>NW_027203382.1:21120000-21510000 GCF_024711535.1 Dipodomys merriami | reverse complement strand
CCCAGGCCCAGAGTTCAGGCCCCACGACCAGACCCAAAAATAAATAAAATAAAGGAATTATCCAGAAAATGGAGCAAAAATTAAGAGAGGGGGAAAAAATGGGAGAAAAGATGAGCAATCAAGGTTCCTACTAGAAGCCGGGCACCGGTGGCTCACACATGTGAGCTACTCGGGAGGCTGAGATCTGAGGATCGCAGTTCAAAGCCAGCCCGGGCAGGAAAGTCCCTGAGACTCTAATCTCCAATAAACCACTAGAAAATCGGAAGTGGCACTGTGGCTCAAGTGGTAGAGCACTTGCCTTTGAGCTGAAGAGCACAGGGACAGCTCCCAGGCCCAGAGTTCAAGCCCCACGATCGACCAAAAAAAAAAAAAGGTTCCTACTAGGAGCCTACTACCTACTAGGAGACAAGTCTCCAGGGCAGAGTTTACCAGGAAAAGCATATTTCAAAGCCTTGGCTTGATAAGAGTCTTTAGTATCTTTAAGCATACAGGTGTCTGGAAGGTACCCCCGTTGTCACTTACTTTGTACCCTATACAGCTGCCACTATACCACCCAAAGTCAATACAGTTTGTTATCACTGATGTAACAAATTGCCATTGATATCATCATTTGCAACAACATGTAATCATTACTTCAAGTTTCTGTGGGTCAGAAGTCCAATACAACAACATGTAATCGTCACTTCAAGTTTCTGTGGGTCAGAAGTCCAATGTGCTTCATACTAAAATTAGGTGTTGGCTGAGATGAGATCAGAGCTGGTGACTCAGGAAAGAAAACTCCCAGGTTCATTCAGGTTATTGCTAAGTTTAGTTCTCTGTGATAGAGGAACTAAAGGCCCTATTTTCTTGTGAGATGTCAGCCAGCTCCTCTGAGGCCTTTTTGTGATTCTTACTCCTCAGTTATGAGGTATCAGATCCTTCTTAGAGGAGCTTGGACTTCACCTTCTGGTATAGTACTGGCCTCTTCTACCTTCCTCTTGTGTTGATTGCAGTGGGCTCATCTGGATGATCTAGGCCATTCCCCTACCCAGTTAGGTTCTCCAACTTCCTGTTTGATTGTCCAACCAGGCAACAAGGAGAATTAGTAAGGAATTCTAATTCCACCTTTGTCTAGTACATAAGCCATACTATGAGTACACCCCCTGGAGGTGTGCAGTGCAGCACTTGTGTGTGTGTATAGACATTCATCCGCAGCTCACAGTCACTGGACATAAGCTATCCTTTCAAGGCCCTGGTTCTTCCAAAGTCGAAGCTTTGATGCTGCTGCTACAATGGCTGTCCTGCGAAGGAACATATTCCAGTCTGAATCTTGTTGAGAAACTTCTAGAGGGCAAGGTCCACCATACCAGAATACACTGTGCAAGCCGTTTCTTCTCTGGGGTCCAGAGCTCTTTCTAGTTCACAAGACAAGCTCCACTCACCTCAGGAACCCCCATCTCCACACAGTTGTGGCTTTTCCTTCTTCCTTCCAAGGAATCTATCTGTGTCTCCATAGAAAAGTATCCCTCTCATCACAGCATCTATCCAGACCCCAATACCGAAGCTGGATATGGAGTCCCAGGCCTTGCGGAGTACAGCCCCTGCCTGGTCCTGTATTCCATGCTTAAGGCCATGAACCCGAAGTCAGCAGCTTGGAAGCTGGAGGGAGGTCAGGGAGCTAAGGATGGCATGTTTCAGATACGTTTCAAGTAGGGTGTTATAAAATGTACTTGGCATTGGATTTCTTTCAGGCTTTCATGCTTGGTGGCTAAGTTGGAAAATAAGGGGACTCTTCATGGGGCGATGTCTCCAACTTGCAGGCTGCAGCCTAGGTACAAGACAGATCACAAGTAGCTTTGGGGGTTGTGCCCTACCTTGTCAATCCCTTATTCAGGGCCATACTCAAATCCTCCTCTTTCCCACAAGTACACACAGCACTGTGTGACAGTGTGAGACACACACTGTCTCTGTGAATGGGATAGGAGTAGGCACCCCACATTAGAGTCTGTCATACTCAAAATTCAGAGAAGGAAATTTAGGGAAACCAAGTTACCCAGAGACCCCCAGGAGGGCTGTGCTTCTGTGATATCTCAAGCCTTGGGACATAGAGGCAGGAAGGGCCAGAAGGATACCTGCTCCACCTCCCCCAACCCCAGAGAGGCCTCAGGACCCCCTTGCTGGAGTCTGAGAGGGGATTTTTATGGAGATTCCTCCATTTGTCCTTTAATGTCACCTTTCCTCTCATCCCCAAGAGAGAAAGAGAAAGACAAGCCCAGGTTCCTTTTCACTCCTGAGAAGCCACGAGGTAGGGCATCTGCTATGATGAGAAAATCCAACAGCCCAACTCCTGGCACCTGTCCAGGGACCTGGAGGGTGTGTGCCTGGGCACAGTTTCCATAGCTGGCCTGACAACCAGCTGGCGCGGCTAGAGCAAGGAGGGTCCTGAAGCTGCTCAGTCTGCTGGCAACGTCCCAGCTTCCCCACACCCTCCTCTGCTCCATAAAACCATCTGGAAAAGGAAAATAAGGCCTTCTGCTTCCTACCAAGCTCCAGAGACAGCATGAGGGGCAGGGCCCCCCACATTCCTAGAGGAGGTTGTCCTGGAACAGACTATTGTCTTTTTTTTTTTTTTTTTTAGCTCCAAATAGCAGAAGTAAGTCACTAATCAATGCTTCATCCAGCTGCCCTTGCTCTCCCCCCATCTACCCCCCCCACTCCCCACCCCCACCCTCAGTCCTAGGGCTTGAACTCTAGGCTGGACTCTGTCCCTGAGCTTCATTTGCTCAAGATTAGCACTTTACCACTTGAGCCACAGCACCACTTTTTCTGAGTAGTTTATTGGAGATAAGAGTATTATCAACTTTTCTGCCTAGCTTGGCTTTGAATCACAATCCTCAGATCTCAGCTTCCTGAGTAGCTAGGATTATAGGCATGAGCCATCAGTACCCAGTTTGCACTTGTTCTTTAGGAGCTGCTTCCACCTCCTGCCTATTTGTGTGAGGAGAGCCTTCCCCAAGGGCTCCTACCCGCCTCCCCTGCCCAGCCTAGTCTGGGATCAACCCACAAAGAAGTGAGTTCTACCTTCAGCCATGCTGCACATTCAGTGGCTTTTGAATCCCCTGAGTGTGTTATAAAGCACATTGTAATTCTGCATGCACACAAAGTAGTGTGTGTGATGATCTTCCTCAACAAGAATATAAAATGTGAAATTAGAAACAGAACAAAGTTATTATTAAGAATAGGATCAAACTTGAAAGGCAGGATCTCCCTGTGAAAAAACAAAAAAGCAAAAAACTCAAGGCTAGACATTAAAAGGAAAAATTCCAAAGATAAAGACTTGAAGTGAATTAGTGAGTTAAACACCAGGTTACTGGAATTCAGTAACTAGTAGTAAAACAATCAGTAATCTGCCATGGAGACTCTCCAGGCCAGGGGCGATGCAGAAGGCTCAGTGAATAACCAGATTCAAGCCTGACCTCCACAGAATCTGCGAAATAGGTGAGAGGGAAACCAAACATAACCGCCAAATTCCTGCTAACTGTGTAATTCTAGTTTCTGTACCACCAGCCTGCTTGCTCTATTGCAGAAAAAAAAAAAAAAAAAAACGCCACCTGTGTGTGGCTTGTGTTCTTAAGTACCCAGCAAATCAGCATATTGGATTGCATTCCTAAACTGTGTGAGCTGGATGCAGAGGCCATGTGGCAATGAAGACTCCTAGCCTAACTGATGGTGTGTTGGGGTGTCTTGTTGGGAAACTGGGGTATTACAGTGTGAAGCTTCTAGGTCTAACCTGCTCCCCAATGCTGCAGATGCTGCTGGCCAAATGCAAAGATGCTAGATAAGATAGCATGTGGAAAACTGAGCCTTCAATGCATTTGAATAAAAACCTAAACTCCTGACTCTAGCAGCTTGATTAGAACCAAGTATGATATCCTCCCAGGCTGCCTAGAACTTCTCAGAGTAGGATGCGCTGCAGTAGGATAGCACTGCAATATAGCACTAGGCATATGACCCCAAAGCCAAGGTGGCAGTTGGCTGGGTTTCATGACACCAGCAATTAACCAGGGAGTCCATAAGAGAGTACAACACAATTTGGGAATGTACCTGAAAAGCAACACTCTACAACGGGCTTTTCTATACCTTCTCTCCCTCCAGCAGGGCCTGGCCAGGCCCCTAAAATTTTCCTAGCAAGTCCTCAAGGCTCATGAATTTTGTCTCTTGCCGGAGGTTACGGGTCAGCTAGCTCAGAGTCCAGACTGCAGTCAATGGGGCACAAACATTTTTCAATGACATCTTTTCCCCCTAATTACGTAAATTATACAAACCATATTAGAATGTTTAGAAGATGTTGAAAAGTATAAACAGAGAAATAATCCCACCACTCAAAACTTAGTTTTAGCATTATAGAAAATGCCTTTCCAATCTTTTAGGTGAACCATCGTGATTTGCATATCACATTGCGTTCCTCAACCCCAAAAGTTAACATTAAAAATATCTGTCTATGGCTGGGAAGGTGGCTCAGTGGTAGAGTGCTTGCCTTGCATGAGGCCCTGGGTTCGATTCCAAAGCACCACATAAGCAGAAAAAGCTGGAAGTGGTGCTGTGGCTCAAGTGGTAGAGCGCTAGCCTTGAGCTAAAGAGCTGAGGGACAGCGCCCAGGCCAGAGTTCAGGCCCCACGACTGACCAAAAAATAAAAAATAAAATATATATATATACATATATATATACTTATATAGAAGTATATATGTCTATATATGTATAGACATATATGTATATGTATACATGTATATACATATATATATTTGTCCATGTTAATTCTTGGACAACATGTTTTGAATAGATTCATAATAGACCTATGGACAGCATAATTTACTTAACAACTGCCCTATTTGAAGTTATTTTTTTCCTATTAGAAATAATTTCATTCTGGCCTTCTTTCCATTAAAATCTCTATCCCTATGATTTTTTTTATTTCCTTACAGTAAATTTCTTGAATTGGGATATTGGAGCAAAGAGTTTAAATACTCTTAAAATTCTTGATATTGTTGAACTGATTGCAGAAAGCCTTAACAAATCTGACCCTGGGAAAGTATGTACCCATATCAAAAAATGATCAGAATTTTGCATTGTCTTTTTATTCTTTCCCAACTTGGCAAGTTCAGAATTGTCTTTTCTAGTCTGCACCAATGAGTCTCAATGGGGATCAAACTTTTTCTTCTGATCTTAGTAGCTGTTCAGGTGTCTTCTGAGAATAATCTGTATGTATCCTCAGTGGGTCTATATTATGGAAAAATGAGTATCATCACCTGATAGGATCCACCATTGGCATGCCATGGCCCTATTATGTCTATTGACATGCTAGCCCAGGCCAGTCATCTTCGGTACTGGACTGTGAACTTCCATCCACCTGTTTCTCTCTGAGTAACTGTGAGATAATGCAGTGTTTCTGGTATATTTTCTTAATTAACAATAAATTACTTGTCTTAGGTCCCATGTTCTCAGCCACCTTCTCTCTATTAAGTTAAGGAAGAAGAGTCAAACTCATAAACAAAGTAAAACATTTCACTTAATCAAAATGCTGTCCATCTAACAGTATTACTGAGATCATGAATTATGCACAGGTTTTCCAATGAATGCAGCAGAAGCAAAACACAATGCCATTTATAGAAAGGAAAATCATCTCTCGAAGCTTGTGACCCTCCATAAACCAGAGGAGAAACAAAGGCAGAGTCCTTTGCCCATCTCCTTGTAGTGATGAGAAAGAATGAAGTCACCTACTCCTAGGTTTAATTTTTTCATATCCAATGTCTTTCAAAATGGCTCTCCACCCAATGTAAGAGTTTAACTGACCTCATTTTCAGCATTTGTCTTTTTTCTTTTTTTCTGTTGGTGGGGTTTAAACTCAAGGCCTGGGCACTGTCCCTGAGCTTTTGTGTTCAAGGTTACCACTCTATCCCTTTGAGCCACATCCATTCTGTTTTTGTTTTGTTTTGTTTTTTGGGTGTTTTCATTTTTTAGTTAATTAGAGATAAGAATTTCATTTTGTTTTGTTTTTTGGGTGTTTTTGTTTATTTTTTTAGTTAATTGGAGATAAGAGTTTCATGGACTTTCTTATTCAGGCTAGCTTTGAACAGTGATCCTTAAATTTCAGCCTCCTGAGTAATAGGAGTACAGTGGTAGCCACCAGTGTCTGGCTTTCAGCAGATACCTTATCATTAAATGAGAGAGAAGACATTTCTTGTTACACACATTAACAGCTAGGAACCTGGCCTCATCAGGAACTGCACGCTGAGGAAGGCTGTGACTGATACATGATGGCAGGGTGGGGTGGGGCAGGAAGGCCCCAACTTGCACCAGTATAGATAGAAGTCCCTTGCCTTTGTCCTCTACCACTCCATCTCCTTCCTCCTTGGATGAGATACAGTCAGTCACCTCTCTCCACTTGAAAGCCAGTCATTCCTGGCAGTTAGAGAGGCATTCCATTCCCTCCTGCCCTGAGGATGTTTGACTGGATCCAAATCTATAACAGTGATAGTTTTGGGAGGCAAGGAATAGATATTAAAATCTAACCTTGTATCCCCTTCCTTTACTGGAGTGAGACAGGTTTATCAGTCCAAATCACTATTAACCTTACCAGAGCTTTAGTCCAAATTCCCTTCTCTGCAAATTGCAATGACATATATATCCACACCCCTCCCTCCCCATTCTCCAGGTCTCTGTGGGTGAGGCAGTGAGTGTTGCCAGTGCCCACCTGTTTTCTCCACTACAGTGGGCAGAGGCTGAGCCATAGAGCTCAGAAACTGGTAGCTTCCTGCCCAAGAGAGTAAATTCCTCCAGTGGCCTTAAGATGGCCAGCGCTCATCTGACACACATCCCACACACCCATTTTTCAGGCTAGCTTTATCTTGCAGGATGGTGTTATTTACTAGAAGACTCAGGCTCATGGAGGCAATGTCTTTGAGCTCTAGTCCTCTGCAATTGTGGCACTCTTCTGCACAATGGCTAGGCTTATGCAGGAGAGCTCAGTAGAAGAAGACTGTGGAATAAGACAGATCTGACTTCCAGTCCTTACTGTGTCACTCATACGGCCACAGATGTGTACATTACCTCCTTGAACCTCAGTTTCCTTATCTGTAAAATGGGTGAACTCGAATTACCTCACAAAATTGGTGCTTCAGGTAAAGCAGCTAACCCTAGGACCTCACATGTACTAAGCATTCAGTAGTAAGTGATGATGATGATGATAAGTCTCACACAAAGAGAAAGGGACATACATTGATAATTACCTAGAGCCCACTGACTCCCCAAATTCAATGATTCTCATGTTTTTGTTTTTTTAACAGTTTGTCAAGACTTCAAATTTTGGCTTTGAATTATATAATCCCTGGAGAGCTTACATTTGTTTCTTAAATACGTGAAGCTGAGTATTGAACCCACAGCCTTGCTCATGTTAGGCAAGTACTCTACCACTGTGCTAATCCTGTATTTTATTATTTTATTGTGGTGCAAGGGATGATTTTGCTATTGCAAAGAAGTATATTAATTTTCCTGAGGCTAGGGCTTAAAAGCTGAAACATGGTGCTTATACCCCTAGATTCCCTTGGATTTTTTGAGGCCATAAGCCTGAAACAAGTTATTGTCAGGATAGTGATCTGAAAGATTTTGGAGCAATTTATTTCTTGCCTCTCCAAGCTTTTAATGGCTGTTGGCATGACTTCCCTTGCAACTTCAGTTCCCCAGTCTCTGCCTTCTCCTCTGGGTCTGTTTATGCACGTGTGTATGTGCATGTGTGTGCGTGCATGTTAAATGTGTGTGTGTTTACAAGGATATTTATCATCCATTAGATAATACAGGATAATATCCGCCTTTCAAGATCCTTAACTTCATTGTATCTGCAAAGTTGACATTTATAGGGCTAAGCCTTCTGATTATGGACATGTAATTAACTTGCTTTCTCATTGCTGTGACAGAATGCCTGACATGACAACTTAGGAGAGGAAGGATTTATTTTGGCTCATGGTTTTCACTCAGCTCCATGTTTAGGGGTCTGAAGTGATATAAAACCTGGCAGTAGAAGCATGTAGCAGAGGCTGTTTACTTCATGCTGGACAGAAAGTAGAGATACGAGAAAGCACCAAGAACATGGTACCACCCAGAGCCCACCCCCAGTGACCTATTTTTTTTTTCCAGCTAGATCCCACTACCTAAAATTTTCAGAATCTCTCAAAATAGCAGCACTAGCTGGGGAGCAAGCTCTTAACACATGAACTTTCAGAGGATGCTTCATAGCCAGAATGTGTCAGGATGTAGTATGGGTTGGGAGAAAACACTTGTCTTAGTCTGATCAGGCATATATAATAAAATACTAGAGACTTATAAGTAATAGAAATTAGCTGAGCACTGATTGTTTATACCTGTAATCCTAGCTGTTCAGGAAGCTGAGATGTGAGGATTGAAGTTTGAAGCCATCCCTGGCTGAGAAATCTGAGAGATACTCATCTCTAATTAGCTAATAAAAAGCTGGAAGTGGAGCTGTGGCTCAAATGATAAAGAATTAGCTAATTTTGCTAATTAGCATTAGCAAAAAAGCTAAAAAAAAAAGTGTGAAGCACTGAGTTCATGCTCCAGTACTGGCGTGCATGGATGGATGGACAGACAGACAGATGGACAGACAGACAGACAGACAGATATTTACTTCTGACAAATTCTGGAGGCTGACAAGCAAAGATCATTGCTCTGGCAGATTCAGTATCTGGAGAAAGCCTACTTTCTAGTTCATAAATTGCTGTGTACTCACTGCCAAAGAATCAGGGATCTCTCTGATGATCTCTTTCATAAGAACACTGATATCATTCATGAGGACTCCATCCTCATGACCAAAGCAGCTCATACATACCATTACTTTGGGAGCTAGATCTTTTCTTTCTTCCCTTCTTCCTTCCTTCCTTTTACTTTTTGTTTTAGTCTTGGGGCTTTAACTCAGGCCTGGGTACAGTCCATGAGCTTTTTTTGCTGAAGGCTAACACTCTACCACTTGCGCCATAACTCTATTTCAGGCTTTTTGATAATTAATTTAAGATTAGAGTCTCAAGTACTTTCCTGCCCAGATTGGCTTACAAATACTTCAATCTTCAGATCTTAGGCTTCTGAGTAGCTAGGATAACAGGCATAAGCCACTGGCCCCCAGTGGGAGTTAGAATTTCAATGTAAGAATTTGGAGGAGACACAAATATTCAGACCATTGCTTCATCATAACTTGAGAATCAAACTAATCTGGATTCAAAACTTATACCCTGCTCCACATAATACACTAGTTGGTTAACTTTAACATCTCAGCTTGTAGAACCTCAGCTTGTAGAAAAAGACCAATAATGCTTATTTCTCAGTACTTACTGCTTGTGAGAATATGTAAAAGGTACTCAATAAATGGTTCTTATTACTAATGGTATGTTTACCCTGCTAGGCTGCAAGCTTCTAAGAGAGGCACCATCTGTCTTTGCTTCTCTTCAACTTCAACACGTCTTTGGTGTCTATTCTCAGTGAATACAGGATAAGAAACTGGCGGAATAATTGGCCTGAGCAGCCACTATCACTTATTGCATAAATAGTACCTTTCCTAGAAATCCCTCCCTCTAAAAAAAAAAAATCCCTCCCTCTGACCTCATTCCTAGAGAAGGCAGGGTAGCTGCTCTGGAGAAGTCTACTCTGATTTAATCTTGACAACTGTGTGAAATAGAATTGGTATGGCAACAGAAAAATCTAGTCCATCAGTAAGACTGATACTGACCATAAAATTAGAAGTAAATAAAAGTCAAACACAAAAGTTTTACTATGACAATATGCAATAAGTTTCCTGTCAATGAGAAATATCATCTTTTCTGTTGGCATGTCAGGATTTTATGACATCAACGAAATAACCACAAAAGAATGTATCTTGTAATGCAACCTTTCCTTACCAATCCACCAAAATCCATCTCTCTTTTTTTATTTTTGCAAACTTATTTTTATATTTTGCCCATCCTAGGGGTTGAACTCCGGGCCTGGGCACTGTCCTTGAGCTCCTCCTTTTGCTCAAGGCTAGCACTCCACCACTTTAGCTACAGCACCACTTCTGGCTTTTTTGAGTAGTTTATTGGAGATAAAAGTCTCACAGACTTTTCTGCCTGGTCTGACTTCAAATCCAAGTCCTTAGATTTCAACCTTCTGAAGATCTAGGATTGTAGGCATAAGCCACTGGTGCCCAGTGTCCTTGAAAGTATTTTTATTTCCTGATAATAACAAGATATTCCAGACCCATCTTGATATTTCCTGCCTTAAAACAGGCAAGGTGTTTTTCCTCAAGTCCAGCCTTTACCCCAGACATGAGCTAGAAATCAGGTGAGATACCTGCAAAGCAGCCCCTAGTCCCCACAGAGATAAAAGCCAGAAATCCACTGTAATCTTTGACCTGAATTCCCTGAGCTGCTAAACCAACATCCTAGGGGTTTAAGAACTCGCCACATCTGTTAGTCAAACACAATTCCTTCTGGACGTTGGATGTACCAATGGAAAGAGGAAGAGGAAGAAAAACATAGAGAAGGAAAGACTTGCCTGGGGGAAGGTCTGAGTGGGAGTAGAAAGAGGAGGAAGAGATAGAAAAAGGGACTGGGGAAATAAAGGTTCTACAGCTAAGCAAATGTACCTGGCAAGGCTTTTAGGCAAAGTTTGCCTTTTAGCCTCCTGATCCTCCTGTGTAAAATGGTATTTGAAAAGTCACATCCATAGATTATTTGAGAATTACATCAGGTACACGTTAAATACTCAACTACCAGCATCTATTATTATTAGTTTATACGACATCCAGAATGGACTATGAGAAGACATTGTAGATCCATGTAGAAAGTCCTTTCATTCTTTCCCTTCCTCTTTCACAACTGCTCTTCTGCATATGTATTTTAATCTGCTATCTTCCTGCAGATTGGCTTCTATGTCCTTTATGCCTAACACATCACTAACATTTGTTAAGTTTCTTAATTTCTCAATTCAAGGCAGCAGCCAGCCTAAATCCATATCCCCTGAGTTCCAAGTCCAAATTTCCAGGGAGAGACTGAATTGCCCAGCTAAGACACAACGTAATTTAATTATTTTCTTTTAGAAACACTGTGGGATATTCTTTAATAGTTGTAGCTATATAGTATTAATTTCTCAGAGAAAGGTGTGCTGTATAGTTTTCAACTATCCCAGGCTGGCCTCAAATTATTCTACCTCAGCCTCCTGAGTGCTGAGGTTATGTAAGTGTATATCATCCTGCCTGGCTGGTATGCTACTGTGTGTGGGTGTGCACCTGTGCACATGCCAGTTTTGGCACTTGACCTCCGGGCTGAGACTGAGCACTGTCCTTGAGCTTTTTTTGCTCAAGGCTAGCACTCTACAAGTCACAGATCCACTTTGGCTCTTGGGGGTGGTTAAATGGAGATAAGAGTCTCACAGACTTTTCAATCAGTGCTGGCTTCAAACTGAGATCTTCAGAGTAGGTAGGAAAACAATGCCCAACTTGGTATGCTATTTTTACGAGATCTGATATATATATATTGCTAAATGTCCTAGGCAATTTGAACCACAACATAGGAAAATGCCAATTTCCTCAAAGTCATCTTTAACATTTAGAACATTACTTGATAATTTGGTGAACTTGATCATTACTTCAACATTACTTGATAATTTGGTGAAACAAATCTTGATATCTAGTAAGGTAAACATTACTTTCATGTTAATTGTGTTTTTCTAGTAGAGTTTGTTTTGGGTTTTTTGTTTTGTTTTGTTTTGTTTTGGTCAGTGATGGGCCTGAACTCTGGGCCTGGGCGCTGTCCCTCAGCTCTTCAGCTCAAGGCTAGCGCTCTACCACTTGAGCCATAACTCCACTTTTGGCTTTTTCTGCTCATGTGGTGCTGAAGAATGGAACCCAGGGCCTCATGCATGCAAGGCAAGCACACTACCACTGAGCCACCTTCCTAGCTCCATTTAAAGACATTATTAACACATGCTAACATTGCTTATATTTCCCTGGCCAATGATATGAGTATGGTAAACATGTGCCTTTCTATTGTGCTATAGCCTCAAATCTTGATATGCTTAAAGTTCAGACACTCAAATTCCTGCTTCCCAGCACCTAAGTTTACATGTCTAAAACATGCCATCCATTACATACCTATCACCCCATTCCATATGCACTGCCAAATGAATAGCTTAGACAATTCAATCAGCACCAGCCCATCACAGGGCACCAAACCTCTTCAGCTTTGTTTTTCATTACCAACATTCCCTAGTTCGCTCACCCATTTATTTGTTCATTTACTTAGTCACTTCCTATTTGTTGGGCACCTCTGATATCTCTGACATGGATAGGAGTCAGTAGGAAAGCAGTCAGGGAATTGTGGCATATAGAACTCGCAGGTGTTAGGATAAGCGGACAAACCACAATCTGCCTAACAACATTATGGGTGCAGAGGACTGTAAAGAATAAGGAAATAAGGATGGAACTCTAAAACTTTAGAATATGAAATCTTTGGTGCCACAACCTTATAGGACACAGAAAGGAGACAGAAAGGAGACACAAAGCCATTTTCAAGGACTCCAATTCTATTTAACCCACAGCTAATCTTTATGATGAGAAAGACCAGGTCAGAAGGCTGGGAAGGGCCTGCCCTCAGGGAGCTTGTGTTCTGCAGTGAGGAAAGATAAAGTGAACGAGTGAATGAATGATAACAACAACAACGGGAACAACAGGTTGGATGGTGAACATTACTGGGATAAAGCAGGGATCCTGGGAGAGCTGGAAATCCTAGAGTGGTGAGGATGGAGAGAGAGGGAGCCCATGGCAATCCAAGAGAGAAGCACTTCAATAAGCAAAGAATAACTGGAAGATTACAAGCAGACACACATTTCATGAACTTGAACTAATGCTGGCACAGAGCATGCAAGGGGGGAGAGGATGATAAAAGCTTCAGTCAGAGGTCTCTGAAGCAGGGATAGGCACTAGGACATGTAGGGTTTTGCTAGTTCCTGTAAAAAGTCTGATTACTCCTTTGAATGAGGTAGGAAGCTATTCAGAAAGTAAATTATGTTTCCTTAGAAAGCTGCTAAAATCTTTTATCTCAAGTTTTTACAAGATGACCATGTCACTCTACTATGAAGAAGACGGGTGAATGGATATAGGAAATGTAACATATACACAATGGAATATTTACTATTCAGCCTTTATAAAGAAGGGATTCTACAATATGCAACACTTAATGCCCCTGGAGGGCATTAGGGCATTAAGTAAATAAAATAACCAAGCAAACATAGGTAGACATAGGTGATCTCACTTATAAATGGAATCTTAAAAGTCAGAGTGAGGGTTATGACTCAGTGATACTGAGCTTGCCTAGCTTGCATGAAGCCCTAAGTTCAATCCGGGAGGAAGGGAAGAAGGAAGGAAAGAAGCAAGCAAGCAAGCAAGAGTACACTTGTGGCTCTCAGGGCCTCCAAGATTTGGCTGATACAAATAAAAGAACACAAACATTCAGTTAGGAGAAGTTCAACAGAGCTACAGTACAATATGGTAAGAATAGTAATAAGTACGTGTGTGTGTGTGGGGGGGGGGGTGTCCTGGTCCTAAGACTTGAACTGTCCTTGAATTTTATTTGCTCAAGACTAGTGCTCTTCCACTTGAGACATGACTCAACTTTTGGTTTTTTGGTAGTTAACTGGAGATACAGGTTGCCCAGTCTGGCTTTGAAATCACCATACTCAGCTCTCAACCTCCCGAGTAGATAGGTATTAGCCACCTGTGCCAGGGTAACACACATTTAAAATTGCTGATAGACTCTCCCTCCCCCCCAAGTCATGGGGCCTGAACGCTGTTCCTCAGCTCTTCAGCTCAAGGCTAGCGCTCTAGCGCTTAAGCCACAGCGCCACTTCCAGCCTTTTCTGCTTATGTGCTGCTTGAGGAATTGAACCCAGGGCCTCATGCATGCAAAGCAAGCACTCTACCACTGAGCTACTTTCCCAGTCCTAAGAGGATAGATTTTAACTGTTTTTCCCACCCATAAAAAGACAACATGTTCATTAGTTTGGTTTAGTCATTCTAGAATGTATACTTATTTATAATTTTTATTTGTCAATTAAAAAAATCAGCACTTAAAAGAGACCTGATTAACATTTGAAGGCAAAACCTTTAGAAAACAGTAATAGAAGTCAGTGTCTATAACACAAAGGGACAAACATCATGGTTTTCAATTTTACATTTTATTAAAGTACAGAGTTAACAAGCTTTGAGTTTTCTACTTAGGAAAAGGGGTCAAGTTCAGGTGCTTATAGAAAACCTACAATTAAAAAATCAAATACAAATTCATAACTGGCTCTGTGGCTAAAGGAGGAAAAACTACTATAACAGTTAGCAAAATCTAACCATATCAGACACCTTTATAAACTTCAAACAGTAGGTTTACCACACATATTACATTTTCAAATTCTAATATAGCAAAACGTAATCACAAAATTTAGCTATAGTTAATTGTCTGTGAAAAAATTTTAAAAAATTAACAAAGTATGACTATAAAATTTTGGTAGTTTTTCTTGCAAAGTAAAAAAAAAATCTTAAATCTTTACTAAAGGAAAACAAAACAATCTTCTTAAATTTCTTATAAATAGCTCTCAAGACATATATTACGTATCTGCTGTAATCTTTCTTTACCTGAGAGAACTTCCCAGAATCCCCTATCCCACAGGGCAGTGGGAAAGACATCTTCCATCACAAACAAGATCTCATTTCTAGGGAAGTGGATTTGGATATATGCACTTTACTTTTCCTCAATTAAGTTTTATCTGAAATTTGCTTTAAAACAAAAACCCAAACTACCTCTTTGGTAAAAGTCAAATATTTCAAAATGAAGGTTTCTGTGAATGAAGACAAAAGGAGGAGAGGGGAGGAGAGAGGGACAGATCTAAGGTCTGTGAGCAACTCTACTTCCTATGAAGTCATAGGTCCAAAATTAAATAGCTCCTATCTGCTGAATAAAATACTCACTAAACTAGCAAGTTACAGAGAAATCCCCCAGAGAACGCCACAAGCCAAAGGCAAATGCATTGGCCCTGATGGAAGACGTTCAGGGTCTCAGATCAAGGTGAAACCCTTCTTGACTGGGGCTTGAACTCTGGGCCTGGGCATGCTGTCCCTGAGCTCTTTAGCTCAAGGTGAGTGCTCTACCACTTGAGCCACAGCACCACGTCCAGTTTTTCCTGGTGGTTTATTAGAGAACGGAGTTTTATGGACTTCTCTGCCTGGGCTGGCTTTGAACCAAAATCCTCAGATCTCAGCCTTCTGAGTAGCTAGGATTACAGGCATGAGCCACCGGTGCCTAGCTTATGAGACCATTCTTGATTATAGACAAAATCCTCTTTCATTGCCAAGAGGAGACATCAGAATGAGATACTATTTAGAAAGGCAATAAATGAAGGAAAAGGGCCCAGGACATTTAAATATAGGCTCAGGAATTCCCTTTTCAGGGTAACGTGAAGCACCAATGGTGGTGGTAAACCGTCTGGCCAAACATTAAATACATATATCACTTTTAAAAGGCAGAGGGTAACAGAACGAGGAGGCAGGGAATGAACACTACACTGAGGTCACTTGTCACAAAGGCCTCAGAGGAAGTAAAAGTACACAATTCCGTAAGTGGGGACCCCTCTACAGAGAAGAGAACTCCCCAAGACTCAATACCCACCTCGACCTCTCCTTGTCAAATCTACGTACTCTATTAAAAGCTCCAAACACTTCTGGCAAAACAAATCCTCAAGAGGATTTCCCAAGAAACTGTGAGGTTAAAACCAAAACTAACCATCTATTACAAAAGCTTGACCCAGTAAGGGTGTGGTAAGTTTCTTTGATGGATTATGATAGAAAATACTATCAAGTTTTGAGTTGGGTAATGCGTCTAAGCACAACTACACCCCTGTAGGATTCCCCCCTCCCTAAGCTTAAGTGTTTTACTCATGAAAATGAGTGAAGCACTTATTTCCCACAAATGCAGAGCACAAAAGAAACACACCTTTTGTTTTTTTAAAAACTTCAGCTTCCATGACTAAGGGAATCTGACCCAGCAGCTTTGGGGAATGCGCTTTCACAATTAGCTACAAAGACTTGTAGAAAGCAAAGGTGTGTTATTTTAAAAAAGAAAGAAAAAAGAAAAGAAAAAAAGAGTATTAATGGGTTAATCAAATACTATTGTCATCAAAACGCGAAGCAACTGGCACACATTTTCCAGTTTAAGTTGTAACAGCACAAAAGGTAGGTTTCTCTTCCTCCCTCCCTTCCTCCTTTCCTTTCTTGCACTCATTTCTTTTTTTTGTTGGTTGTAGGGCTCGAATTCTGGGCCTGACTGCTTCAGCTCAAGGTGAGTGCTCTACCACTTGAGCCACAGCACCACTTCTAATTTTCTGGTGGTTAATTGGAGATAGGGAGTCTCACAGACTTTCCTGCCCTGGCTGGGCAGGATCCTCAGATCTCAGCCTCCTAGTAGCTAGGCTGACAGGCATGAGGCCAGTGGCACCAAGCTCAAAAGGTAGGTTTCTTAAACTTATGAATGCTGACTTAACACCTGAGTATTGTTTCTTACGATTATAGTTAGTAAAGTCAACTTCTTACATACATACAGATGTACATACGTACTCTCAGCCCTCAGAGAAAATCTTGCCAGTGCAGTAGCGCAGAGTGAGATGGAGAGCAAGTGTAACTCTTCCTCTTGTGCCAGAGATTACAATTAGAAGAGACATATGCCACAGATCAGAATTTACGTAGCTGGAAAAGGAGAATGGGCTGGCTGGCTGAGGAAGGGCTAACAATGAGCGCCACTGGCACTGTCCTCTCGTTTGTATTTCTCTGAACTTCTTTCTGCAGAGGAAATGTGGCCAGCAAAGGCAAGTGTAGCAATGTCTGGCCTGGTCAGTGGGCCTTGACCTAGAATGAGGGCCAGGTCTAAAGTTATATTAGCTGGATGCCAGAAGACAAATCAGGGTTTTACTTCTCATACCACCCCTTGGGCTCTCCATTTGCTTCCTAAAGTTGACTTCAGCTCCTCAGAGCCATCCCCCCAAAGCATTGCCCCCGGACCCCCAGGCCTCTCAGGCCAGGGAAGGACCACATACAGCCCCCACTTTCTGAACCTCAAGGAACTCCCACTCCCTTCCTGCTGCTTAACCAGGGCTTCTCAGGGTTAGCATGAAGCTATTCCTTTGAACCGTTAAGTACAAATCCCTTTGAACTCCTGGTCTATAAAAAGAACTTTGATAAAGGTGACAAACAAAGCTTTCTCATGTGCACATATACTCATACATGACTTTTTAAGACTGAATCTCAAACACTGGCAAATAAGGCAAATGCCCAATGGAATTTTCCCCAATATTCATCCCCTCCTCTTTGGTATTCTTGGCAAGGAGGTCAAAGGAGTAGAAAGGAAGAATTTAACTAATTTTCCCCTCCAGCATTTTTGGCACGCCAAAGCTAGGCTTAGGTGTGTCCCCACTTAGCCCAATGTGTACACAAGAACACAGGAAAAATGTCTGAGTTCAGGAAGAATCTTTCCACCCTATACGTAACAATAATAGAAATATCTCCAATAGACTTCCACAGAGAAAATCTCCTGCTGCATTGAAAACATCAATACTGAAGATGCCGATCTTGTCTGTGGATGTCATGTATGGCTTAATTAAATGCCTTCAACCAGCCACCTTTTCTTCTAAGTATACACGGTCCCTTCCACAGCTTGACTGACAGTATGTCTGACCAGTCCTATTGAGGAACAGCCCCGGGATACACCTCTTCATACATCTACTCCAAGGAAAGCATGTAGACATTAATGGTGTGCTCATATTGCAAGCTCTTTTGCTCCTACAATGCCAACCAAGGACTTGAAGTGGAAGAGAAATGAGAGGCTGACCTTAATACCTGAAAGGGTGGTAGCAGGCTTCAGTCAAGGAATGACTTTTCTTTTAAGGTTCTTAAAGTATTATTAATAGCACAAACAAGGAAGAATGTAGCCCTCTGTTGCTGAGGCAAAGATAATATGAGTACTGTTCCACAACTGGGAACAGCAGCACAGATAAGCGCTTTGCTTATTGCAGTAACTCTGATCATGGAGTGATAATATGGTAGGAACCCCAAGAGCGGTGATAGTAAATTATGCTTTTCACATTATTACAAAAATGCTGAACCCCAAAAGAATGAGGAGACCTCTGGGACCAATGAGGCAAAGAGGGAAGGCTGTGATTCCCAGCATCACAACCTCAAAGGGAAATGCTGGGCGAGGGGGAACACACAGGAAGTGGCACTGAGGGTGGATTTGAAGGCAGGTGCTTCCTCTTGTGCCCTATAAATACCAGGAAGCTGTGAGCTGGGATCCTCTGGAGACCAGGTTCCAGGAGGCAGAGGAGAATAAAGGGGCAAGGGGCCTGGATTCTCTCAAAGGCTGAGTATTTTTAATAATAAGGATGAAAACAATACAGTAATTTTTATCCCTAGGAAAATGTGTTGTGTTCTAAGCTCTATTTTGGTATAAAACACATCTATGGAAAACACTAATGTAACTACTACCTAGTAAGTAGGGAGAAGACATAAGAATACATACACTACCCATAAATTTGAAAATTTCAGTTCCTTTAGGTCAAGTTTCATTTTGAATGTCAGAAAAATTAATCTAATTAATTAATCTCTTGTTTAAAAAAGTGAATACGGGGAGATTTCCTCCCCACCCCGAAACCTTTTTCAGACCCATTTTAGGCAGCCAGAGAATTTCAGCTTTTCGTAAGACAACAGTTGCCGCTCAAACCTCTGTGACACTTGTTCACAGGACAGAATTTCAGGGTACAAGCCTGCTGATCCACAGGCCTGCTGATGTTGTCACACAGAGAACTGCCGAGAAGGACAGCAGAGGGGAGCCACCAGCGTCCACAGGTACAACAGCACACACATCCAGCAGGAGGCCATCTTGACCCAGAAGATGGACCAGCTTCCACTGAAGAAGGTCTCAATGCTGGCACTCTCATAGCTGTGGGAAACAAGACACCCGGCTGTGGTCAGAGCAGGAGCAGAAGGTGGGAGCAGAAGGCTACCAAGTGCCTCCCCATCTCCAGCTCCTAATATCCTTCCTTCTCCTTTCTTTTCAGCAACTCAATGGAGATATAATTCATACTCTTTTCAAAAATACAACTTAATGACTTTTTAATATATTAATGGACTTGTGCAATCATCACAATCAATTTTAGAACACTCTCAGCTGCCCTGCCATTCCTACTACCTCCCATCACTTTGCATTTATTAACCTACTTCCTGTGTAGATCTGCCTTTTTGGCCATTGCATATGCATGCAATCATGTGGCCTCTTATGATTGTTTTTTCTACTCTGAATTGTTTCCAAGGCTCTTCCATGTTGTAGGAAGAGTATCTCTTAACTGAAATGCTTGGGATAAGAAGTAGTTTTTCTGACTTTAGAATATTTACATAGATGTTAAGAGCCAAGCAAGTCCAAAATCTGAAATGTTTCAAAATATTGTTTGACTGTCATGTCAAGATTTCAGAGCAGTTTAGACTTTTGAGTTAGGGACACGTACTCTGTACTTTATTCCTTCTTTTTTTTGGGGGGGGGGGTAGGGGGTGGGGAGGTCGGTTGTGGGGCTTGAACTCTGGGCCTGAGCACTGTTCCTCAGCTCTTTAGCTCAAGGCTAGCACTCTACCACTTGAGCTACAGCGCTACTTCCCGATTTCTGGTGGTTTATTGGGGATAAGAGTTTCACAGATTTTCTTGCCTGGGCTGGCTTTGAACCATGATCCTCAGATCTCAGTCTCCTGAGTAGCTAGGATTATAGCATGAGCCACTGGCGCCTGGCTTCTTTATTCCTTTTTATTGCTAATATTTTTCCATTCATCAGCAGAAGTACATTTTTGGCTGTTAAGAATTATGCTGCCAGGGGCTGGGAAGGTGGTTCAGTGGTAGAGCACTTGCCTTGCATGCTCGAGGCCCTGGGTTCGATTCCTCAGCACCACATAAGAAAAAAGCTGGAAGTGGCGCTGTGGCTCAAGTGGTAGAGTGCTAGCCTTGAGCTGAAGAGCTGAGGGACAGCGCCCAGGCCCAGAGTTCAGGCCCCATGACTGGACCCCCCAAAAAAAAAAAATTATGCTGCCAGTCAGGCACTGGTGGCTCACATCTGTAATCCTAGCTACTCAGAGGCTGAGATCTGAGAATCACAGTTCAAAGCCAATCCAGGCAGGAAAGTCCGTGAAACTCTTATCTCCAATAAACCATCAGAAAACTGGAAGTGGCGCTGTGGCTCAAGTGGTAGAGCGCTACCCTTGAACTGAAGAGCTCAGGAACAGCGTCCAGGCCCAGAGTTCAAGCCCCACGACCCCACCCCACCCCCAAAAAATTATGCTGCCATAAGCATTTGTATACAATTTTTCTATGGACATATTTTTGTTTGCATCTTGGGTATGTACTTAGGAATGAAATTACTGAGACATATTGCAACCCTATGTTTAACTATTTACGAAACTGCCAGACTGTTTCCCAACCTGGCTGAATTTTATATTCCTACCGGCATAGTGAGAGTTCTAATTTCTGTACATTTTTTACTATCTGCTTTTATAGTTACAGCTTCCTCCATCCCTTCTTATGAGCCAAAACTGCCTAGGGATTTTCAAAGCATCATGAGAAAGCATTAAAACACATCCTCTCCTCTGTCAGGAAGATGTGTCTCCAGGTCGTCCTCACTGACACCCTGCAATCACTTTGGATCCTAGTCTGTCTCTTGGATGATAAACCCTGGGTGGCACATAGGAGCCACCTCCTGAATAAAAGCAATCCAATGCACAGAATTTATCCTAAATTATTAATCCAGCAATTGTGAAATAACTGAAACTTAGAATCTGTACAAAAGCGTGAACTTCCACAGAGGGATGAGGGATGAGGAAAGTTAGATTTACTAGAAATTTGAAAAATGGGGAGGGGGAAAGAGATATACAATATCTGAAGCAGAAACAAGGCATTGTTTCTCTTTCACAAAAAATAAAGGGATTTTTTTTTCTTCAGTTGCTACTATGTTTTTCAGACTGCCATATAGAGTTAAACTTTTCTTTCTTATTTTATTTTGTTCCTGGGTGGTTGTTTTATTTTGTTTCTGGGTGTTTTATTTTGTTCTGGGATTCAACCCAGGGGCTGAATCTTGAATTTTCACAGCTAAGAATATGCTCTACCACTGAACTATACTACCAGCAATCATCTGTTTTTTAAAGCTGCAATGAGCACCATCAATATCCAGGGTACAAAGGATGTCAATCCAGTGGTAAGAACTCTGAATTATTTGTTAAGAAGGCTGCATATATAGTAAGACCTGCAGAAGAGCTTAGCTGACTCTAGGAAGATGGGCTATTCCACGCTATTCTGGGGGCAGAGAGTAGAAGAACTATAGAGGCCAGCCAGAGGAAACAAGTTCACAAGATTCAATTTCAAGTAATAAAAACTGAGCATGGCGGTGAAAGCCTGTCATTCCATCTACACAGAAGTATAAAGTAAATGGGACGATCATGGTCCAAATTACTTTGGGCATATGTGTGAGACCCTATTTGAAAAACTAAAGCAAAAAGTGATGGGGACATGGCTCAAGTGGTAGAGCATCCCTAGCAAATCAAGGTCCTAAGTTCAAACCTCAGTACTGCAACAAGAGCAACTAAAAAAATCCTAACCAACCCTCCCCACCCAAAAAAAATAGCACATAACTTAATTCTTAATAATCAAATAGGCCACTTACTGGAACCAGTTGGTAACAGTCATCATTACATAGAGGGAAGCCAATAAGAACACAAAGTGGAAATAGGCATAGCTGTAGACAGTGCCTTTCTTCTCATCATAAATGACCCGTGGTCCTTCTTTCACATTCTGCTGCTCTTCCGTTTCTGTGAATCCAAGGGGAAGCAAAGTGCAATGAGTAAACACATGCACCGTTCCATTTTACAATGATACACTCACCCATTGCAGTTCAGGGGCTGCTGAGTAGACATTTGTAACCTCTATCTGTGTCCTGACCACAAGACTGCTATGACACACCTCGGGACTCCTAGACCAGATGAATTACCAAGAACATTTATTTTGGGAGAGCAGAAGAAAGCCCTTAAGACTATAAGCACATCAGAAGTTGGCAGAAGGTAGGAGTTCCCATAGAGTTCTCAAGGACCCGATATCTCTTCCAAGAAGAAAAGTTGAAGGCAAGGGCCCTCAAAATGAGCTATTGAAACAACTTGGTATTTTCTAGATCATTCCATTAAAAGTATATAGATTTTTTTCACTGTATAATTTAATTTCAATATGAATAGTGATTTTTCTGCCAGAAACCAACAAACCCAGCCACCCCTTAAAGAAGAATGTAAAAAGAATATAAAAAACAAGCCAGATTTAAATTCCCCTTCCAGGCAAGCTATTTAAGTGTCTGAATTGCAATTGCCTACAGTGAGAAATACCAGTCTACAGAGCCATGGCAAGGTCTAGAATGAAAGTATTCCACTTACCCTCTCCATCGGAACCAAAGCAAAAACAACACCGAGCTACCTGTGAGATCAAAGACAACTTAGTGAGATGCCTGTTTTACAGTTTCCTGTCACCCCACTAATAGGTAGTGCTTTCTTTTTTCTTTTTTTTTTTTGTTTGGTCGATCATGGGGCCTGAATACTGGGCCTGGCTGCTGTCCCTCAGCTCTTCAGCTTAAGGCTAGCACTAACACTTGGGCCACAGCGCCACTTCCAGCTTTTTTCTGCATATGTAGTACTGAGGAACTGAACCCAGGGCCTCATGCATGAAAGGCAAGCACTCTACCACTGAGCCACCTTCCCAGCCCCAAGTTTTTGGTTTTTTTATTGGAATAGAAAATGGTGAAATTGGAGCCCTAAACCATATAACTCATGTCCCCTTAAAAAGTTTGGCTAAGCATTTGTTTTTGTTCTGGTATGTTGAGTACTGGTGACAGGGAATACCATGGCAAGAGGATGTGCCACTCAAGAGCCCTTCAAAGGGACGGGGACTCACTCCAGCTACTGTGATTGCTGGGAGCACAGTCTCCAGATGTAGGCTCTTTTAGACTTGTTCAGCTACAGAGCTGCTCTAAGCTACAGCAAGCCCCTCTTGGGCATCCACCACCAAATAATGAAGAAGGCCCAGCCTTCAAGACTGGACACTCTTGAGAGATCACTATCCCTTGATATAACTCCTGGGATTAGTGAGGCTTTGTTCAGCCTGAACTGCCCTTTCTGTTCATCCTCTACCTGATTCTGTCCCCATCTTCCTCATTCTACTGGTATGTATCCTTCCTGGCACACTCTGCCTTAGTTTCTACTTCTGAAATTCAACCTAAAACATACAGTGGAGAGTACAAGGACCTGCTCTCCTCACACTTCCTTTTAGTGCACTGCTTACCAGGCTGTTTCCTTAAAACCTCTTCAATTTTTGAGCCTAGAATTACTATCCTGTTTGCAACTGAAGAAATTGAGATCTAATTGGTTAAAAGCTTGAAGTCCCAAAGTTAGCCAGTGACAGAGCTGGGACCCAAATGCAGGATGGAGACTCTAAGACCATGACTCATGGTGAGTGACATGTGGTCTCAGCAGGGAGATAGGGAGCAGTGCAGAGTTTGGAAGCACAAGGCCTGCACGTTTCCTATACAGTCAGGCTGCTGAACTGGCTGTGGACATGGCTGGATAGGATTGCTTGCCTCTGAGACATCTTCAGTGCCTTTTAAGTTTTATATCCTATCTTTTGCTTATTCAAAACAATAAACTTAATGAAAAGAAATGAAATTGCAAAAAACAACTACATTACGTAAAGACTGATAGTCTGGGAAGTGCTGGGTTCTTGCTACTTAATAGTAGAAGATATTTGAATTATCAAAAAAACAAAAACAAAAAACAAACAAACAAACAAAATGGAGCCAGGGCTGAGGATGTGGGATCTTGGGCCTTTGTTCCATTTGTACAGTTCAAGGCAAAGCCCTTATTTCCTTCCTGCACAGCAAGGAAACTTGATTGAATAGAGGAATCAGCCTTGACAACTTTTGGGTCATGTGATGTGGCCTACCACTCTGTGAGCCCAAGTGGGCTGAGGTCTTAGTTCTTTTAAAACTTGAATTATCACAAGAAAATATCAACTCCCTCTTTTAAATGTGTATCCTGTGAAATGTAAGAGCAGGAGAGCAAACCACTTCCTTAGAGGGAAACACTTCCCCTCCCAATGAGAACAATTTCCTCTCTTAAATCTAACCTAGAGACTAGCTGTTCTTTGAGCTTGAACTCTGTACACAACAGAGACATTGAAAGTATAATAGCCCACCCTCAGCAGGTGGCCATGTAGTCAGTGGTGAGAACAAGCGCCTGCCTTCTAGAGCCCATTCTCTTCAGTATACAAGCAGCAACCTATTCAAACCCATCCTTTAAGGGACTGAGTAAGCTGGTAAATGATGTTGGCAGAGTGACAAACCTTCATAATGGCCCACTATCTCTGGGTCAGGTTCAGGAAAGACCATCCCCAGACATCCAGCTGCAGAATAAAGACTGTCCTTTATCTGGACAGACACCAGGGTTCTTCCATCAGACAAAGACATTAGAGTAGAGCCAGTGGCTGGATGCCAGGCAAGGGCAACAGCAAGGACCAGAGAGAGCAACTGAGTCCCTGAGCAGCTGGTCAAGAACAGACTCTGGGCCACACCCTGGCAAAAGGAAGTGGCAAGTATAAATCACTTATCTTTTTCAGTTGTCTCCTCAGTGCAGTGAATATTAAAACAACTAAATATGCTTCCATGAGGATTAAATGAAACCACTTGTGTAAGGCTTAGAATACACGGTGCCTGGCACCCGGCTAGTGCTACACATATAGCCATCAGGAGATCTCTCAGACCTTGCCATTCTTGGGTTGATACTTTTTCTAACTTCCTTCACCTGAGTAAATCCTTCTGACTATGGTATATATCCATCAAGAACCCCAGAAAAAGACTTCTGTACAAGAAAGAAAATAAGATACCCTATCAACCCAGCAGCTGTGGACATTCAGGTAAATGGCTCACCAATGTGCTTCTTGTTCTCAATTCTTTACCCAATGACATATGTGCCTAATGGAATTGATCAGAGTTAAGGGGGTTGATGTATCTATTGCAGTCAGAAGCATCTGCATAGAACACACACAGTGCCTTCCTTTTTCTGCCTCTTATCCTTCAGAACTATTACAAAACCTCCTAGACATGCTGTATATGGAGGGTAAATCAAAAACTCTACCCATATTCTATTTCAGCCACAGAAAAGACCAAAGTGAAGCCTGACAAAGTTACCTGAACTCTGTTTGGTGGCGGACAGGCAACAGGATGCCAACAGAGGCCAACATTGTTGGAGGAAAGTCAAGAATTAGTTCATTCATTTTAATACCACAATGTATATGTGGAGCAATATTTCTTTTTCTATACATATTCTTTCTATACATATTTCTATACATATTCTATACATATTCACATATTCTTTCCCAAGCAAAAGAACAGGATCATGGAGTGCAGATTAATAAATAAAAACAAACACAAAAGGGCCTCCTCTGAGAAATGAGTTTTGTGTTGAAGCAGGACAGGAAAAGGAAAGCAACTTACTTCTAGCTCAGGAGCTGCATATCGCCCCTGCAGAGCATCAGAGCTCGATCTTGTTGTTGATGTCAAGCTAAGAAACAAACAAAAAGTCAGCAGGGCACAGTAACACTTTATGTCACCTGGAACAAAGGAGAAAACTGGCTGGCCATGTCCAGTGATAGGCTTACTGCACCTCTAGTCCCCATCTTTCAATGAAAACACATTACCCTCCTTATCCTCACCTGTGCATTTAACCAACCTCAGATAAAAAATATCTAAGAGTATGGGTGGATTCCTTACCAAAAAGGTGCAGATTCTTTTTCCTTGTCCTGTTTTCCCTAAACAATCTAGTAGAGCAGCCATTTACATAATACTAATATTGTGTCAGGTATATAAATAATCTGGAGATAATTTTTGAAATATGAGGAGGGCCAGTTCAATAGCTAGCATCTTTTTTTTTTTTTTTTTTTTTTTGTGGAATCATCTTATGCCAAGAGAAGTCTGCAATTAGAGAAAGATATGTCTTGGTCGTCTGTATTGATTTTCAGTATTGGCTTTTGTATAAACTCACTCAAAAGCCAGGATAACTTTCTGATTTCACTTTTATCTCTCCCTCCCTTTGGCCCTTCTCAGAGAGGATTAAAAAATAATGAAGGGGCTGGGAAGGTGGCTCAGTGGTAGCGTGCTTGCCTTTCATGCATAAGACCCTTGCTTCAATTCTTCAGCACCACATAAGTAGAAAAAGCCGTAAATGGTGCTATGGCTCAAGTGGTAGAGCACTAGCCTTGAGCTGAAGAGCGAAGGGACAGTGCCCAGGCCCAGAGTTCAGGCTCCATCACTGACAAAAAAAAAAAAAAAAAAAAATCCCAGTGCAGGCAGCTAAAGCCTCCTACACTGGGCTACACAGTAAGACTTCAGGCTACACAGTAACACTCCACATGAAAGCAAAGGTCTTAATCATTTCTGTGTTAGTCAGAAGATGGCAGAATAAAGTTTTCCATTTAGAAACTTAACAGAGTAGCAGATATTAAAAGTTTCTTCCCACCAATTTCCCCACCATAAAAAAGAAAAGGTGCTGGTGGTTCATGCTTGTAATCCTAGCTACTCAGGAGGCTGAGAAATGAGGATCGAAGTTCAAAGCCAGCACAGGCAGGAATGCCTGTGAGACTCTTATCTACAATTAAGCACTCCAAAACTGGAAGTGGCTCAAGTGGTAGAGCGCTAGCCTTGAGCTGAAGAGCTCAGGGACAGTATCCAGGCCGAGTTCAAGACCCATGACAGACAAAAAAGAAAATGTTATAAAATTTGGCTTGCAGGATTAAAAAAAATATTTTCCATAAAATAAAAATCAAGAAGACATTTTTTTTCTTTCTTTTTTGTTGGTTATGGAGCTCTGGGCCTAGGCGCTATCCCTCAGCATTTCAGCTCAAGGTTGTGCTCTACCACTTGAGCCACAGCACCACTTCCGGCTTTCTGTGTTTATATGGTATTGAAGAAACAAACCCAGGGCCTCAGGCATGCGAGGCAAGCTCTCTACCACTGAGCCCCATTCCCAGCCCCTCAGGAAGACATTTTAAACAAACAAAAAGTAACAATATTCCAGCTAACTCTACAGACTGATTTAATATTTAATAAAGATCTCTTTGTGTTCTAGACCCTATCTGAGTGCTGGGGACTCACTTGCAGTCTCAAAGCTACTTGACAAAAAGAGCTATGAGCATTATTGCTAATCTGCTAGTGGACAGGCAAGAATTAGGAGTCAAGTCATTTCCACAGATAAGCCTCATAAGGTAGCCTGGCCTTCTTTGCCCAGCCTCATCCTCTTTCCCAATGACAGAAGAGATAAATAAGCTGCACAGAAACAAAACAAAACAAAAGGCTTGTTTGCAAAGGGATCTCGTGGGACCCATGCACTGTTTTGCAGCTTCCTGAAATCCAACAAGCATCACTTTCACATCTGTTTTGAGCAGATGGATGCTAGTCAGGGCTCACTTCAGTCCTCCTTCCTGACTGTGAACCTGGTCCAAGAGAGGATGGGCTGTGCAAGGAATGCATTTATGAAGGCCTATATTTTGTGCAGATGAATCATATTTCATTGTAGTATAAAGTTTCCAATTGGGGAGGATGTAACTTCTAATTTCAGGATAAGATAAGCATCTGAAATTTTCATATGGAAAAATATGAATATTCTTTCAAAGCATTACAATAAATATTCTATTTGATATTTTTTTTTGGAATAAGACATAGTTGTGGCAGTGCTAGGGCTTGAACTGAAGGCCTAGATGCTTTCTCTGCTAAAGGCTGGTATTCTATCACTTGAGCCATATTTCCACTTCTGATTTTATTTTTTTTTTTTGGGGGGGGGGAGTGGGGGAAGAAGGGTGTGTGTGTAGTAAATTTGAGATAAGAGTCTCATGGACTTTCCTGCCCAGACTAGCTGTGTAACAAGATCCTCAGATCTCAGTTTCCTGAGTTAGTTAGAATTAGAGGTTTGAACTGAATCTAGCATTTTTGCCACTGCATTTCTACCATAAGAATACATTAAAATGGGGAAAGTTTTATTTTTATTCTAATAACATTATATCCAGTTCAGCATTAGTGGCATGTGACCTCACCTTTATTCAGTCATGGCATTTCCCTATAAAACACTCTTCTTGGTAGCATATCAAGAAAATCCTAGCCAGGCATTGGAGGGGCGGGGGAGGGAAGGAATGAGGAGGGAGGGTGGGCAGGCATGAGGGAATGAGAAGTGAATCACACCTAGTTTGAAAGCTTTTAGGCCAAAAAGAAAATAATCTTATTGTTGGCCTGCAGGCTATGACCAAGATCCACCTGCAGGCTATGACCAAGATCCACCTGGCTGACCCTGCACAAATAGCTATAAAACAATTCCCAGGTTATCTTAAAGGTCTCTTATAGGGCTAAAGCATATGTAATTCTAGCCAATACTTTCTGCAGGGGAGCAGGAGATCACTAGCATTTAGTTGAGGCTTCATCTAATATCTAATATACAATATCTAATGTACCACAGCCAAGTACTTACTCTGTCTGGGCTCCACCCACCAAAGCCTCAGTGTCTTATTACCTGGAGACATTCCTTAAAACATGCTCCCCTCTTTCTCACTCCTCCAGAAACCACTGGGGTACTAAACCTCATCTATAGTGCAGAGAGAGGCTCCTCAGCCCTTCAGCTTCAGGTAATTCTAGAGCTGGTCAAAGTCTTCTGTGTCACAAAAACCTCAAAGAACACATCCAGACTTTTCTAATGGAGATCACAGATCCTGCCCTTCTTGACTAACTTACAGGGTAGGTCCTGGACACATCCCATGACCTTCCAGATTTTGCATGATGAAGTTCTATCATGTTCACATGGCACTACAGCCTGGATTCCTGCATGAGCTGGAGAAGTCATCTCACACTTGTGACAGTCGTGAAGATATTTCACTAGCAGGTTAGTCAGTGATAAGATTCCTGAAATAAAGCCACAATCTACCATACTTCCTTTCTTCTCTTTCTTTCTTTTCTCCTCCCCCCTCTCTCCTCCCCTCCCCCTTTCCTTCCTTCCTTTTTCCCTTCCCCATCCTCCTTACTTTTTCTTCTGGGGATTAAACTCAAGGACTCAACTTTACTAGGCAAGTGCTCTGCCTTCTAAACCACAATTCCAATCCTTTTTATTTTAGTTTTACAGCTAGGGCCTTGCACTAACTTTGCCTAGATTGGCCTAAAAGCTGAGAACCTCTTACCTCCACCTACTAACTTGCCTGAATTATAGGCATATACCATAACACCCAGACCGCCTTCCTTTTTTCTTGAACAGAAGAAATAGCAGGCCCAGAACATACCAAAAGAATAAATATCCCTCCTCAATTTGTTAGTTTTCTTAGTTTAAGCCAACTGTCTCTTGTGCTTATCGTCCTGTTAAACAAGGGCATCACTGGAAGCCAAGTGCGTGCGTGCGTGCGTGCGTGTAGATTTGGAGGAGTCTCCAATATGTCTCTTCATATACTCCAGCAAAAAAGATTCAAGAGAGGATTTTCTGAAACTGGAGTAGAAAGCTACAGAAACTATAGATTGTATGTACAAAAACAAGTGGTCTTGATCAACTCTAGGATCCTGTCCAGGCTCATGGCTTGAGCTTGAAGCCAAAAGAGTGACAAATTCAATCAAATCCAGAGACCAAGGAGAAAGTTAAGAAAAATTAGTAGAGGCTGGTGCTTGTCACAGCAAGGATGCAGGACTAGAAGGTTTGGGAAGGGACCTACAGAAAGAACAATCAGGAAACCCTGACAAGGTGAATGTCACCAAGGCCAAGGTGAGAGGTTACCTGAGGCCTGAGCTGTGGCTCTCCCACAGCAGAACTCCAGCCCAGGAAGGGGCTCTTATGAAAAGTTGCTTATGGGCAGAAAGCCAGAAAGTAAGTTCTGGCTGAACAGTTCTTTCAGGTGAGACAGTGCAGAGTAAAATATATTCTCAGTGAAGAGTCCAATAGCAAGCCCCTAAACAGTTTAGCTGTGTGGGTATGGCAGGAAACCTCCAGAGAGTTGAGAGGCACTCAGGGGCTGAGCCTTCTATAACCTTACAGAAAGTGACACTTACCTCTCTACCCCAAACCATCTGTGCCATGCAGTAAACACTGGTGATCTCTCATTTTTCTTAAGCCAGGGAGAAAAACACAAACTCTAGGAAGTCAAGACTTGAAAAGCCCCTCATTGAGCTAAGCATTTCCTTTCATCAGTGCCTCACTATGTCTGAACTCAGTTCCCTGTGATCTTGAAGCTAGTTTGTTTATAACATTCTTGAAGCTGACTTCTTGTGGGGCTCCAGTGGGTAATGATAGCAAACATTAATCATCAGGCTTCTACATGGAACTTCACTAACTCCTGCAGGGAATTCAACTGCCCATCCTCTCCATAGTGTATAAATTCCTGAGTGTTACAGAAATACACCACAGAACTGGCTGGTTACTCTGCATCTATACTTTGGGGGAGTGCCTTTCTCACAACTCCTTATTCCACGGGCCAGTACAGTCTTGCAGCTAAATTACCAGCATTCAAAAATAATGCTGATTGTTTGGCAGGTAGACAGATTTTTTTAAATAGCAGCTGTCAGCTTAGAAAACTGACATCTTTTGGGCATTATCACATTAGCCTTTGCCACCCTTCACTACGATGCCTCAATTCTGAAACCACAACAATTTATTTATCATCTTTCATACAAAAGGTGATTATTTTTCCCTTAGTACTGGGGATTGAACCCAGGGCTCTGCACCTGCTGGGCAGAGAGGGAGAAGAGAAATGGAAATATGGTGGAAGGGGTGAATCTGTTCAAAGTACACAGTGTGTATATATAAAATATCACAATGAGACTGCCTCATATTACAAGTGTATGCTGATTCAAAAATCAAATAAATTGGGCTGGGAAAGTGGCTCAGCGGTAGAGCGCTTGCCTTGCATGCCTGGGTTCGATTCCTCAGCACCACATAAGCAAAAAAGAAAAAAGCTGAAAGTGGCGCTGTGGCTCAAGTGGTAGAGCGCTAGCCTTGAGCTGAAGAGCTGAGGGACAGCACCCAGGCCCAGAGTTCAGGCCCCACGACCGGACTAAGGCTGTGGAGTGTAAGAAGAAAGTGTCAATGTGCTTGAAAAGACACTATTTATATAAGCTGTCACCCTCAGGATTGTTTGGTTTCGGCAAAAGAAAGATTATAATGTGCCCAGGACAACTTGAATTTCTTACATACTGTAACAAACACAACACAAAACACACAAAGGGAAAAAAATCTATCAGTGAAAAGGTTACTGTCAAAAGGAGGCTTGATTACCAGTGAAACACCTACCAGAATTAGTAGCTAACCATTTTGATCCTTGCCTTTTCTCTTTCCAGGAATCACTGAAATGTTCCAAAAGTACAGTAGCCCCCACCATACGCATCTGAAAACACAGTCTACTTGTATATATCTCACTGAGAAGACCTGCCTCACCCCTTTGCCGGCACTGTGGGGTTCAGCACAGAAAAAGTGGGACATTTCCTTTCTTGGACTGTGCCAGAATAACTTTTTGTGCAGCACTCTATCCTCTTCCCACCATCAACAGAACAAATGCTATTTATTTTGGGTGAGGAAGTTGCCAGAAGATTCTGGCACATACTATCTCTTCCTCACTTTGTGTTCCCTTGCTCTTCAAGAATGCTGCAGCCACTAATATTCAACTGTTTTTTAAGATCATTAGGCAACAGTGCTCCAATGTAGCATGTTTTTATTTTATTTGCCCAATCAACATTCAAGTAAGGTAAATGGAGCGCGGATACATAGAGTTCATGCAGTAGTACCGGCCTGTTACTTCTGTTTATTTTTCTCCTTCCCTGTTTGGCTGCCATATGGCAGTTGAAACTTACTTAAATTCTTTCCCTCTAATTTTACTTAAATTCTTTCCCTCTAATTTCCCTCTGCAAATTGGCTTCAAGAAGCGCTGAAGACTTACCAGGAATATAAGATACATGCAATCAGCAGGAAAGTACCTAGCCCAGTCACCAAGTTTTCATCTCTATACAGGTCTTGACCAAAGTCAGGCACACAGATGGTAACATTCTTTCCATGTTCATCTAGAACTTATAAAGAAAATAACCACAATCAAATTTTGAAAGGACTAATGTAGTTCATAGCAGTGTTCATCTTGAAAAGATTCAGTAAACTGTACTGTGACCCCTTCGAATGCTGAACCCTTACTATTAGAAAAATCTACTCTACAGCACCAATCTACTCAGGCTAGATTTCTGCTGTTTCAAAGTACCATTCATTCACATCAGAATACAAGTGGAACAAGATCCCCAAATTCCAGTATAGTTTTCAAGTTCCGAGAGTCAACAGTCTTGTTCTTTTTCAGCACAATTTGAATTAGTGGTTAAAAACAAACAACAACAACCCCCTCCCCGAAAAGACAAAAAAAAAAAAAACCCTAAAGTTGGATTGATATTTCACTGGATTAAGCAGCATCTGAAAAGAGGCATTCAGTGGTGGTCCCCTGATCCACAGGTGCACTGCCATCAGTCAAGACCAATTCTGTAGCAGGGCAGCACCGTCCCACCCAGAGCCTCTAACCCAGAGGGGTAATTATACAAATAACACAGCAGTCAGAGCCTCTTTTAGTCTGTAATGTGGTAACCTCCTTAGGTGGTATGAATTTTAGAAAATAGGAGGCTACATATAAGTATTTCTGTAATATTACCATCAGTGGTAATTTACATTTTGTCTAACACCATGTCTTCAATTTTGATGATACAACCTAGGTCTAATTGCCAACTTGACCCCAAAATAAGGAACATAAACATAAAACAGAACAGTCTAGCAACCATTCTGCAAACATTCACATTCTGTTTGAAGTCAGACTAAAATTAACAGTATTCTCAGTGGAAATAGTAACTAAGATGCTGTGGTTTAAAAAAAAAAAAAATCACCAGGCGCCAGTGGCTCAATCCTGTAATCCTAAATCCTAACTGCTCAGGAGACTGAGATCTAGGATTGTGGTTAGGAGCCAGCCCAGGCAGGAAAGTCTGTAGGACTCTTACCTCCAATAAACTAATCAGAAAAAGCTGGAAGTGGGACTGTGGCTCAAGTAGAGTGGTACCCTTGAGCATCAAGAGGCTCAGGGACAGCACTCAGGTCCAGAGTTCAAGTCCTAGGACTGGCAAAAACAAAACAAAACAACAGCGACAAAAAACTATTCTCAGACTAATGAAAAACAGTTTTAGAAAAGAAACAAAACACAAGTAGTACCCCTGGAAATTAAAAGTGTTTATTTTTAAGTGACACTTGCTATTTTAAAAAAATACTGTAAGCTTAAACTCTATTAAGAACAGAGATTATTACATAAACAACCATAAGAGAAAACCTTACAGTTGGCGGGAGCACAGCTCAAGTGGTAGAGCACCTGCCTAGCAAGCTCAAGGCTGAATTCATACATCAGTAGTGACAAAAAGGCGGGAGGAGGCATAAAGAAACTAGATTTAAATAAACTTACAGAATCATAGTCAAGATGGAGATTTTCATTTAAAAAAAAATCCCAAATAGACTATACTTATCATAAGATCTCCAGTGATCCATTTCTAGTAAAATACCTTAGGAATTCTTTCCAAATAATCATGGCAACAATTCTGCAATAGTAGCAGCTATGTGTACACAGCATCTACTCTGTGCCAGGCACTGTCCTAAATTTGATTGATAAACATAGCTAGAAAAACATTTTCACTGAATTCTTAAAACCACTCTCTAAACCCAGGCTATAAACCCAGGCAGTCTGACTCCAAAGGTCACATTCCAAGCCTATGCTCTGTTGTCTCTGTAAATGAATGTCATTTAAGATGAGCAATATAAGATAGCCCACTAGCTGGGAGAGGATCTAATTCAAGCCCAACCTCCCTTATGTTCTTTCCATTCCTTTTATTACATCCAGAGAAATAACCTTCTGAAGGAAGGAAAATAACCAACTTAAAAAAGAAGCAAAAAACAAACAAACAAAAAACACTTTTCCTTTTTTTTGGCTGGTCCTGGGGCTTGAACTCAGGGCCTGGGCACTATTCCTGAGCTTTTTTTGCTTAAGGCCAGCGCTCTATTACTTGAGCCACAGCACCACTTCTGCCTTTTTCTGTTTATGTGGTACTGAGGAATCGATCCAGGGCTTTCTGCTAGGGGTAAGCCACATTCCCACCCCCCAAACCAACCCCCCCCCAAAAAAAAACTTTTTCATAACATTTTTTTTTTTCATGAAAAAAATCTAGACCTCCTTTTCTTGGGGGAGGGCGGGGGGAGTTGGTCATGGGGCCTGAACCCTGGGCCTGTCCCTCAGCTCTTCAGCTCAAGGCTAGCGCTGTACCACTTGAGCCACAGTGCCACTTCCAGCTTTTTCTGCTTATGTGGTGCTGAGGAATCAAACCCAGGGCCTCATGCATGCAAGGCAAACGCTCTACCACTGAGCCACCTTCCCAGCCCTCTTCATTCATTTTTGATGTATTAATCTGTGATATTCCAACAACACATTCCTCCATAAATAAAAAAAAAATCACTCTACCACTTATGACCTTCTTCCTGAGGTTCACTTACCTACTTCTGCAGGTTTGCTGGACAGAGCTGAGAAAGTGAGGTATGTGACATAGCAGCTTATAAGCCCGGACTGCAGCAGCCCAGAGTGTGGCTGCCCTGGGAAATAAGACAAATGGAAGACAATTTTACATTTCAGTGGTAAGAGGCACAAGCCTCAAAAACAGAGATTTGACTCTTTCCACCAGAATAAAACTCCTTAGTCTGAACACCCACCTTTAGTAGAGAAAAGGGCTGCCAAGTGAATTTTTCAAACAAAGCTAAACTTTAGGAGACGGATAAACACTGACCTAGATAATACTATTGTGGTAACACCAAATTCTTTGAAGTTCTCCACCGCCTTATCAAAACAATAGGTATACTTAAACACAATGCTCAGTCTCAGACGTACATGCAAGAGCTATTAAAAAATAACAAAAGCAAAAAAGAGCAGGAGGCATGGCTTACATGGTAGAGCAGCTGCCCAACAAGGGTAAGACTAGAATTTAAACCCCAGTACCATTAACAAAAAAATGAAGAAGAAGGAAAAAACACCTTTCTTATCTGTAAATGGACAAACCATTCAAGCATCCTGTGTAAGTAACAGAGCTGGTCCAGCCTAAAGCCTTGGGCTTGTTATTAATTGTGAGAAGAGCTTTAAAGTGACAACATTTAAATTAAGCTTAGTGCTTAGATCATGTAGAGTAATTAAAGAATTTGGTGACAAAGATGGAATTTTTAATCACCTGTTGCCATGAAAGGATTCAGTCTTTCATAATGATTCAATTTGTTTTAAAATTAGTTTTAAGTTATAACTATCATTAAGGTATAGGAACAGACCAATGTTACTCTTTGGCATGGGAATGAGATTTACTTCCTTAGCAACTAATGTTATTAAATACTTCCAAACATTATCTAATGTTATTAAATACTTCAAAACATTATACCTGTTCTTAAAAAGTAGAATTTAACCCAAGGGAGATTTTTAACTAAATGCCTATAACTTAAGAAAAAAAAAAGTTTTTGGCTTGAACTCAGGGCTTTCCTCATACTCTGGCTTGGTTTTTTGAATACTTCTCTACAACCTAAGCCATGCCTCCACTTTCCACTCTTTGCTGGTTAGTTAGAGATAAGAGTCTCCTGGATTTGCCTGCTTGGGCTGGCTTTGAACCAAGATTCTCAAAACTTAGCCTCCTGTGGTGCTTAGCTGTTTCAGGAAATTCTTAAATGACCAACTTAGAAGACTGGACAAATAATCATCTCAGTTTCAGTAATGGAAAATTAATTTGCTATTTATTATCTTTTGGGGGGATTAGAGGGTAGAGCTAGTCTTAGGGCTTGAACTCAGGGCTTGGGTGCTATCCCTAAGCTTTAGTGTTAAAGGCTTCCACTCTCTACTATTTTAAGCCACAGCTCCACTTCTGACCTTCTGGTAGTTAATTGGAGAGGAGTCTCATATGCTTTCCTGCCCAGGCTGGCTTTGAACCCTGATCCTCAGATCTCAGCCTCCTGAGTAGCTAGGATTACAGGCTTGAGCCACTGCTCCCCAATTATACCCCATCATTTTAAACCACTAATTTTAGAAGGTTTTCAAAGGGGCTATATATTTGTTGTCTTTCTACCTAGACATCTGAATTGTAGAGCACATTAGTGTTCTACCCAATACATGTTTCTTATAAGAAACATCAGACCAGAGACAAAGGCCCAAATACATACAGGCTCCAAGAGAGCACTGGCTCACAAATCAGAAGTCATTTATACATGACAATTCACACTGCCATTTTCTGAAGCACTTTCATTCCCTATTGTCCTTCCCTTTCTGGCTTTGAAAAACATGAGCAAGGTCATGTTCACCAGCTTCCCTGCAGAATAACCTGGATCTGATGAAAGTTAGCTCATGAGGTGAGAAGCCACCAGGTTAAAATTTCCTGTTTCCTGACTCTTAGACCATGCTGTCCTTGCTTTCTAGTTCACCCTTAAATAAAAAACGGTCCTAGAAATACCTTCTTCTATTGTCCTATCATCCAAGTTTTACCCTGAGATCACAGGCAAAACTCATAAACATTTGCACAACATAGACTTAAGTTAATTTCACCACATTTCACTGTCTACATCCTTTGTCTTGGCTTCATTAACTCTGGTCTTTCTATCTATGAGGCACACTTGGAATATAAAAAGAGATGGGAGTTTTAACTTTCCTAGGTGGGCCCACCCATAGGAGGCTAAAAAATGACTCAAAATTCCGAACAACCATTGGGTTTCACATTTACAACAACATTAAGAATAGAAGAATAAAAAAGCCTGCTTACGATTCTGGACACAAGGTGAGATGGCTACCATTGAAATGAGTAGGCACAGGCCTCCATGCACTCCCAGGAGAATTTTGTTGTCCATGCAACCATCTTTCTGGGTATAAAATACTGCCATCAAAATCAAACCTCCGGTGGCAACAGAGTACATGATGAGTGTCACCAGGGACAGGGAGGCGTACCACAGCTTGTTAGTGGCAGTGCCTGCAGTCCTGTTTCTCCACAAGCAGATGAGACAGAGGAAACAGAAGACAAGTCAGTGAAGACTCCATTTTTAACCATATTTCAATCCTTCAGGCATAGACTGATGCTATGAGGTCACCCACTACCCAGAAGACAATTTTAGCAATGATTATTCATGTTCCACTAGATCGAAACAGTTCTCATAAATATGTTTCTTGGCTCAGGCCTAGAATCTTTTCTAAACACTAGAAGAATTTCCTTTGACTCAAGTATGCTCATCAACTAAAATAAATACCCATGGGCTTTACCCTAGCTTCTCTATTCTGAATGTGAAACCCTGCAATAGGTATTGGCAGCATTATGGTATGAAGTCAAGGTGGCTCTTCTCTGGAGTTCCATTCTCTCTGAGGACAGAGCCTGGAGGTGCTACAGTCTCACTCCGAGTGCTGCCAATGGACTACCTTCTTTTTGTAGAAAAGCAAATAACTTGATTCAGAGCAAGTTTTCCCTCCTTGTACTGAAAGGGGGATCTGCAGTAGTGTTGCTTCTAAGTAATATGAAGAAATAGTGAAGAAGAAATGATACATACACACACCAAAAAGAAAGTGAAAAGGCCAGGTTCCAGTGGCTCACACCTATCAAGAAGCTTAGATCTGAGGATCATAATTCAAAGCCGGACCAGGCAGAAAAGTCCACGAGACTCACCTCCAATAACCAGTAAGAAGCTGAAAGTAGAGATGTGGCTCAAATATTAGAGCAAAAAAGCCAAACAAAATCTTGAAACCCTGAGTTCAAGCCCTAGTACTGGCACAAAAAACAAAACAATCCCCAAGACTCAAAACAAGACCAAAAACAAAGAAACAAACACCAAAACAGTGAATAAATCATGCAAAGAAAAATTATATTGATTTATGATGAATAAACAGAAGAGAGCAATGTACTTTTTAGTTTCTATAAATATTAATAAGGGAATGAGCAAGATACATAGTGGTTGAAATCTATGGAAATTGCTCAGAACAAAGAGTGTTTATAAATACTAAATGAAGAAGACAGAACAAAAGAATGGACTGAATCATTGTCATCTGCCTCATGATTCAATTGCTCTCTGTAACGACATTCTTCCAAATCTTCAGAGAAAGCAACTTGTTTAATGTTTTCACAAAACTGGAAAGCATTCAAGCAACCCAACTGAAATGTTTTAATGATGGAAAAGTTACTGCTGCCAGAGACAAAGGAAAACAGGGAGGAAAGGCCAAAATGATAATGACCATCATATTCCTGAAACCAAGCCAGGCACATCAATGACCACATAATTATCTAATGTAAAAGGAACACAAAGGAAATGAGAGAAAAATGAAACCCAAAAAGAGTGAGACAAGAGGATCTAAGAGCCCAATAACAACAGATGACAAGGATACAGAGTGGATTATACATTAAAAGGTGGACATTGCTGGCTAGTGGGGAAGAGGGGGTCCATCCTACTTTTTCTCATTTTTTCCGTTACATTATTAGTCCACAAAGGACTAACTTTGACATTTATATTGTCAAAGTTAAATTTTTGACCCTAACCTCTTCCTTGAACTAGAGGGTCATATTTCTCAATGACTCTACTTGGAGGTCTTACTGTATCCAAAGCTTAGCTGCAGGCTGACTTCTCTATGCTCACACCTCTCTCCCAACCTCAGAGAACACTTCTACTCTTGCCGTTATTAGCAGAAAGACATGGAAACAAAAACAAAACAGAAAAAAACAAGAGCTGCAGTTGCTCTGTAGTTTCCCCTCCCCTCTGTACTTTCTCTCTACTTGATTCACCTTTGGATTATACCAGGATGTAACCACTGCTGCTAGCTAGGTCCAAACCACTCCTCTTTGAGTTGATCACCTCAAACTGGCCTCCTTACTTGTACCTGTGGCTCACTTTTATCTATCCTTAACTTTAAAATAGATAATCTATTATATTTTTATTCTCCTTCAATACCTTTATGTTCCCCAAATATCTCACTAAAAAAAAAAAAAAAAACAAAGATTTAAGGAATGGACATGTCTCTCAGAGGTACAGTACTTGGTCATTATTGCAAGGTCTTGGATTCTATCCTGAACACACATAAAAATAAGTAAATGAGAATAAAAACCAAAGCCTTTACATTGGTTCAGAGATACCTCTAATGTCATCTTCTCCACTCTTCCTATACCATGAAGCCTTAGCCACAAATACCCCTTTGCTCCTTAAATGAGCTCAGTAAGTTTAATGCCAGCTTGAAGTGTTCTTTTGAGGAGTCCTGCTTGAAGCTCTCTTCTGAAAGAGGGAACCAGCTCCCCTGAACTCTCTTAGTCTTTAGTTTTCACAGAAGAGCCTACTGCGTATTTGCTTTATTCCATGTTGAGTATCTCTTTCCCACCAGGAGAATGTCCTGCTCGACAGTGCAGGCCATGGTCATGGGCTGTGCCACCAGAAAATGACAAGTGCTCATTGAATACTAAGGCCAAGATTGTCATCTGTTAAAAAATAACTTTAGGCAACAACATTAACAGTGGCTGCTGCTCCCATGTTTCAATATTTACTCTCTGGATGGAATTTTATTTTTGGAAACAGACCAAATAATACTATGACTGATTTATCTTTATTGTTTCCATGTCTATCACATTGGCATATGTATTCCAGAATGCTGACTGACTAAATGCTAAGTGAAATACAATGGAAAAGAGAAAGGCACAGACAACAGGGCAGAGGCTATGGACCCAGGAACAATAGGTACCAGGCTAGGAATGTTCTCTAAGCTCAAGGTTAGGGTTAGTATCAGAATTAAACTAAACCCAACAAAGTGAATTTAAAATCTGGTATGTTCTGAAAGTGAGATTCTATTCAAAACACCTGAACATACTAGTTTTGTTGTTATTTTAGTTTTTATATTGACAATTCAACTCGAAAAATTTGACTTAGAAAACCAAAAATCAACACATTTTTAAAAAACAAAACCATCTAGCCTAAATCAACCACATCATTCTACAAAATGATTGAGGTAAAAGAGGCCAAGGCCAATAGGTCCCAAAGTCAAATGGCAAGAGGAGAAGTGGCATCAGAATCTACCCTGTCCTGGATTCCAGGGCCAATGGCATCTATATCCTACCACTTTGGGGATCTTCTCTTCCATATATCACAGAAAGAAAGGGAAGTAAAGAAGGGAGGGAGGGAGGGAGGGAAGAGAGGCAAGAGAGAGAGAGAAGAGAGAGAAGAGGGAGAAGGGGAAGGGGAAGGGGAAGGGGAAGAGGAAGGGAGGAAGGAAAACTTAGAAAAAGTATCATCAGCAAGTTTTTCAAAACAATGAACTTATTTTCTAGATTAGCCCTATAAGCAAAAAAAAAAAAAAAAAACAAAACAAAAATATAGCAAAGAGGCAGGCACTGGTGGCTCATGCCTGTAATACTAGCTGATATCTATAGGTCACAGTTAGAATCCAGCCTAAGCAGAAAAGTCTGAGATGCTTATCTCCAATTAACCACTAAAAAGCCAGAAATGGCAAAATGGTTCAAATGGTGGAGCACTAGTCTTGAGCAAAAAAACTAAGGGACAATGCCAAGGTCCTGAGTTTAAGTAGGTGAGTAAATAAATAAGTAGACTAAAGTTGAAAAGGCTTCAAAGAAAATGACAATATTATGAATGTCATAGCTAATTCCTAATTTTATGCAGACCAACTAACTATACATAGGTTGATAAAAAAGGGTTTTGTAGAGTTTTCGGTCTTAAAGTCTGAACAATCACAACATTATTTGTTGCAAAGTTCAGAAGCCATTCTGAGTGGTTTTTAAAGCAACCAAATTCTTCCAAAATACCTTTTAAAACTAGGCACTGATACTTTGCTCCAGAAATTGGCTTCAAAATTAATCAAAGCATTACAGTCAGAGTACAGATCCTGCTATTTAATGGGTAAATCAGGAACTCAGTATCTAAGGTGTTAATATTTTACCATGAAGTTGACTACTTGAAGTATATCTGTGAAAATTTTAGGATGACATACTTATTTTGTCTAATACAAAACACACAGTGAAACTTCATACATTAAGAAATACTGAGGCCCAGCACATTGGTTCATGGTTGTAATCCCAACTACTTGGGATGCTAAGGATTTTGGTTCAGGGTCACCATAAGCAAAACGTTCATGAGACCTTATGCTATTCAATAAAAAGCTAAGTATGGTGGTGCTCATTTGTCATCCTAGCTCTGGGTGAAGCATAAATAGAAGAATTATAGTCCAGACCATCTCAGGTATAAAATTTAAGATCTGATGGGGAGGGGGGGTAGTAAAAACAGCTGGAGGTAGGGTTCCAGTGATAGAATAGAATACTCAGAACACCTTGGCACAAGGCCCTGAGTTCAAACCCCAGAACCAACAAATAAACAAAAGAAAAGGCTTATTTTGTACCAGATTAATTATTTTAAAAGCATAGAAACTAAGACAGCAATTCAGTGCTTTGTCCAGAGTCAACTTAAGACTTGGATCTCCAAGGGCTAGAAGTTGGTCTGGTTGTCATTTCATCAATGCAGTTTAGCAAGGAAAAAGTAGCTATTAATAGTTGGGCATTTCCTACTCAGCCTGGGATGGGAATTCTATTTTCAAGACATTTAGAAAAAGTCAAACATTTTAAAAGACAAGATTGGCTTTCTAAGGCAGAACAACACATCTTCCTAATAAAGAACATTTCCCTTCTTGGGAAGTTACAAGAAACAAAATTTATAAAAAGTACTGTATCTCATGTTGTTTGTAGAAGATAAGTCCTCAGCTACAAAATATTTTTAGGTTTTTTTTTGTTGTTGTTTGCTTGGTTTTTTTGTTTTTTTTTTTTTTTTTTTTTTTTTGTTTTTTGCTTTTTAATCTCCTGAGGGGTTGGGAGCCTACATGTAACCTAACCAAGTTCAAGCTACCCCAAAAACCAGAGACAGGACTGGCCGGGACCAGCAATGGTTTATAACATTGGCTGAGGCAAAGGCGAAATTAGAGAGCTCAGGGGAAAAGAATATCAAGAAGTGGAAAGAAAGTAAATGCAGTATGAAAAGGCAAAAAATGACAGAAAATCAGTAGTAGAGAAATAAGTGGACAAGGTATAAAGGGAAAGTAATGTACCAATTGTCTTTGGTATAGATGGCTAATCTCTAATAAGGAATTCAGAGTTGTTTTCACCAACAGTAGGCAATTTCTATGAATCAGTCAGTGAGTTTTCCTGGAAGTGTCCCATAAATGCACACACCAGTTCTTGTTCCATTTATGTGCAAACTCCACAATCAGGAGGAGCTGGATCCCTATGAAGATGAAACTTCCGATGGCTCCCACGTAGCGCCAAGCTGCAACAGAAGATCATCCAAGAGGCCATGAAATGAAGCTTCCAAAAATTTCAAAAGGATGTATTCATTTTTACTGAATAGTTATTATATGTGTAATACATTCAGTTCCCATAAAACAATACACAGTAGGAATATAATACTCACTTTCTAGTTAAAAACTGAGAGTCTCTGTGAGTTGACACAGCCTCATACTCAATAATAAGGGCAGTTGGGATTTGAACACAGGGAGGCTGATGCTGGAAAATGCAAGCTTAGCTGCCATGCTAAAAGACCAGGTGTAGTAATTCCAAAAATCCACAATGGCCCACACACATGGCCAGAAAAATCAAGGGTTTAAATCTTACTAAGCAGTCATCAATGTTTAGTGAGGAAATGAGGTGGGGCTTGGACTTTTAGTTCTGTTACAAAGAAGCTACAGCCCTGGATGAACAATATCCTGAGGGCTACAGGTGTCTAAAAAAAAACCACAAAGTGAAGCTGAAGACTTCTAAGTCTCTTCTCATTCTAAATAAACTACCCTAAATACACATAAAAGGACTTTAGTGGAGAATAGCAAAAATTAATAGTAATAGGTAAAAGTAAGACTTGACAGAACATAATTGTTTCTCTTTCCTTTTTTGGAGGGGAAGGCAGGACTTTATTATCTCAGACTAATCTAAAAATTATCTTCTTGCTTTCCTGAGTGTGAGGATTACAGGTATGCAACCATCATGTCTGTCTTGAATAAAATATTCTTAAGAAGTATATGAGAATATAATCAACATTACATAGAGACATTATATGCATGTAATGAAAAAACAATGAAACCTACTACTTTGTGCAGTTAATATATGCTAATAAAAATAAAATAAATTTTAAAATAAGCTTATTGAAAAGCTAGTATCATCCTAAAATTTTAGCTGGACCCTCATATGTAACCATCTGAGGGAATACGGCTGCTCCTTATCATTTGGCAGTGGGTTTTCACTATTTTAATTAGGAAAGTTAAGTCCTTTGGTGTTGAACAGAACATTGTTAAATACTGAAATCAGGTTCCCCTCTTTCCTGAGATCAAAGGAATAAGGAGGCCCTGTTTTAGCTATGACAAAAGTCTTCATATTAAATGAACCTTATGAGTTCTAGCAGAAAGGAATAAAATTTAATGTTATAGAGCTTCACATAATGAAAATTTTGAGCCAGGCACCAGTGGCTCATGCCTGTAATCCTAGCAACTCAGGAGGCTGAGATCTGAGGATCATAGTTCAAAGCCAGCCCAGGCAGGCAGGAAAGGGTATGAGACTCTTATCTCCAATAAAACCACCAGAAAACTGGAAGTGGTGCTGTGGCTCAAGTGGTAGAGCACTCACGTTGAGCTGAAGAGCTCAGGAATAGCACTCAGGTCCAGTGTTCAAGTCCCATGACAAAAACAACAATAACAACAACAAAGAAAGTTTTGCTAAAAAGAACAAACAAACAAACAAACAAAAAAAAAACCTATGGTTTCCTGTTCAGAAAGAACCAGGTCTCTCCTTGACTAGTTCTCAAGCACATTTTTAAAGTTCATTTTCCCTTCAGGCCAATAACATTAAAATTATCATTTCAATTCTTCAGCTAATAAGAGTAACTGAAGGACCTTTCACAGGTTGCCTGGGCTAAGGGAGAGTAAAGAGAGGAGTATACGCAAGTAAATGGGAGGATTCTTTTAAGCCACCGAAAGTAATTAACAATATCAAAGTCTCCCAGCTACAGCTCTGAACAATTACACAAGATGGATAAAACAAAATAAACAAGTATCTCTAAATACCCCATGTATATTTACCATTCAGAAAGGTCTCCTGATCTGGAATGAAGAATGCTCCTGAGCACATGGCCCCCAGAAGCAGAAGCTTAAAGAACCAAAAGCTGAGAAAGAAAGAAGAGAGAGAGAAAAAAAGAGGAAATGTATTCAAATGATATTCATATAAGAACAAAAAAAAGCTTAGACGGTGGCATGTCAACCCATGATTCTGCCATTGCTAGTGTGCTCTCCAAATGGAGGGGAATGCCTTTTCCCACAATTAGGCACACTTACTTTGACCTCTAATTACACAAAACTCCAGTTTACTGCAGAGGTGAAAATGACCCAAAGGGAGATGGGGTGAGGAAAGGGGGTGGTACCAGGAAGATCTTGGTGCAAGAAATAAATACTTGGTCTCTAACAGATTTTTCCTTATGGTACCAGGTGTTACAATAGCACTATAGGTCATAAGCCAAATAAGCATGCTTCTTAGGCCCAACTCCACCTTTCCCTAAATCAGTAAGAACAATTTTAACTGGAGGAGGAGCAGTTGAGATTTGATGAGTGGAATGTAATGGAGAAGACAATCTCCATGAAACAGAACAGATAACTTACCCATTGTGAATATGGGCTCTGCAGCCTTTGCTGGTGTTGATTTTCAGGGTGATTAGGCAGAAGACAAAGAAGAAACAAGCCATTCCAAAACAAACTCTATACACGGCAGAATACCCCACCAGCTTCTCACAAGTGTCACCAGCTTTGATGCCTTTACAAAAATCTTCAAAGAAAGGAATCTATGGAAAAATAAAGTTGAAGGGGTGTCTGTTATAACTGGATTAGAGACCGACCAACTGTTACGAGTCTTCATTCAGCCTGAAGTCAGAATCTACCATGGAAACTCACTGTGTGCACAATGAAACAGACCGAGATGAAAATCTATCTTCTAAAGACCTTTTCTTAATCTTTCTCTCAATCTGATCTTAAATTGTTATTATAAAGATGATGTACAGAGGGATTACAGTTACGAAAGTCAGTTATAGAAGACAATGTTGCCCTTTCCCTCATTCTCTCCCATTTCCCCCCTCTCAATCTTTAAACATACGTGTAATATAAGTACATATATATATACACACACACATACATACACATACATATATATTCACATAGTACTACATATAGTAGATATACTACAAATGATTTTTTAAAATAAAAAAGATGTGGGCTGAGAAGTAGGGTATTTGTCTACCAGGTATGAGTTTCTGGATTGGATCCTAAGTACAGACAGAGAACATGGTGGAGGAGGAATGGATAGAATATCTTATACAATTTCAACTAAACTTGTGGAATTTGCTCCCTCCAGTGATATCTGAAGTTGCCAGTGTGAATATCCAATTTAAAGGCTGAAAACTAGAATCTTTCTTGGATGTACATCAGCATTGCTAGTGGAACACGATAGTACCAGGATGGGGAATTTTGACCTACATATTTTGCAGATGGCAGAATAAGTTGATTAATGAAAACAATGAAATAGGAGCAGGGGCTTTAAAAGAAGAAGGAAATAAGGAAGGAGCACAAAATTTTAGCATCCTGGCCTTATAGGAAACAGAAAGGAGAATCACCAATCCGAAAGTCCTCTTTAAGGACTCCTATTCTCCTTATTTAACCCAAGGCTAATCTCTGTAATAAGGAAAATGACTCAAGACTTCTTTAATGAAAAAATTTTAAATTTATTTTTATTATTATTAATTTGTATTCAGTGCTAGGGTTCAAACCTAAGACTAGGCATGCTAGGCAAGTACTCTACCACTGAGCTCTATCCCTAGGATCCTATCATCTTTAAAACTGGGTGACTGGGGGGGAATGTGGCCCAGTGCCTAGCATGCATGAAGCCCTGGGTTTGTTCCCTCCATACCACATAAACAGGAAAGGCTGGAAGTGGCACTGTGGCTCAAGTGGTAGAGCAAATGAAGCTCAGGGAGAGTGCCCAGGCCCTGAGTTCCAGCCCTAGGACTGGCAAAAATAAAAACAAACAAAACTGGGTGCCATCCCATAGAGAAGTTTTGATTTCTGTGAACCCAGATCAATTGTTTGTGTTGAGCAATAAGCCTTTGGCAGATAAGGTATGGTACTGATGGACTCCAGCCAGTAGGTTAGTTTTGATAGTCAGGGTCCAGAGAAGTGAATGATCAGTTTCTACAGTAACAACATCAGACCTATCACAAGTGTTAGAAGTGATCCAAAGCTCAGCTCAGCATTTGCGAGGTTCTATTTTGACCCTACTTTAGACCCACTGTAGTAAAACAGTCTTGCAAGGCTGTCCAACAGAACACACCAGCTACCTTCCATCCCAGTGTCCACATGCAACCTGTGCTTTCCTGGTTGGAGAAGATAGATAAGAGATTCCCCTTGGATTATTATAGCTGCCAAAGGAGTGATGTGTCTTGGAACAGGGTATTCATAGATGCCATGATCTGGTCAAAATGCTGTTTTTGGGTAAATCATATGGGAAGTCATCAAAAACAGTCTGGCAGCTATCAAAAGGAGACTAGATAAATGCAAACAATGGCGCAAAAACTCTCAAGGATGGTATGAAAGCTTATTCAGCTGGTCCCCAAGGATGATATCCTTAATATCAGCAAAAGCAGGACCCCTGGTCCTACTATTACTAATGTTGCTTTTGGCGCCCCTCCCCCCCTATTATAAATGCCTTAATGTCATTTGTACAAAAGAAAATTGGAGCAGTAAAAATGTTAGTCCTACAGGCTCAATATAACCCCCTACAACAGGAGGACATAATTGGCTAAAGAGTCAAGGAACTGACTCAGTTTCAAAGATAAGGGGGGAATGTCAGGACCAGTTTAGCCAAAGTAACTCCATTTTGTATAAGCAGCCATCTAGTTTGTAAAGTATAAGCACGAGCTGACCTTGCCTGCATCTGCTGTTTGTGTAGTAAGGGCAAGCTGACCCTGTCTATAAGAGAAAAAAAGAAAGAAAAACAATTTTCAAAAAATGGCCAGCTCCCAGAGACGAAGCCAAAAAGCAAGGTTGAGACAGACCAGGTGGAGGCATTCAATCAGTAAAAAACACATATGTAACCCTCCTGTTTTAACCAATAAGAGTTAATGATTAGTTAGTTTATGATTTGTGGTTTTGCCCTATAAAAGATAGCCTATAAGACTGGGAGGGGTCGCTCTCTCCATAGAGACGGCCCTGACCTGTCAGTTTAATTCTTGCTGCTTGGAGCAAAATAAAAGCTTTGCTTATCTTTTGCTTTGTGTCAGCCTCGGTCCTTGATCACAAACCTTATCACTCTACTCTAATATATTCACCTTGGCACCCTGTCCATCACCAGTAGCCCATTTTTCATCTTATCTTCTTCTTCCCCCTTCGTACTCCCAACCCTGCTCTCCTTTTTTCCCCTACACATCAGCTTCTGTGCCACCATTCCCAGGATACCCCTCCCTTGATTGCTCCAGTCCATCTCTGTCTGCGCCCAGACAGGCTCATCAAAGGGCAATCATGTGGCACTGCACACTTCATCCACATTAAAAGAAGGCAAATAACACCTTTCTCCTAATACTAATCAAGCATCTTTTATGCTTTGTAGGTGACCTAGCACCATTTAGCTTTCACATAGTGAGTGGTAAGTATTTTTAGGCAAAGAAAAAACAAACCTCCAAGTTGAGCAAGCCAAAAGGATTTTTAGCAAGAGGAATTTGTTCTGATTAAATATTTGCTGTTCCAAACTCCAACTCAGTTTTGAAGAAAGAAAACATACATCAGAGACAGATTCTACACACAAGGGTGTTGCCTCTTAAGTCTAGTCTGGGCATGTGAGGACATGGAGGGTTAGCCAGGCTCAAACACTGAGTCTATGTGGTTTCTGCTCAGCCTCTGAAAACTATTTTTTCTCCCATCCTTCACAGTATCCAACTCTAAGCCACAAACCAAGTAAGAATAATAGTTCACGTGGACTTCCAATCCTGACTTCATTGCTCACTTGGGTAAGTCCTATCTCCCCCTTGTCTCAATTTCCCCATCTATAAAACGAAGTGATCTCATAGAGTTTCAATAAGAATGATATCAGATAAACCTTGTGACATGCTTACCCCAATTTCCAAAACTCACAGTAATCATTAAGCTTATTTCCTTAATTCTAAAGCATTATTCAATAAGTAAAAAGAACTTTCAGGGGATGGAGTCAGACTCATTGCCTAAATCACTGACTTATGGCTGCACTTCAGTCTAAATCTGGGAGGTAACCAAGCATCTTAGAACTCATTAGATGCCCTAGTCACTTTACCAACCAATTCCTACAAATTAACTTCAAATAAGGCAAATCCTTCTGTGGTACTCTTCGAGAAGAAATGAGTTCTAGCTGTGCGCCAGTAGCTCATGCTTGTAATCTTAGCTACTCAGGAAGCAGATATTTGAGGATCTCAGTTCAAAGCCAACCCAGGCAGTAAAGTCCATGAGACTCTTATCTCCAATTAACCACCAGAAAACAGGAAGTGGTGCTATGGCTCAAGTGGTAGAGCACTAGCCTTGAACTGAAGAGCTAAGGGACAATGCCGAGGCCCAGGGTTAAAGTCCCATGACCGACAAAAAAAAAAAAAAAAGAAAGAAAGAAAGGAGTTCCAGCCACATGTGGTAGTATAGGCTTGTAGTATCAGTACTTGAGAGAATTCAAGGCCAGCCTAGGCTATGTTAAGATCCCGTCTCAAAATACCAAGGGCTGTACTCACCTAGTACATGCTAGACCTGGGATTTAATCTCAAATACTGAAAAATAAATAAATAAATAAAGGAAAAATAGGAAGAGGAGAAAAATTGAGTCTCAATTCCCTCCTCCATAACAGAATTTAAAAAAACAAAAACAAAACACAAAAACAATATGCTTTTACTAATATAGTCACTTCGTGAAACATTTCCAATCATGAACATAAGTATTAAGCTCAAGGAGAAGGAAGCTAGGAAGCTCTACGTGATACATGACTCTGCTAACAAAGGAGAGATGCTAGCAATGACCGTCTCCCTCCCTGCCCCCAATAACTTCATTTGGGAGCAAACACACATCAAGAAATAGTAAGGGGACAACTAAAGAAAGGCCTTTTGGTCTAATTGGCCAGAGGACCAGATGTTGCCCACTTGGAAAATGTACAGCTGTGAGTGGCATTTACAGAAATGGCAAGGAAGATGATTGGGGTTCTGGGATATCCTGATTTGAGAGATGAAAACATGATACAAGTAAAACAAATTAGTTTTACATTTCTAGAGCAGGGAATGAAACCAAGTTGCTGAGAATGCTTTGGGCAGCTCAGCATGAGCAATAAATGAAACTCACAGAAACTAGAAGAACGAGATTTGCAAATTATTTAATCATCTCTTACTTCAAAAGAATCTCTGGTAAGCCACTCCCAGTCTCCTTTCTGATATTCTACTAGTTCCCAAATTCCCCAAGGTAGTGTTTTCTCTGTCATTCTAGGCCCTCTGATAGCGATGTTCACTTAATAGTGAATAAGAGCTGTGACATGGGAAAAAAATGAGTCAGCCTCCACCATTCCCTGGATAGAATGAACATGCAGGTCCAGTTCCCAGCGAGTGAGCATCCTTGAAGCCTTTTGTGGGACCTGAAAGTTATTTTAAAATGATAACAACAAGTACTCACATCCCTCTTGCTTAGGTACCTGGACATTTCCCTTTAAGGAGAAAAGTCTATCATGTATCCATAAAAAGAAGCCATGCACTAGTGGCTCACGCCTGTAATCCTAGCTACTCAGGAGGCTGAAAGCTGAGGATCATAGTTCAAAGCCAGCCATGGCAGGAAAGCCCCTGTAAGATACTTACCTCCAATTAACCAGCAAAAAGCCAAAAGTGGAACTGTGGCTCAAATGGTAGAGCACTAACCTCAAATGGAAAAAGCTAAGGGACCTTGCCCAGGTCCTAATCACTGGCACACATATGAGCATGCATACATAAGCATGATTTTACCTGACCTTGCCACCATTCAAACCAGGCATTTCTTATCCCCAAACAATAAGTATTCAGAACATCAAAAGCATGCAACGATAGACACTAGAGTTCACAGCTTTTCTATTTGTGTTTGTCATGGCTAAACACTTAGAAAACAACTGGAATGTAAATGTACTTTCAGTCCAAATGTTATCATGGGAGAGAGCCATTATAATGGGAAGAAGGGCTCTTCCAATGGAACAGGATAGATTCAGTAAAGTTTACCTTCCATTGAGAGAACTGTATAAAACTAAAGGCTGACCATATATGCAAATCATATCATATCATACCAGATTTTGAAAGAGAATCAGGAAAGAATTCCAGTGGAAAAAGTATGTAGCTCATGAATGAAGCAATAGCAATGAGAATGGGGACAATGTGGTGGACCCTCTTACTAGATGCAACTCATTCTGAAAATAAAGATAAATTAGGAGGTGTACCCAAGATTAGGAATCCTGTTTCAAGGCTGGAGGGGCAAATTTATGAGGGAATGACAGCATTTAGGGAGCAGGAAGTGGCAATAATTCATCTGGCAGACTATATTAAGAAAACTGAGCTACAGATAAGGATTTGAGAATAGCTATCAAAGATCCAGAAAAGGCAACCAGTGGGGAAGATCTGCTCTCCCAAGAGCAATGCATAAGCCAGGAGGAAGACAGTGGTAAGTCAGCCCCAAGCATGGGAAATGCAAACACTCAGGGACTGCTAACAGCCTAAGTGAAAAAATAAAACACTTAGCTAACTAAATCAGCTAACTTTCTTCTTAAGTGTGTAAAACTAGAGTACAGTAGTGACATATTATATTCAAATGCAACTACATATGTGAATGTCTCTGTATAATTTTGAAAAAAATACAGTAAAATTGAGTTTGCATTGTATTCTTCATTCCCTACTATACCTACATGATACAGATATATATATATATATATATATATATAAATATACATATATACATTACAGCACAATGTGTGAATGTCTACTCATTCCCATCTACTACCGACAGGTATTGTTTGAGGGATGGGGGATACAAGCAATAAATAGTTAAAATTTATGCTAAGATGTGGAAGACATAGCTCAGTAATAAGAGCGCTTGCTTAGCATGCACAAGGCACTGGGCTAACCCTAGCACCACAAAATAAATGAATAAATGAATGAATGATCTATACTAACAAGGAGTTAACTTCCAAGCCGAATGCTACATAAAGATGTATATACTGTGGCTATTTCAAGTATTTTCATGGTTAGTTTGAACTATTAATTATTTTATCATAATTTCATCAAAAGAATCTGCTATGTCTGTAGCAGATTCAAACACCTACAACTTTGAGAGTCTGGGAGTCCGACTAGGAACCAGCACAAGGCAAATAATTAGGTTTCTGGCCCCAGCATTCCTTCTCTCATTTTATGTCAGCACCACCACATCCTCATCCTCACTATGTTTTCTACTTTTTCTGTGTGTTGGTCCTAGGGCTTGAACTTAGACCCTGAGTCGTCCCTGAGTTTTTTTACTCAAGGCTCTACCACTTGAGCTATATCTCTACTTCCAGCTTTTTGTTAGTAAATTGGAGATAAGAGTCTCACAGATTCTGCTACCCAGGCTGGTTTCTAACTAAAATCCTAATTTCTCAGCCTCTTGAGTAGTTTAGGATTATAAGTGCAGGCCACCAACACCCAACTATTACTACTTCTTGATCACCAAAATGCTTGCTTTGGATTCATAAAAAAGTACAAATGAATTTTACTTGTAAATTACTCTCCATTTATTGCAAAATACCACGCAAAACAGCAGGTATATATTTGTTAAATGCATCACTTCATTTATTTATTGCTACACTTTTCTTGCCTAGTCTATCTAGCATGTGACTCACATAGCAACTACTTGCAACGTAGGCTAGAACTCTGGTACCAGCTTAAACTTTAGGTCGGTGAAGTTTCTCTTTCAGAGAGTAGGCAAAAATTGCATGTAACCCATATAGACCCACTGAAGGTGTAATAGAAGAGTCAGCATACTATAGCAAACTTCCTGTTCATGAAGTTTAATTGGAACAGAGCCACAATTATTTGTTACATATTGTTTGGACTGCTTTTGTATTACAATGGCAGCCCAGAGCCTGCAGTAGTAACTAGCAGGCTCTTCACAGGAAATGCTAGCCCACTCTAGCGCTACTAGAAAGAATAATTGAGGAGTTGTACAGAACTGTTCACTGCAGAAGTGCCAATGCACATTTCAAAGGAGTGACAACTGGTGACAACTCGGTCCACCCATCTGCAGCCAAAGGCACGGCAGAGTAGAGTGGAGCAATTCAGGGGTTGTCCCAACACCCTACGCCTGGCTTCTGGCTTCTGCCTTGGCCTTCTCCTGGTGTGACTTCTTCCTCCCTGGAGCTGTCTTCATTCAAATGGAACTTGACTCTCAGTGAATCAAACTGTTCGTTTCCTACTTGTCATTTTTGGGGCAGCAAAGTATGTATCTTAAATTTATTTTCTGGAAGGAGTGGAAGGGGCTGGGGACAAACATGTCTCAGAGTCCCACACTGGGTTGGGTTTTTTTTTTTTTTTTTTTTTGATGGCTCAAAAGCCCTCATCAGCACTAACTCAAGTCCTCACATCTGCTACACAAACACAGCCTGTGTGACCAAAAATAAAACCCACAGTGATGAAAGCCAGCATGTGGAAAGACAATTTTAGACTTATTTGAAGACTGTAGAAACTGTCTCCTCAACTTGGAAAAAAAAAACCACCCCCAAAATACCCAATCTCTTGTCATTATTACCCCTCCTCCCCCCGAGCTGGCAAGGGCAAGACAGGTCCCTATTACAACTTCATCTAGGTTCTAGACAAGCACAAGGAAAAGGCATTCCTGCACTCCCACATGATCCCAAAAGTCAACAGAAGTAAGAGTGTAGCTAACTCCACTGTCTCTAGTACTCACAAATGCAATACACAGATTTAGCATTCAAACAAACATATGTGTGTTCAAGCACTCTAAGTGTGGTTAGGTACTCCTTCCTTACCTTCTTCCTAAGCTGCTCTGCTGGTGTTGTTGAGACAGGGTCTCCCTATGTAATCCAGGCTGGCCTTAGACTTAAGATCCTCTGTCCTTCCCAGCTACCCAACTTCTAAAATTACAGGCATGAACCACCATAGCTGGCTGCCCAAATGCTTTTCTTTTCTCCAATCTGAGGTTTAGGTCAGCCCCCAGAACTATCTTTTTTGTTTGAGAAGTAATAGCAGACAACAATTATCACTTTATAGTGGATAATGATTTAAAAAATGAACTCAGTTAGGGGCTGGTCCAAAGGATGAATTGTACATCTTTGAAGCACTGGCAATCAATAGGCAGGCAGTCCAACTAAAGTAACCCTGGTAACTGAAAATATCTACGCAGCCAAAAGCCCTCCTCAGGGTAAGATCTCTACACCTGATATCTTAAAGCTGAAGCATGGTTCACAGACTGCATATCAATGGCTGGCACTGAGTAGATGGGGAGGAAAGTGTAGAGATGCACATTTGAAGTTCCACAGAAAAAAGTAAAACTTGCAGTAGAAAAAGAGAAGAAGAAAGGGAAGGGAGAGGAAGAGGAGGGGAGAAAGAAAAAGGAAGAGGAGAAGGGGGAAAAAAAAGAAGAAACAGAAAGAGGAGAAGAAAAGGACAGAAGGTTTTGATGAGGAGGAAACTTAAGAAAAAGAACCAGTAAAGAAATGTAAAACAACAAAAAAAGTTAAACTAGAATGGAAAAGACTCAAAACTGTAAACACTAATACCAAAAGGTCAAAATTATTTTAAAAAAAAATCAGGTGCTAGTAGCTTACACCTTTAATCCTAGCTACTCAGGAGGCTGAGATCTGAGGATCACAGTTTGAAGCCTGCCTGGACAGCAAAGTCTGTGACATTCTCATCTCCAAATAACCACTAAAACTCCAGAAGTAGAGCTGTGGCTCAAGTGGTAGAGTTCTGGCCTTAAGCACAAAAAGCTCAGAACAGTGCAAAGGCCTTGAGTTCAAGTCCTAGGACCAATACTAAAAACAAAACAAAACAAAAAACAGAAAGAAACTCCTAAAATATTAAAAGACATTAGTTCTACAGAAGACATTAAAGCAAAAATGCAAGCAAGTATAAGAACAAGGTGATTCTCTCTTCAAAGTAGAAGTCACATACATCAGTTATGTGACGACTCACTTCTGAGTGACTGGCAGGAGGACAGTCAAGATCTCCAGCAGATGTCCTCCAGCAGTGAAAGACATCTCTTTAAGCAAATAATTTAAACAGTTAGTTGAAGTTTTCTCTTATTTTATATCTATGAGTTGGTATTCTGAATGTCCTTTTTGCAATGCAAAGTAAGAACTTTTTCTTACTATTTAGTAAATATTGCTTGAGTTCCATTGCCAAGAATGTGTTGTCCAAAATGCCTGCTGTTTTTAAAAATAGAACTCTAGCTTTTTATTTTTATGCTGGTACTGAGGCTTGAACTCAGGGTCTTGAGCTCTCACTCAACTAACTACTCATAGCTGGCATTTTGCCACTTGAGCTATGTCTCCAGTTCCAGTTATTCACTGGTTAACTGGAAGTAAGAGTCTTAAGGATTTGTCTGTCCAGGGTAACTTCAAACCTTAATTCTCAGATCTCAGCTTCCTGAGTGTTAGAGCCCCCAAAAGCCAAGCTGTGAGATCTGAAAGGACTAGGAGGATGGAATGCTTCCTCTCAACATGAACTCTGAGAATGCTGAGAGTTTCCTGAAAAGGTCAATCAATCCTGGCTTGAAGAAAACTCAGATTTCTATCCTGGGTGTAGGCTAATTCCACACCAAACTTTCTGGGAACTTGGGGATAGGCAAAAATCTATGCTAACTGTAAGTCATTTATAATTTATACCTGCTTCTTAAGAAATTATTTATCACTTGAGTAAAAATATACCACATGATTGGTGCCTGTGAATGTAGCTTCACTTTCTGTGTATGCACCTGTACCCTACTCAATAAATACCTTGTAAAATGGACCCAGGACACCTGACACTGAGGAAGACTTCAGGCCCCTGGCTCCCCAAACCTCAATTCCACAATCTGGTAGCTGTTATTGTCTTACCCAGGTCATCACAGGTTGCAACACTGAGCATGGTAAGTTTATGTCATAAGTATGATAAGTGTGAGCCACAGTGCCTGGCTAGAACTCTAAGATCCGCTTGGTAATATAAAATGAAAAAGGGATGGGTGAGGGTAGGTGGTACAGCACTTGCCATAGCATGCACAAAGGTTCCTGAGTTCAAGTAGGAAAGTAGTTAGAAAGGAAAGAAGGGAGGGAGGGAAGGAGGGAGGGAGGGAGAGAGGAAGAGATATAGGAATGTAGGGGAGGGAGGAAGAGATATAGGAATGTAGGGGAGGAAGGGACGTGTATCTGCAATCTCCAGGATTTGGAAGGAAGAGGCAGAATGATTGTGAGTTTGAGACTCTGACTTTAAAAAAAGAAAAAAGCAAATAAACACAAAAATAGGGATTCTAGAACATAAGCACTGTCATAGTGCAAAAGTCAATATGATAATAAGATGGCCACAGAGTGACTAATAGGTGGGTGATATATATAGTGTAGATACACTAGATAAAAAAAATGATTCATGGTCTGGACTGGATAAAGCAGGGTATGAGCAATTTAAAATTATTTTGAATTGTTTACATCTGGAATTTTCTATTTAGATTTTGTGGATTTCAGTTGGCCCCAGGTAACCAAACTAAAGAAATCAAAACCTTGGATGAGTGGGAAGCTACTACATTACAATATTTAGAAACTGTTTCTTGTCCCATCTTTTTGATGCTACTTCATCTTACTTCATTCCTTTGCTATGTCATTAGGTCCCTCTTGCTCCACTTGTATAACTGATGGAGTTCATTTCCAACTGTAAACTCTTGTCTGCAGGTGTGTTGGGCCCCTTCAGTAGACAGTTCTTTAACAGATGGTTTTGACTGTTCATAGAAAAATGCCTTAGAAAAGGTCCATTCTCCCATCTCACTGCCAGACCAATCTTTAACAGACCCCAGTTAACATCTGGTGCTCTCCAAAAGGGTTCTGGATAATGGGTCCTCAAGATCAAGGACAGTGAGTATTGTTTCTTGCCTTCCGGCTCCTGGCAAGCTCAATATTATTGGACAAGGGTCAAGTCTTTGGTTCAGATTCAAAAAATAAATTAAAATACCTCCCAGTAAGATATCCATTAGTTCAAAGTGCCACCTCTAGTACAAAGCAATTTCCCACCCATCAAGTTCCTCCAGCCTTCACTGTGTATGGAAGGATGAAGCCCCACAGAGGGGGAAGCCAGGGGCAGGAATTCTTGCTTTCTCCTCCACATGGTGTTATGTCTGGGTGGAATTTAAACCAAGGATAAAACTGGTGAGAAACCTGTATCCTCACAGTCACTCATACAGGGAGGAGAGAGAAAGAAAATGGAACCTAGAGGATTTAATTTTTTTTAATTTAATTTTATTTGTGAACATACTGTACAGAGGGGTTACAATTACCTGGGCAGGATAATGCGTACATTTCTTACCAAGCATTGCAGCCTCCTCCTTTGGTTTACCCTTCACATCCCTTCCCAGCCTCCCCCCTCCCCCCCCAATCCCAATCCTTCTCCTTCCCCCCCCTTCTCCCCCCCCCCCCCCGCACCAACATTGTAAAGCTGGTTTTGGACATGACAACTTGTACTTCTCATTGTTGCAACAGGTCCGCCTGTATCCTTAAACAACTGGTTTTTCCCCATCTCCTCCACAAGTTATACTGACATCAAATATAGTGAAAGCAGGGGTTATACTGTGGGGGAGGGACATACAAAGCAACAAAGAGATAATCTTATAAATGCGTTAGAAACACATGCATGAAAGAAAAAAACATTAAAATACATATCTAAGGGTTCATTTTCCTGACATCACATTATCTGACCTTTTCCGCTTGACTCATACATATACTAGATATTGCAAATAAGGGAAACCATGGGACCTATGTTTCTTTGGGCCTGGCTTACTTCACTTAATATAATTTTTTCCAAGTTTTTCCATTTCCTAACAAATGGGGCAATGTCATTCTTTCTGATGGAGGCATAGAATTCCATTGTGTATATATACCACATTTTCTTGATCCATTCATCTACTGAGGGGCATCTGGGTTGGGAACCTAGAGGATTTAACAGGTGGTACCTCACTGTCACTTCCTTATAGGAAAATTCTGATGGTCCTTAGTGTCCTACAACAGCCTTGGAGTTTGACAGCCCAAACTCACTCTTAACCTTAAAAAAAAAAAAAAGCTTATGCCTGTAACCCTAGCTACTCAGGCGGCTGAGATATGAGAATTGCAGTTCAAAGCCAGCCCAGACAGGAAAGCCCACTGAGAGACCAAAAATTAAGTTCGGCAGTAACGAAACTATAAGGAAAACATCTGTCATCTGTTTACTGGAGGATAAGTGTTAGCACCTGCTCCAAGACAATGTGACAGTATCAGCACAGTCCAAGAGGTCAGACCGCCCTGATCTGTCACCCCCAATCCTGTCGGGAAGCAATTTAGGACACAGAAATGAATCAGTATTCCTGTAGTTAGCCCTGCTTACCTGCTTACCCCTACCAATGACATGTTTGCTATATGTGACTTAACTTATCCTATAGCCATTAAGCTGGAAAGCCCCTACCCTAACTAATGAGCTTGAGACAAGATTCACCCGCGAACAGCCGACCAATCACATAACCAATGTTGTAATGACCCCTCCCTCTGCTTCATGTTCCCTATAAACCCTGCTGGAAAAGGGGTCGGGGCTCACAATTTCCAACCTGCTGCATTAGGGAGGGTTGTGAGTCCCACTGGAGCTGTAATAAATGACTCTCATGCATTTACACCGGCGACGGTTCCCTGGTGGTCTTTGGGGGGGTCTACAGCCTGGTACTATACCACAAGAGTCTTATCTTCAATTAACAACCAGAAAACCAGAAATGGTGTTGTGGCTTAAAGTGATAGAGTGCTAGTCTTGAGCTGAAGAGCTAAGGGACAGCACCTAGGCCCTGAGTTCAAACCCCACAACCAAAACCAAAACCATACAAGCAAACAAAAAACAAACTACTCTTGATACACTTGACTCTTACAATATACACCAGCACACAGTTGGTAAAGATAGTTTTGTATGCTACGCTTTTGATTTTTTTGTCTTGTTCATTTATCTGTCTTTGGGGGGTAAGGAGGGGCATAGAAATGGAGGGCCAAAGGGTAAACAAGTGCAGCAGTGGTCCTTAATAAACACCATGTTGAAAACAAACTGTACAACTTGTGGGCAGGGGACAGTAAAACTGGGAGAGAGTGAAAGAAGGGGTGACCTTGTCCAAAAAGAAATGTACCCATTTTCTGACTTATATAACTATAACCCCTCTGTACTTTAGCTTAATAATATTTTTTAAAAGATACAACAGCACGAAGAACTCAGCAGCAGATTAGTAAGAGAACTTTTGAAAAATATTTCATCTCAGGTTAACATAAAATCCTTTAGATTCAAAGGACAGAGTTAAGAAATATATTTTTTAATTTGTTATTATTCTAGCTCAAAATGAGAAGGCACCTACTCAGAAAGGCCAGTTCTATCTGGGGCTTTGATATGCCTAAAACAAGTCTTTGGTAACACTGTACTCTGAACATTCAATCAGTGAAACACCAAATTAAATACCCAAGCCCAACTTTCCAACTTCAGCATGAATACCTGTCATTCTCCAGTGGGTCAAACTACATGGTGATTTGGGTTAAAGTGGAATATTTTCCAGCAATGATGTTTATTTTAAAAACCAAACACAACCTGTGGGCAATTCTTTTCTACTTGTAAAGCCACTGAACAAACAAACAGTAGGTTTGGGGCTGCCCTAGTCTCTTGTCAGACCAACTGTCCTCAATGTCCCTAGAACTCTGCTTTGTCCCTGAAGACAGAAGGGGTCAGTAAGAAGATGGATATACTTTCTAGCAGGAACACTTCTCCCTGCCACTGTGCCCAGGGATTACTTTGGAATCCCATGGAAGGTGACACTTACTAAACAGCTTTCCCTGTTACTTCAGTGTCTGGCCAGCATGCAGGCCTAGTGGCACCAGCAAAGTAACACTGGCCAGGTGATCAACAGTCCTCAGTCTGAGTCTCAACTGTACCTCCTACCTCCACTGTGGGTAAGTCATTTCACTTCCTAGTTGGCTCAGGACTCTTCTACTTTAAAAACTCAAGTGATTTATTCAAATTTTGTTTGCTAAACATAATAACTATGAGCTACACCCCCTTTTTCCACTCATCTCAGTTATAGGATCCTTTTGTCAGGACCTTGATTCTGATACTTTTGGATCCCTGGGGCTAGCACAAGGGGGGCATCTCTCAAGCCACACTTACTACACTAAGCATCCAATAATCCCCGTAATTCTTCAGGCTAAATATAACAAACTCATCTACCAAATTACAGTGTCTCAAACATACTGCTTGAAAGATGTCAACTCCAGGAACCAGAAAAGTATTGTAAAATGTCACTCTGAGGTGACTAAGATGTATTTAGAACTAGTCTTTTGAAATCTAAGTTGTTCCTAAGGCAAGTAGCTTCTGTACTCATCCATAGTCATGGCACTGTAGTGTCTGTAGATTTTGGAAGTGGTACATCAAAAAAACAGAGCAAGGTCAGGCACCAGTGGCTCACACCTGTAATACTATCTACTCAGGAGGCTGAAATCGAAGGATCATGATTCAAAAGACAGCCAGGAAAGTCAATGAGATTTTTATCTCCAATTAACCACCAGAAAACTGGAAGTGGCACTATGGCTCAAGTGGTAGAGTACTCTCACCTTGAGCTAAAGAACTCAGGGACCGGGCTGGGAAGGTGGCTCAGTGGTAGAGCGCTTGCCTTGCATGCCTGAGGCCCTGGGTTCGATTCCTCAGCACCACATAAGCAAAAAAGAAAAAAGCCAGAAGTGGCACTGTGGCTCAAGTGGTAGAGCGCTAGCCTTGAGCTGAAGAGCTGAGGAACAGTGCCCAGGCCCAGAGTTCAGGCCCCACGACTGGACCCCCCCCCCCCAAAAAAAAAAAAAAGAACTCAGGGATCCAGGTCCAGAGATCAAGCTCCACAACCTGAGAGAGAGAGAGAGAGAGAGAGAGAGAGAGAGAGAGAGAGAGAGAGAGAGAGAGAGAGAGAGCGTTCTCAGGTCACTCATGGGATCAGTCATCTGTAAAAGAGGTCTTAGCAAAGCTGGGGACATTCAGGAAGTATCCAAGTCCAACCAAGTGAGTGGAGTATATAATGGAGGGAGCACAGCATGGTTAGAACTGATTAGAATATAGAATGGAAACTAATACTTTCAGGTTCTGTCTGGGAAAGTATATGGTCAGCACTGGCTCCAGAAATGAGAGGATGGAGGGAGAAAAAAAAACCATCAGTGTCTCTAGCCCTTACTGGTAGTTAACACATGGAGGATAATCAAAGCTAGAAATGAAAAGGCAGCTCCAGGGAAAGCAAGTGAAAAGGGGCTGGAAGCACTTAAGGAACAAGCAAAGAAGATGACTCCATCCACACTACAATGGCAGATAGGAAAGAAGAAAAGGGGAAGTGTTGGCAAGGGTGTCAAAAAGTTTGTATCTTCATACATTACTTCATTATGAATATCTCACATAGGGTTGAGGATAGAAAATGGCATAGCTGCTTTGGGAAAACAGTAACGCAGTTCCTCAAAAGGTTAAGTAAGGCACTACCATGCAGTCCATCAATCTACAGACCCCAAAGAAATGAAAACATGTGTCCACACACACACAAAAAAATACATGAATATTCATTGTAGCATTATCTATAAGAGCCAAAAGGTAAAACAATTTAAATGTCTATTAAATGATAAATGAATAAATAAAATATGGTATATTCACACAACGGTTGGTCATGGGGCTTGAACTCTGGGCCTGGGCACTGTCCCTCAGCTCTTCAGCTCAAGCTGAGCACTCTACCATTTGAGCCATAGCACCACTTCCAGTGTTCTAAGTGGTTTATTTGAGATAAGCAGCTCACGGACTTTCCTGCCCAGGCTGGCTTTGAACCATGATCCTCAAGAGCTCAGCCTCCTGAGTAGTTATGATTACAGATCTGAGCTACCAGCACCTGGCACATGAATGAATCTTGAAACATACTGAATAACGTGAAGAACGGAAAGGGGTATTCTATGTACCAGTCTGTTTTCTCTTGATAGATAACAAATATCAGGTAATGTATAAACAATAGAGGTTTCTTCAGCTCTTAATTCTACAAGTTGGGAAGTCTAAGATCATGATACTGACATCTAGTGAGGATGTTTTTACTCCACATAAAATGGCTGCACAGTATCACAAGCCAAGACAGAGAGGCATTCTCTCTCAGGTCTCTCTTCCTCTTCTTAACAAGACACTGGTATCATCAGAGGAGACTGAACCTCACTGCTTCATTAAACCCAAGTGCTCCACATGAATTGGAAATTAAGATTCCAACGTGTAAACTTTGGAGACCCATTCAAAGTGTCACTGAATAGTTCCTCTTATATTTAATGTCTCAAATAGACAAATCCATAAAGAATGAAAATAAACTGGCGGCTGCCTGGGACTGGAAGAAATGGGGACTTAATGTCAATGAATACAGTTTCTTTGAGAGTGACAAAAATGTTATGAAATTAAGACTGTGGTGATGGCTACATAGTTCTAAAACACTAAACTGTATATTTTAAGTGAGCCAATTGTGTGGCATATGAGTTATATCTTAATAAAGCTGTTCCAAATAAAAACCAGAAGTAATTGTGTGATGCTAGAGTTATCAATGCAGTTGTATGAGGTGAGGAATCAATGTGTTAAGTATTGTTCTAAACATTTTTCATGGGTTAAATCACTGAATTCACACAAAACCGTATAAAGCATGTTAAGGCTGACTGATTTTGCAGTACCAGTGATCAAACACAAAGCCTTGCACATGCTTGGCAAGTCTCTACCACTGAGCTACATTTCCAGCTACACAATGATTGTGTGTGTCTGTGTGTGCATGCGCACGTGTGTGTGCACTGTGCACCAATAATGGGGCTTGAACTCAGGATTTGGGCATTGACCCTTACCTTTTCCCACTCAAGGCTTATACGTCAGCCACAGCTCCTTTGTTTGGCCTTTTTGGTGGTTCACTGGAGATAAGAGTCTCATTGACTTTCTTGCCCAGCCTGGCTTGAGATCACAATCCTCAGATCTTAGCCTTCTGAGTAGGTAAAATTACAAACATGAGCCGCCAGCTCCTGGCCACACTCCTACCCTTCAGGGACTCGGGTAAGGCCCATTCTTTGGACTCCTTCAGTTCACTGTCTCATCTTTTCCATATAATCTTCTCTCAATACCACTAACATGCATAAATTTCCCTTTAGTACCTCTTCTCTCATGAGGGCACAGCAAATGTGAAAATAACTGAGAAATACAAACCAAATGAAACTACCTCGCCCCTATGCAATGTGTTCTAAGACACTGAATTTTTCAGACGAAAAAAAATCCTTTAAGCTCATCCTGCTAAGAGCAATGATTTTAACACCCGTCTGCAAGTATATCTAGTATCTCAAGTTTGTAGCTGTTTAAATATAAAACGAATGGCAAGAGCAGCAGAGCAGCCTGCAATAAAATGACTCCTTTGTTTCTTTTTTAGTTTTGGTACTGGGGTTTGAACCCAGTACCTTGTACTTGCGAGGCAAGCACTTTGCCACTGAGCTACATCCCAGCCCGTAACTCCTGTTCTGAGATGGGGAACTGCTTCAAGAGTAGGTAGTGCAACCATGCCCCCATTCAACCTCTGCAGGAGAGCCTTCAGCAAGTGGAGTTCTCATGGCAAAGAGTTGTTTCCCTGGTGAGAAGCAGGAAGAAGTTAGCCTGGCATCTCCTTGTACTTCCCTGTTACTGAGATTCACATTCAAGCCACACTTGGAAACCAAAGAACTGAACAAGAGCTGCCTCGTGGTCTCAACCCACACACTTTGGTGGGCCAAGTGACTCTGACAGTTCTTGTCTACTTGGTAGAGGCGAGAATGTGGGGTGGGAGGCGACACACCCCATTGGGGCCATGACAAGTATCCAGTTCTTTTCCCTCTGTCAATCTCATCCTCAAGCATTTCCACAGGCCAACAAAAGGGGTGAGGACTCCAGCAGAAACCCAGTGTGTGTCCCACAAGGGGACCTTTCAGTGACCGCCCTCACACACCGCCTGAGGATGAGGTCAGCCTCCTTCCAAGGCTATGAAACAAGCCGATTTTGTGGCCAGATGGTCCCCTGCAAGGGGAGAAGGATTGGTTTCACCCACAGAGACCTCATTCCCTATGCAGGAAGCCCAGCCAAACCTCTTTTAAATAGGTACATTCAGAGACAAGCATGGAAACATTTACAAAAGCCCCTCTGAGACATCAGTGTTGCCCTTTCCCTTCATCTCCCTCCATCTGCTCTCTGACCCCAAATTACCACCCCCCCCAACATACACCACCTTCTTAATTTCTCCCTGTTTTCTCTGATGGCTCAGAAATTCATAATGGCTCCCCAACTGTCAACAGACTATGTTTAACACCTTTCTTGGCACTAAAATTCCTGAGAGTTTTTGGACTACCCCTATCTCTTCCACATCCCATACATACTTTGCCTTGCCTTTTCTCCTCCTCTAGTAACATCAACCAATAGCTTAAGAACACATTTGTCTCAGGTTCAAATCCTAACCCTACTACTTAGTTCTTAAGTACTACCTGGCACAAGATACTTAAATGACTGGATGCTCTAGTTTCCTCATTTGTACAGCAGGGATAATGACAGTGGTGATGAAGGAAGGAGATACAGGTAAACTACTTAAAACATATTTATTATTTATACAAGTCACTTCTTTCATGAATCCTACCTTACACCTCCAGTCAATATCTTCTATTTCTTGAATGCTTGACCAGCAGTCAGAAAGGACATCCCGGCTAGAGTTAGGGACTATTTGCTGGGGACTGTTTGCTGGGGACTATTTGGATAGTAATTAGATATTTAAATGATGGCATTCATGTTCTAAAAAATATGGTTTTCAAATTACCTCTACCTCTAGTAGCAATGTTTCACCTCCCAAAAATGCCATGTTTGTACAGTTACAAATCTTGTCTTTTGTATCCAAGTCTTTGAGTCTAGTAGGACTAAAAGCTTTCTGAAGAGCAGAGATCATGTCACAGATATCTAGGACACTGAATTTCCCACCACAAGACCTCAATGAATCATCAAGCCACTGATTATTGAGTTTAAGAGAACATTAAGCTATTACAAAATCTAAAGTAGTAAATGGAGGGCTGAGAATATAGCTCAGTGAGAAAACATTTGCCTAGCATGTGTGAGGCCCTGAGTTCCATCCCCAGCATTGCAAAACATATACCAAACATGTGAAATGAAGACTAAGTAGATCTTTGAAGTAAGTGTTTTTGTCTTTTAATCTACCCTTTCAGTATTCTAATTCCTGGACTTCTTTCCACAAATACATTGGGTTAAATATTGGTAAGAGGAAGGGAATGGGAGCCCAACAATTGAATACAGAGCAAAGCTGGCAAAGGCTCATGAGGCAGAAAAGTCCTCGGTCTCCTATTTCTGATGTGCTACAGAATGGCATCTATCAAGCCGGGGGCTGGACGCCTGTAATCCTAGCTACACAGGAGGCTGATACCTGAGGATCACAGTTCAAAGCCAGCCTGAGCAGGGAAGTCTGTGAGACTCTTATCTCCAATTAACCACTAGAAAACCGGAAGTGGTGCTATGGCTTAAGTGGTAGAGCACCTTCCTTGAGCTGAAGAGCACAGGGACAGTGCCCAAGCCCAGAGTTCAAGCCCCACGACCAACCGGGAAAAAAAAAAAGAAAAGAATGGCATCTACCGTTCTTGTGGCACTAATAACTTCCACCTATTTGAGGCCTCTGGAGAGTCAACATCTCTTTTGAGTGATAACTGTCATACTAGATACACTATAGTTCTGACTCTAGCACCTTCCTGAATATAAGCAGACAATCCAAAGTTACTGAGTTACTGACAGTAGTTTCCATGACATTCAAGACCATTATAAATCTACTACTCAGGAATAAGCTTCAAAGAGCTTACTGTAACTAATGGGCAAGGAATATACCACTCAATTCTAAGAAAATGCTTATTTGGGGCCGTGGATGTAGTGCAGCAATAGTGTTTGCATACCATGCATGAGGTACCAGAGCAAAAGAAAGAGGAAGACAGGAAGGAAGGAGGGCGGGAGGGAGGAAGAAGAAAAGAAAGAAGAAAAAAGAAGGAAGAAAGAAAGAAAGAAAAAGGGGGAGGGGAGGGGAGGGGAGGGGTGGAGAAGGGAAGAGAGGAGAGGAGAGAGGAGGAGAGGAGGAGAGGAGAGGAGAGGAGAGGAGAGGAGAGGAGAGGAGAGGAGAGGAGAGGAGAGGAGAGGAGAGGAGAGGAGAGGAGAGGAGAGGAGAGGAGAGGAGAGGAGAGGAGAGGAGAGGAGAGGAGAGGAGAGGAGAGGAGAGGCACTTGAACATATTTAACACAGTCATAATGTCAGCACCGGGTGGGGGAGATGGTCTTCCCAGGAGCAGTTCTTCACCAAGGGGAAGCACAGTATCATTAGGGCCTGCTCCTGGCTTCTCTCCATCTCCTTACTGCTCGATCCTTACTGCTTGGGAGGGTAGAGGGATAAGTGGTAATTCTCTAAGGGAGGTGGGGCTTGAATAGCTAGGTTCTCCTCTCAAGTTCCCTGGGATGAGAGCTGTCTTCATCAGAATGCTGCTGCTGCTGCTGCTGTTCTCTTCCCCATCAATGGGTGCCCAGGCAGATAGTCTGCCATGCTTTATGCTGACAGTGCCCAGTCTGGAAAGTCAGGAAGAGGAGGACCACCTCACTGCAGACACAGCCACATTGTCTCACATCACTTTACAAGGAATGGCTGTGAGGTTTGTCATCTCCTTGCTCCCATGTTAGTTTCTATTCAGAATAGAGAAGAAAAAGGAATGATATTATTGGACTTCTTCAAGACCAACACACACACACACACACACACACACACACACACACACACACACACACACACACACACACACACACACACACACACACACACACACACACACACACACACACACACACCTAATCTTAAAAGAAGAGAGGAAATTCCAGGAAAAGATTCTCTGTCTGTTTCCACACACACACACACACACACACACACACACACACACACACACACACACACACACACACACACACACACACACACACACACACACACACACACACACACACCTAATCTTAAAAGAAGAGAGGAAATTCCAGGAAAAGATTCTCTGTCTGTTTCCATGAGTATCATGTATTTGTACACACTGCACACACATGTACACACACACACACACACACACACACACACCCCTAATCTGATCAAGAGGAGTATTCTAAAAGAAGAGAGGAAATTACAGGAAAAGATTCTCTGTCTGTTTCCATGAGTATCATGTATTTGTACACACTGCCCAAGAAATGTGTAAAAATCTACAATTACCCCTTGAGACAGACCTCTCTCCAAACTAACTTGTATCATCCTTTCCAAAATGGGCAAATTGTTTCTAACAGCTGCTACTTGAATACTGGCAGACATTCTTATGATGAAGGAAAAATGTACTGGTGTATAAACAAAGTCTGTACAGTTCATCAGAACAACTATAAACACAGCAAAGACAAAACCCACAGCCCTCTGACACACACATTCCCTACCAACAGCATCAGACTGCCTCCAGATCACTACTAAAGATCAAAGTTTGAATGGCTTACCTGCTTGGCCAGAAAGTAATAGAGAGGCTTCAGGAAATTTCAGAGAGAATAAGTATTCCTCAAAGCATGGCGGCATGGAACTCTGTCCTGTAACTCACATTTTCCACACACTCATCAAACATCAGCAATAGGAAGAACAGAGAAGAGGCAAACTTACGTGCTCCTTCACCTGCTTGGCCACGCTGGGCGACATCATCATGCAACAGAGGCAGACCACCAGGATGAAGTAGAGTGCGTACATGAAGCGGGTCGTCCTGGACTGTCGGACCTTGGGGCAGCAACCGCAGCAGAGGGAGCAGCCAGCAGACCCACAGCAGCAGGCCAACTAGAAAAGGACACAAACATACTCTCAGAGTGTGGTATTGTGACTTAGCAAGAAATGCTTATTTGGTCTTTATGCCAGGTTCTTAGCACTAAAGTTTCTAAAGCCACTGGATTTTTCCATGGAAAGTGGTATTTCACATTTTTATTATTATTTTTTGGTTATTATATAGGCCATGTATGGAGGAGTTACAGTTACATAAGTCAGGTAAAGTGAACATTTCTTTTTGGACAATGTCAACATTTCCCTTGCTTTCTCCCAGTTTTTCCTTCCCATCCCCACCCACAAGTTACATAGTTCATTTTTAACACAGTGGCCAAGGAGTACCATTGCTGCATTTGTTTGTCCTTTGTCCCTCTATTTTTGTGCCTCCTCTTATACTCCCAAAGGGTTTTGTTATTTATAATGAACCCCTTTAAACCACATTTGAGTTTATGCTAATGATGACCTTTGATGACTTCCCCAGGTCACATGGGGATGAGGGCTGGTTGTCCCAGGAAATCAGCTGTGTGACTTGAAGGGTTGGAACATTTAGCCCCCTTCCCCCGTGATTCATAGTTCCCAAGCTACTGAGCGGTATATACATGCCCCTGGGAATGGATGCTCCTGAGCTTCTAACACTTCTGAACCTCAGCCTATGGACCTCTTTAACAGGCTGTTCATTTATATATTTATATTTATATCTTTTATAATAGACAGGTAAATGTAAGTAAAGAGCTTTCTTGAGTTTTACTGAGCTATTCCTGCAACACTAAACTCAAGGAAAGTACAATGGGAGCCCCCAGATTTATCTCCACCCAGAGAGGAATGGGAAAGTCCAGACTAAAACTGGCATGTGAAGTCAGGGCACTAGGACCTTTACTTGTGTGGTCTTCCTTAAGGTAGTATAGAGTTGCATTAAACTTTAGAAGAACAAGCTGACATCATGTACTAAGCTATTACTTTATAGACATTCACCCCAGCCTTAGGCAAGCCAACCTTTCAATACACAAGCTGACGATCCTTCTAGGCACCCTGACCACAGGGCACACAGAGGAGTTTAGAGAGTGATGACATAGCTTTCCAGAACTGGTCTTTAATGAGCATTTAATGGCTTGGGAGATGGCCAATAATAAACAGGAAAGGCACAATTCATTAGAAGTACCACAATCATTGCTCTTCAGCCAAAAAAAAAGATTTCTGGGAATGGCTAACAGGAAGAAAAGAAGGAAAGAACTTGACAAATGACAAAGGGAAGAAGAACAAGAAAAACAAGGAATTGGACTCAAGAACAGGACCTGATAAAATTGAGCCGCCAACTATAACAACAACAAAAACAAAACTGTATGAGCCTCAAAACATGCTGGGATGGCCAGGGCTTTACATAGTTCTTAATCTTTAGAGGACACAATGGAAGTCTGCAACCTGAAGCCCAAAACACACTATTTATCAAAACCTCGTGTCTCTAAGGGTAAGCTTCCTAGGCTGGTCAGTGGGGCATGGGCCCAGCAGAGTCACAGAACTCCTGCTGCACAACTATCACTATATTCACCTCTTATTTGGGGAAAACTAGGTCTTTAATACAGTATAACATAGTAGATCATAGGATTAGCAGCTAAGGCACAAAGTTACACTGTCAAGTCTGTACCCAAGCTTGCTACCTACCATTGAGTAAGTTATTAATCCTTTTAAGTCTCTGTCTCCTCATTTATAAAGCAGAGATGGTAAAAGGACTTAGGCTTACAGTCTCCTGGACTCTCCTTAGATGTTCTCACTTGATATACATGCTGTGTGGGAAGGACCTACAGTAACCATTAAGGAATTTCACAAGGGATTATCCTGGTTGTCATTACAACCAAATCTGGGTGGACTAACACTATATTCCATAGCAAACTGAAGTCATACAGTTCAATTTCTTAATAAGAATTTACATCAAAGTTAGGGCCTTTGCAAAGCTTCAAAACAAGCATTGGTTAAAATACTACATTATAAATATAACATGTAATGAAACTATATTATAGGTTTACAGGTAAGATAACAAATTATAATGCTGTAAGGTTTAGAAATCTTGTCATTTCCCAAGCTGTCTTATTCATTTCATGAAACAGCCACCATTTGAGCCCTTTGTCGTTCAGTATTAATTTTCTACCTCAGAGTTTGCTAACGTCTTCCCTCTCGTTTACATCAGTAATACAAGCCACTTTTTTTTTTTAAGTTTGAACTCAGGGCCTCAAACTTTCTACGCAGGTACTCTACCACCTGAGCCACACACTAGCACTTTTTGCTTTAGGCTTGTCTTTTTTTTTTCTTGCCTGTCCTAGGGCTTGAACTCAGGTTCTGGGTACTGCTGAGCTTTTTGTTTGTTTATTTGTTGCTCAAGGCTAATGTGCTATCACTTGAACCAAAGCTCCCGTTGCAGCTTTTTAATGGTTAACTGGAAATGAATCTCATGAACTTTCTAGCACAAGCTGGCTTCAAATCACAATCCTCAGCTCTCAGACTCCTGAGTAGGTAGGATTATAGGTATGAGCCATCAGTTCCTGATGCTTTAGTTACCTTTTGAATAATGTCTTGCATTTTTGCCTAAAACTGTGATTCTACGTATTGCTTCCCACATAGCTGATTTGACAGTCATGAGTCACTATGCCCCACAGTTTTAAATTTTTAGTTGATTTGATATCTTGAAAACATTTTGCCCAGGCTAGCCTCAAAGTAATCCTTCAGGTCTTAGTTTCTCCAACAGCTGGAATTACAGGCATGAACCACCGTGCATGGCTCAAAGGACGGCTCCTGATTTCTAAGACTAGGCCACTGCTTTGTAAAATAAATTTTACTCAGGCTGAACCAAAGGATCACACATATGAAATCCTAAACTACTGCTTGTATTTGTACAGGCTAAATCCTCCTTGTAATTCATTCATACATATTTTTAATCTCCAATTTAATTTATCTTTTCAGATACACATGCCCAACTTTCTCTCAAATACACATTCTCCCCAGCTGGCTTGACTCTTTGGGCTGTCCTTCCTCGGCCTCCTCAAACTTTTCCCAATTATCTTCCTTCACTGGTTACTCTTAAGCCAAGGCCACAGGTAACTTTTCTTACTATATTTCAATTTTAAATGTGATATCCTACTTAGGAATAGAAAATATTTAAGAAGCAGAGCACATCGCTTAGATCTTAAGTGTCCTCCCAAAGTAAAAGCTTGGTCCCATTATGGAGCTACGAAAAGGTGGTGAAAACTTTAAGAGATAGAGCCTAGTGAGAGGTCAGTGAAGGGAACTGGGAGACCCTGGCTCCCTTCTTGTTCTCTTTTGCTTCCCAGTCATGAGGTGAGTAGTTTAGTCTGCCATATGCTCCAGTCGTGATATGCTGCTTCATCACAGGCCTAAAGTACCAGGGCCACCTAATCATGGCCTGGAATCTCCACAATGGTGAGCCAAAATAAGCATTTTCTCTTTATAAGTTTATTACTTCCAATATTTGTTACAGTGACAGAAAGCTAATACCTCCCATAATAGAAGTTTCTCATCAAGGAATCAATACTTAAACTTCCTATCACCACAGAAGGGAAAATGAGTAGATACAAACATTTAAAGGCAAATAAACAGTGAGAAGGGATGTGATCATGGAAAATGTGAAAATAAAGACACACTAGTTGATCCTACTCCTCATTAAAGCCTTATGTCACTGTATAGATTACATTTTTCAAAGTTCACTTTACCCTATATAGTAAAAGAGTATGATATGTCATATTTATCAAAATATATACATGTACATACATACATACACATATTATACTGTGAGCTGGGGGTAGGCAAGGCAGCTAGGAGGAGTAGGCAAAGTAGTGTATGTAAACCCAACATCCCCAAAATTAAAAGATATATGTGTATGTGTGTCATTACTCCTCAAAGCAAACTGCCAATAACCAAGAGCATAAAGTAAATACTACTATATACCAGATGGAAATTCAAAACAGTATCCACAAGGGAAATGTTTGTGTGAGCATTCCTGGAAAGTCTTCCAGTCAAGCTGACTCACTATTTGGTTCTGGAAGAACATAGCTTAGAATCACTCACCTGGACCTTTCCCTTCAAAACTGGAAATCAATTGCTGGGTGTCCTAACTCCAGGAATATCACAGGCTTGGAGAAAAGAACACAGCAACTTGCTGTGCCTGGCTCCAGAGGATGTCTTTTGCTAAACAATTCAAGGCTTAGAAAACAAATAAATGTAGGAGGTACAGCACTAAAAGTGAACCTTGGAGTAAACCACAGGCTCTGGGAGATGAAGATGTGTTAGTGTAGGCTCACCATGTAACAAATGTCCCAGGCTGGAGGAAGGTGACCATGGTGGAGGTTGTATATGTCAGATTTGAGTATATAGGACATCTCGGTATTTTCTGCTCACATTTACTGTGAACCTAAAACTGCTTTTTTTTAAAAAGCCAATGTTTAAAATAATAATAAGACGAACTAAACAGTGCCTGCTCATCTTGCCTGAACAAATGGAAGCTGGATGAATAATGCATGGTAAAATAATGACAGCACCACTCCTCAAACAAAACACTGGCAATCCCACTCCCTGGGGCCATCACCACCAACTGCCAGCTGCACTCTGAACAGCTCGCTAAAATTATGTCACAAAGAGGATTAAGGGCTCCAAGGGCTCCAATTTACACAAGCTGCACACTCCCTTCTACTCAGAAGGGAGAGGTGGGGGTGGGTGCTAAGGGTGTAGCTCAGTTGTAGACCACTTGTCTACAGGCATAAAGCCCTAGGTTCAATCCCAAGAACTATTCCCTCCTCCCCAAAAAAGAGGTCAGATAATCTCTGGAGGTCAATGCTTTCAAGTCATTCTAGAAGTTCGTCCTGATGATACATTTCCACAAGGGCAGAGTAATTTAGGTACAAACATTGGAAAAAGCCTTATTTTTCATCTATATAAGGATGAGGGTTAAATAAATTCTGGGCCATCTATACAATGAAATGTTTCTAAAAAGATGAAATCAGTATTTATGAGCAGAATTCACATCTTATGTAAAAGTCATTATTAACAAGCAATTTATATGTTGAAATACTAACTCTCAGTACCTCAGAATGTGACTATATAGGGAGACAGGGTATTTAAAGAAACCAATAAGGCTAAGTAACTGGGATAGTCCTTGTAGAAAAAGAAGAGGACACAGATACCCATATAGGAACTCCATATAAGAACACATGGAGAAGTAGCCAGCTAGCTATAAGCAAAGGAAAGGCCTTAGAAGAAACTAACCCTGCCAACACCATGCTCTTGGATCTCTACCCTCCAAATGAGAGACTCAGCTTCCATTGTCGAAGCTACATGGTTATTGATAGTTTATTCTGGAAGCCCTAGCCAACTCATACAGCTCCTGTGCCCCAATGTATTCTACACATGCACACAGTTCCATGGGGTGCTGTGGAGATAGAAAAAGCTATTCAGTGGTCACCTGTGACAGGGGGAGGGAGAAATCTACTTCAGGTTTGTTTTGTTTTGATTTTGTTTTGGGGTCTGGTTGTGGGGCCTGAACTCTGGGCCTGGGTGCTGTCCCTCAGCTCTTCAGCTCAAGGCTAGTGCTCTACCACTTGAGCCACAGCGCCACTTCCAGCTTATTTTTCTTCTGCTTACGTGGTGCTGAGGAATCGAACCTGGGGCCTCAGCATGCAAGGCAAGTGCTCTACTACTGAGACCCCTTCCCAGCCCTCTTACTGTTGAAATAGAAATAAAAGAGAAATCTGGCATGAGGGTTGAAGATATTGCTATGGATACTCTTGCAAATGTGGTATGGAGTTATACAACTTTCTTCCCTTCTAAAGAACCTTCCTCTCCCCTAAAGAAAAGTCTTTCCTCCAAAAAGCCTCTCTACCCACATGCTTCACCCCACCCCCACTAACTACAAACAGCAAGGGCACAAACGGCAAAGCCTTTCATAAATAAAAGGCCTTCACCTGTGCAGAGACAAAATGAAAACATAAGCCAGCTGCTCACTACTATCTGACACTGGGCATCCCCATACTGTTCCTTTGGTTCTTCCATTCCACCATCCAAACACATTACACAAAGACTAAGTGTCACTTCCCTGCCCTGGCTTCCCCACAGACCTCCTTCCAAGGACTGAGAAAATGATCACAGAACCATTAGGGCTGCCAGTGACTACAGGTAATCTGGCTAAGTAAAAAGGAAGCACAATATCTGTATTACCTACATCCCAGGAGGCAACATAACCAAGTGGAAATAGTCAGGCATCAGGCAGAAAGCCAACAGGAGTCACTGAATAAGCATGGGCACACACAGGTCCCTTATTTGTAAGAGTCATTTTTCTCTCCTTCTTAAGTTTCTTGCACAGTTCCAGGTTTTAAAGACTGCAACAGGCAGGAGGGACACAGTGGTAGGAAAGCACTCTGGTCTGAAAACCAGAGAACCTGGGTTCTGATACTGGCTTTTTGTCCTGGCTTTCCTTTTGTAATTTGATGGAGCCCAGCAGACACTGGATGGTCCATCCCATATCCACCTGACATGGGTGGCTATCTGCAGCTCTGGGTTTAAGAGGAGTCTAAGCAGGGAACAGGCATTGATCAGTAAGTGCTCTCTGCTGGAAGCATAGGAAGCATCTGTGTCATATTCTTCTGGTGATAAACACCTGTAATCTTAGCACTCAGGAGGTTGAGATAGCACAATCATGAGTTTGAGGCCATTCTGGGCTACATAGTGAGTTCAAAGCCAGCCTCATAGTAGGATTCTATATAGTAGGATTCTATCAAAGAAGGAAGGGGAAAAAAAGTAAAGGAACATATCCATCAGCCATGAATTTTTAAATGCTGAAAAACATAGCAGCAGCCAAGCATATGGAGTCAACTCCAAAGCAAGAAAAGCAAGGAAGAGAGAGAATGGATTCAAGAGAAGCAAAGCTCACAGTGGAACTGCTCAAAACATCCTCAGGCATTGCCAGCAGCTATGAGCATGACTGTGATGTTCTGTGCCTATGTTCTGCATGATGTCTTGTCAATGTGGTGGGGTGATAACCCACATGTATAATACCCCCAGCAACACATTCCTTCCATGAACTGAAGGCAAAGGACTATATAAAACACTCATCGCAAGAACCATCCCAAACATGGGTCCCATTTCCAGGTTCAGGGCTTAGGTTTGAGGTGTGTAAAGGCCTCAACAGTTCAGGAAACACCAATGCTGAAATTAGTACTCTCTGAGGTTCCTGGATATTCCAGTTCATTTGAATGTATATTTAAAAGGAATTCTTAAATTTGGGCCAGGTGTGGCTTAAATGGTTGAGCACTTTCTAGCAAGCGTAAAGCCCTGAGTTCAAACCCCACTTCTACCAGAGAAATCTTCAAATCTGACACCTTCTTCAGGCCCTTTTCTCTAATTTCTAGCAACATAAAAGCCCTAGTAAAGCTGAGGAAAAACATAAAGAAATTTTTGCCAAGAATGGTAATTAATACTCGCTGGGCACTGGTTGCTCACACCTGTAATCCTAGCTACTCAGAAGACTGTGATCTGAGGATTGCGGTGTAAAGCCAGCCCGATCAGGAAATAAACCACCAGAAAACCAGAAGTGGCACTGTAGCTCAAGTGGTAGAGTGCTAGCCTTGAGCTGAAGAGCTCAAGGACAGCGCCCAGGCCCAGAGTTCAAGCCCCATAACCTACCGAAAAGAAAAGGAAGAGGAGGAGGAGGAGGAGGAGGAGGAGGAGGAGGAGGAGGAGGAGGAGGAGGAGGAGGAGGAGGAGGAGGAGGAGGAGGAGGAGGAGGGAGGAGGAGGTGGAGGAGGAAGAGGACAGGGAGAAGAAGAAGGAGGAGAAGGGGAAGGGGAAGGAGGAGGAAGAAAAGGAGGGAGGAGGAGGAGGAGGAGGAGGAGGAGGACTGCAGGGCATCAATGGCTCATGACTGTAGTAATCCAAGCTACTCAGGAGGCTAAGATCCAAGAATCATGGTTCAAAGCCAGCCAAGGCAGGAAAGTCTGTGAGACTCATCACCAATTAATCACAGAAAAAGCCAGAAGTGGGTCTGTGGCTCAAGTGGTAGAGGGCTAGCCTTGAGCAAAAGGAGCTTAGGGACAATACCCAAACTCAAGAGTTCAAGCCCCAGGACTGGGAAGGTGGGGTGGGGGAGGGGGAAGAATGGTAATACTGACTAGAGGTGTCAATCAGTGGTAGAACTTGTTTAGCTGCTAGAAGCAGGGGTCCCTAGACATGCTAGGGGGTTACAACATCAGAGAAATCGAAGAAAAATGGACAAGACATAAAACAGAATGTTCTCTATGCTGAAACTACATTTACATTCCTCATCATTCAGTAGTATACAACATCACCTGTTCTGAATAAGTGTCACTTCCTTCCTGTTTCTAAGATAAGGCTTTGGGGTTACCTTTGAGGTCCCTAAGGTTGGCAGAGAGGAAATGAATGATTTATTCTGCTTTCAATAACCTACAGCTCCTAACCAACCTTTTACAGCTTTTTCCTCAGCTAAAGCTCAGAGATCACTTCTCAAGAGCAGAGATTAGGGTAAGGGTGCTGCCACGGTGCCAGGCACCATCCTTTCCCAGTAGGTGAACAATGGAATGACAGGACTAAAATGAGAGCATGAACAAAGTCCCCTGCCAATAAAGGAGTCTTACAGCATGAACTAGTGCCAATCATAAAATGATTGTGTCCTAGAAACACCCCCACACACAGGAAAGTTCCTTAATAGGGGCTTACAGTATGTTTATCCCAGATAAACAAATATAGCTTACTTTATAGTATTATTAGCTAACAACAGTTAGTACTTGTTAACCTCTTATACTCTTCAAGTGTCGAAGAAAATTACTGCTATCCATCATCATCATTTCTGTTTAAGAAAGATATACCCAGAGCTCAGACAGTATAGGCAACTTAAGGTCACAAAGCTGGAGAGTGGCAGAGCCAGGGTTTAAATCTGGCACACTGCCACTATGCTCTACTCTCTGTTGGCTGGCATACGTGAGTAAACAAGATGGATCACACTGCCCGAAATCAGCCTCTGATCTTGATTTTCTCTAGAGGGAGGATCATTGTGCTAGGAGAAAGAAGAAAAGCAGGTTTTCTTCCTACCTTGTATGTACAAGCAGTTGGGATATCTGAAGATGTCGTCTCCCTTCTAGCTACAGAGGACAGGGAAAATTCCCGAGCCTTATGTCAAGCTGTTCAACCATCAGGAACTAAGCTTCCTACCTTCCCACCAAGTCCTGTCCTGTATTAAAAGCCCAGTTCCAAAGTCTGTATGAAAACTCAGGCCAGTCACTTACTCAGCCAATCTATTAAATTCTATATCTGCTATATACAGCATTTGTTTTTGGTAATACAGTGAGTCAAGGACTTTGTTTCTATCTTCACTAAGAAAGAAAAGCAAAAAGCAAGACAACAACAACAACAAAAACAGATAATAGATAAACAGAATAAATAAAACCATCTGCATGTTATTTAAGAAGAGAAAGAGGGAGTAGGGGTTAGGCTCAAGTAGTATAGCACTTGTCTAGCAAGCTTGAGGCTCTAAGTTCAAATCCCCATACCACAAAAAGAAGAGAAAACAGAGGAGGATAAAGGAAACTTAGACGCCCTAAAGAGAGTACACTACTTAGATTATGGTATTCATTGTATTCAGTGTACATTAGGGAAACTACATAACTTGAGGGTAGGGATGGGAGGGGGAAATGGGAAGAACAATGGCAGGAGTGACATTGATCAATATGTAGTATACTTATAACTTGACTTATTGAATTGGCAGCCTCTTGGTACAACTACTTAATAATAAATTTTTAAAATTAAAACAATATAAAATTCAAGATTTTTCTATAATTTCCATAAGAAAAAAATTATATGCAGCCACTGAAGTGATTATTCCAGATATACAGGGAATGTTGTGGGATGTTCCACTGTATTAACTGAAAATAATAACAACTAGCGAAGAATAAAGCAGCCTTTGGGATAAAAATTTAATAAGACACTGATCAACAATAACAAAAAACTCCAGAAAGATATAAATATGTCAATGTAATTAAGAGTCATAAGAGTACGAGTGATTATGCTGCTCTGTATTTTCTGAGTTCTACAACACACATATCTTATAATTAGAAAAACGTTACCACAAGTTTCTATTTGGGAGGAAAACAAAACAGCATTCCTGTTCCATCTTGTAGGTGGCAAGCACTCAAATATTTGTTAAATGAATCAGACAGTACATAAATGAAACCTACTTCATCTGTGAGATTAGAAGGGGAAAAAAAGCATGTTGTATCACTGTAACTGAGGCCTAAGAAAAATAAGAATTCTCCCTGTGCTGCCCACTTACATATGATAAAGATCTATATTTTGTCACCTATTTCTTATCACAAACAAAAACATAATTACTTAACCCTTCCACTACCTTTAGAATTTACCTGATAGAAATAAACCTCTATTCAACAGAATATGAAGTAATTAAAAATGAAATGATAGCTAGAGGTATATTGAGGGGTACGTAGAACACTTACCTAGCATCCCCAAGACCCTGAGTTTAATCCCTAGCACCACACCAAAGTGGGGAGTAGGGACCAGCACTCAAACATGAAAGATAAGCTATTGTTATGTAACTATACAGCCCAGAAATAAACTCTTGTATTTTTCTTTTTTTTTTGGGGGGGGGGGGGGTCCAGTCGTGGGGCCTGAACTCTGGGCCTGGGCGCTGTCCCTCAGCTCTTCAGCTCAAGGCTAGCGCTCTACCACTTGAGCCACAGCGCCACTCCTGGCTTTTTTCTTATGTGGTGCTGAGGAATCGAACCCAGGGCTTCATGCATGCAAGGCAAGCGCTCTACCACTGAGCCACCTTCCCAGCCCTTTTGTTTCTTATATTTTCTTTCTGACATCAGAGGATCCCTAAGTCACAAGGCCGTCACAGTGATTCCAGCAGGAAGGATCCAGGATCATGAGGGCAGAAACAGGAGTTTCCTGCAAGTGATTTCTCTTAGAGTTATCAATATTCTAGAACATGCTAGTTTCCACCCTCTATCATGTTTCCACAAAAAGTGCAGTTTAGGCCATCAGAACCAAGTGTTAGCAGGCAAGAAGGGGCTAGAAACACACCCACAGCCAGTAGCCTTTGGTTTAAAAGTAACTCTATTCTTTTGGGACTTTTTCTCACAAGGTTAGAGTTACTTCTAACACCAAAAGAAAGTTTATCAAGTTTTCTGTTCTCAGACATCAGTTGGATGCTTTCGCTCATTCCTTCTAAAAAATTCCAGATGACGGCTGGGAATGTGGCTCAGTAGCAAAGGGCCTGCCTAGTATGCCCTGGATGAAGCCCTGGATTTGATTCCTCAGTACCACATAAACACAAAAGGCCAGAAGTGGTGCTGTGGCTCAAGTGGTAGAGTGCTAGCCTTGAGCAAAAGAAGCTCAGGGACAGAGTTCAAGCCCTAGGACTGGCAAAAAAAAAAAAAAAAAAAAAAAAAAAAAAAAAAAAAAAGTTTCTCTTTATGAGTCAATATAACCCAAGACCAAAAGCATTAAATGAAAATTTCCAGAATTAAGCAATTCAGAAGTCTTAAATAACCTTGATCACAGTATATTGTGATAATTGTTCTTAAAATGATAATTTTATTTATAATGAACAATATTTTATGATCATTGTTAATCTTTTACTGTGCCTAACTTACAAACTACACTTTATCATATACATAGGAAAAAACATAGCACATATATCGGGCTTGGTACTCTGTGGTTTCAGGCATGCATTGTGGGTCTTTGCCATAGCTCTCAAGGATAGGGGAGGACCACTGTACATGTTAGTAGATTGATGAGAAGAATCTATAGAATTTAGGGTCAAGTAACCTCACCCCATTCTAACAATTCAACAGAAAACAAATATTCCTAGATCAAGAGCAACTTTCTCCAGGTCAGTCCTGTGGATGGCTCTTCACTGTAGGGCTAACCTGTGAGTGCTAGGGGGCCAGCAGCCTCCTTCTGCTAGAAGCCAGTAGCAACCTCCTTCTTACTTCAACCGAGAACCATCAGAAATGTCTCCAGTGAACTGCTCCCATTGGGAACCACTGATTTAAAATGGATGGAATCAGTCTGTCTATGTTTCCACCCTATAGTCTGGGCCCAGAACTTAACTCAGAGGAGAATGTCTCAGCAAAGTAGAAAAAGCTGTTCTGTGTATATAAAAACATTTGCCACATGCTTGTAATCAGGCTATCATTGTACCTTTATTACCACTAGGAGAAAACATGGCTGCGGGAACACTCATCTGCACCCACTTAAGTAATAAATACCTGCAGCAGAATCAGGCTGGCAAAGGGGAGATCAGAAGGAAGGGAAGAAAATAAAACCGTAATAAAAAATGGAAAAGTATAAGAAAATGAGAGGAAATGAAAGTATTCATGGTATTAAATTTTTTAATTAGTTTTAAATATTCTCATCAAAATCTCAGTTGTTCTATGTATGTATAAAAATAAATAAATAACAGCTACTGAAACACTAAACCCCGAATCTGCCTCACTGTGTCATGGAGATTATGCTACAATAGAGAAATCTGGCAAGCCCTTTCTAAGAGGTGCCATATGCCAGCCCAAAAAGCCCTGCCAAGCCACAGAGTGCTTTCCAGGCTGGTGACAGAACCACAGAGCCACGGAGATGAAGTACACTCTGGGATAGGGAACAGAAACAAGTGCATTTCATTGCTCGCAGAAAGCTCTAGCAAGGAGGAGCTCAGTGCTCAGAAGGGCCACATTTCATGGGCTTCATAGGAAGTATATTTCTATACTTACCGAAGAAAATTCTATGTGATATAGAAGACACATAGATGCACAGTATACTGCTACAAAATGTAGTTATATTTCCGTACAACAAATGTTTGAGTGCCTCAGTTATAGGAAGATCTAGGCTATTTTGGGGAGATAGGAACTTTATTTTAGACCAGCCATCTTCGGAAAGAGAAATCTCAAGCCCAGAACCACCAAGCCAAGGTGTCTGTTTCTTTTTTTTCCCCCCTGGTTGGTCGTGGGACTTGAACTCTGGGGCCTGGGCACTGTCGCTTGAGCCACAGCACCACTTCCGGTTTTCTGGTGTTTAACTGAAGATAAGAGTGTCACAGACTTTGCAGCCCAGGCTGGCTTTGAACCGCGATTCTCAGATCTCAGCCTCCTGACTAGCTAGGATTACAGGCATGAGCCACCTGCACCCAGCTCTGTTCTCTTTATATAAGCAGTTTGACCACCACAGGTCAGCTCATATTTTAATTGTGATTGGCTAAGCAAACTGGCCCAAGGTTTGAATTTGCTGCTGGGGCAGATGAAGAAGGGACACAGGACCAGGTGGGTCTTAGCAGGTACAATGGGGGAGGGGGCGCTCCCCACTGGAAATCTTTGTAACTACAGTCTTTGTTCCTGTCCCGGGTAACAGTTGTAGTTGTCAGTGAAGTACACATGTGCAGGGCTAGTTAACACCCTCAGGGTAGGGGATTTATGACCAATTTCAGAAAAACAGTTAAATGGGAGGGAGGGAGGGGGTTCGTCTTCAAGGAGCAAGTTGTATAGTTCCTGCCATCATGAAGGCCATACTCCAGTAGATTTTGTTGTTGTTGTTGTTCCAGTCCTAGGGCTTGAAGTCGGGTGCTGGGGGGGGGGGGGGGGGTATTGTTTTGTTTTGTTTTGTTGTTGTTCCAAGCCAGCACTCTACCACTTGAGCTACAGCTCCACTTCCAAAGATTCTCACAAACGTTTTGCCCAAGCTGGTTTTGAACCGATGTGGTGACCCCCACCAAAATTAGGGCATCTGAGCCATGGTTCACTGGCAGGAAGTCCTTCCTGCTGTCTGGCCTCAGTCCCTCTTGCTACAGGAAACTCACTCTCTTCTGAGCCCTCCTCCCTTGGGAGAGGAGGATTAAGTGCCCTCATAGCTTAGTAGCCCACTTTCCCAGTTAAGACTGCAAGCTTCCAGGTCTATCTCCAATTAATATTATCCATCATTCTGTAAATCTATTTTCTAGTCACATCCCCTCTGAACTGCCAATACATATTGTAAGAATGGGGCAAACATTAAAGGCAGAAAACCTCCTTGTAGAAAGAAATTCCAGGTTAATTATTGAAGAAAATTCTCAGCAGTAGAGACTCAAAGTAAATTAGGGAGTTGAACAGGCTAAGTGTGGTAAATGACAGTGAAACTCAGGAGACTGGAAACCTGGAAGGTGCTTTGATTTGGGGTGTGTTAAGTAAGAAGCCTGGAATGTATTTTGGTAACTGTCAACTAAACGCTTATCAGGACTGAAACAAAGGGGGAACCCTTTGCTTCCATGACCTATTGCTTTACTTATTGAGACTCTATTTGTGATTACCAACTGCTAGTTCTGCTTCTCTAAACCTGCTTGCTATCACATATGACCACCTGCCCACCTGCGTGTGGCTTTAAAACCCTGCTGTAAGAGAGCTTGGCTGCTGTTCTTCACTGTCAATAGGGGAGAGCAGTTACTGCGGCTAATAAAGATCCTAGCCTGATGGACTGAGTGTCGGTGACTCTTTTTGCTGATAGTGGGTCCCACCAGGAAGTTGGGATACTTCACAACCCCCAGATCTCAGCCTTTGAGTAGCTAGGATTACAGGTGTGAGCCATTGGCACTGGCTTTCTAGTAGATTTTTAATTAAGGTCAGTAGCTAGAGAGTTCAACCCAACCTGGGGCATATGTGAAAACCTAGGTGGAAAATCTCAAGTCTAGTCCAGTTCTCTCATTTTCCTGGAGAAAGAACTAAGGCTAGAAAGGAGAGGGTACCAGTGGATGAGCAAAAAACACACTGGTGGGCTAGGAAGGTGGCTCAGTGGTAGAGCGCTTGCCTTGCATGCATGAGGCCCTGGGTTCGATTCCTCAGCACCACATAAGCAAAAAGAAAAAACCCAGAAGTGGCGCTGTGGCTCAAGTGGTAGAGCACGAGCCTTGAGCTGAAGAGCTTAGGGACAGTGCCCAGGCCCAGAGTTCAGGCCCCATGACCGGACCCAAAAAAACACCGGTGTAAACCACTCATTCACTGGATTCCACATTCCACTCAATTCAAAAGAGCTAAATTAATTCATGGCAAATAGATTTTAAACACTCTGATGATCCTAGCAAGAAGGCAGTAAGTAATAACAGTGTTTACCACACTTGGAAAAGTTTCTATCACAACACAGTTAAAATGAAAAGTTGATGAACAAAAGCACCAACACCAGGGTAGTCAAAAATCTGAGTGGTCTGGTGACTAAGGCTGTGTGTGCCGAGATCAATGTCCCCTTCAGATGCACCTCCCTTTCCCTACCTTTTGTGGTATAGGAGCAAGTAAGTCTCCACCCACTACTCTGGAGCCTTCCCAAAACCCAAACTTCTCAGCCAGGCACTGGTGGCTCACACCTGTAATCCTAGCTACTCAGGAGGCTGAGATCTGAGGATCACAGTTCAAAGCCAGCCCAACCAGGAACCTCTGTGGGACTCTTATCTCCAATTAACCACCAGAAAACCGGAAGTGGCGCTGTGGCTCAAGTGGTTGAGCACTTGCCTTGAGCTGAAGAGCTGAGGGACAGCGCCCAGGCCCAGAGTTAAAGACCCATGACCGACCAAAACAAACAAACTTCTGGCCACTCCCAGGCACTGAAGAAGCAGGCACTGTTGTCCAGAGACAAGGCGTTTCTTTTTTGATGGCAGTCTAGCTTTAAGGGGTTCTATGAAAGGAGTACCCTATAGACACTTTACTGTCCATGTCAGTCAGAAATCCATATATTCTTACATTTTAGGGGCTACAAGATGCCACATAGAAAGTTAACATTTTCATATAAATGAGTACATAAATTGAAGAAGCGTAAGATAAAAAGCATCTGGTTTGGAAAATCACCACTCTGCCTGCATGGAGACAGTGTTCAATGGCTCAAGAGCAGAGACTGGGGAAGGAGAAGAGGGGAAGGCCCCCCCAAATTCCCACAAGGTCACCTTCACCCCTCCTAACACATTCCCGGATGAAAAGCGGGGGGGGGGGGGGGGGGGTGGTGGAGACAATGAAGGGTCAATTGGACAGCTTTCTTTTGGAGTTGGAATAACAGCTCCACTGGTTTCCTGCAGCTGAGAAAACACTTTCTTTCTTTCGTCTTTGAAATTCATCTCCTCCCACTTCTAGCTTGAAGAGGAAGGAAGGAACAAGTACACAGGTATAAGCTATTCCTTCCAGCTAAGAGTGCAAGTTCCTGGCCTTTTTCAGCTGCAGTTCTACCCAGTCACCCAGTAGATAGCATTCTCTACCTTCTTCTTGTCATGGAAAAATGGGCTGGTGAGAGACCAAGTGAAACACTCAAGGAAGTAGGAAAATTCGAATTTAAGTAGGAAAATTCGAATTTATTACATGGGTGGGCCCAAAGTCTTAATAGGGTTCCATAGAGAGGTGGAACTACTAGAGCTATGCTGTTAGCTGATAGGTGAGTTTAAACTAGGGGAGGGGGTGGCTCAGGCAGGAGCTGGGAGGGTGGTGAGAAAGCATGTGGCCCTGAGACTGTAAACAGGAGCAGAACCCAAGGGTGTGGCCGTGTGTAAGAATTTTACAGCCATTCCATTGATTAAAGTTAGTGCACTTGGGTCAATTGTCATTTAGAAGTCAAGCCCTGGACTGTGCCCTGCAGAGGTCCTGTCTCATTTCAGATTTCTGTGCTTCATGTCAGTCAAGCTCCTTGACATTCTGAACTAGGTCATCATACCAACCCTAGGCGCCCCATCTGACAAGGCTCACATTTGGGGATGGTACCAGCTGGCAGAGAACTGTCACACACATGGAATTCCCTCCAACTTTTGAGAAGCAGCCTGTTAAGGTTCTTAAAATATACTTGCAAAAAATTCCAGACTCTTCTTGGGGGTGTGGCTCAGGTAGAACATTTGCTTACCTTGAGTAAGACCCTGGGTTTAATCCTATCCCCTGCTCCCCTCCCAAAAAGGAGGACCAAATGAACAACCCAGGAATCCTGCTTCTAACACTATATCAACAAAAATGAAAATAACCTCAGATAGTGATCACCACAACTCTAGTCACTCACCAGTCCTGTCACATCCAACCTTTACTTTCCTACTTTTAATTCATTTTAAAAAAAAAGAAAGAAAGAAAGAAAGAAAACATGGAATCAAAGGACAGACCTAAGGTAGGAGGCATTCTTTTCCATGAAACAAGTCATTGCTCACATTGGCCATGTTCCATCAGCTTTAAACTGTGAAGGCCAGCACCCTGGCATCAAAACCAAATGTGGGCCTCAAAGCTGGGCTGTTGTGCACACTGAAGGAACTGTTATTGGGCTACAAGGTAAACAGGCCCAAGGGGGAGGCAGTACAGGAAACAGATCTTAATTACTGTTATTTGAGTCAAACCTAGCCTTTCTGCAGCCAATTGGGTAGAATGATGGGGACCGAGCAAACAGGGCTCCTTTGAAGACACTGGACTTGTCTCTTTACCTTCCTTCCTTCTGTCCCCCAAGGAACCCAATGCTTTGGTGTTCAGGTAGCCCGAAGATTGAATCAAGGCAGCTGAATTAAGGCCCTCCACATAGAGGGAGGAATCAGACAGCACTAGGCCTGTCCTCTTAGATACTAAATGAAGACAACGAAGTGGAAAAACTAGGATCCTAATTTGGTGGGGAGGCCTGGGAAAAGTTTGCTGAAGTCAGCTGGCAGAGGTGTGGCAGCAAGGTGGACTCCATGCATACAGATCAGTGAGGAGTGAGGGTCCTGAAGAGCCCAGACATGAGATGGAACAAGATTAGCCATAAATTAGCCCAGAGCAGAACAGAAGCAGGATTGTTTCATAGCAGAAACAGAGAGCCCTAGAAGACTTCTAAAGCATCTTAGCTCATGGTACCCCCAAGTGTGGCTCAGTGGTTAGTCATCACTGAGGGCCAATGAGTCCCAATAGAAATCTGAACCATATGTAAGATGCTCCCACGAGGTCATCTGAAAGAAGCTCAACAGCAGGTCCAAGTTAGTGTTCAAAACTGCACCTTTCAGAAGTCTGTGCTTAAATCATGACTTTTGACACACTTAACCAGTTTCTCCTTGCTATTCACTTAAGAGCCCCTTCTGTAGCAAATAATGAAAATGAGTTTCCAGTAAGATCAAAAACCGCTTCAATCTAACAAGATAAAGAAAACATGACAGACTAGCATTCAGTCCTGGAAGATGTCTTTAATTAGATGTCTTTAATTAGAATAATGCTAATGAACATATCCTTGGGAAAGAAAAGTAAATATGCTGCCATATTAACTAGGGCTATGGGATGTTAGCTAACCATTGTTTTTACTATCTTGGTCTAGCTATGTTTTCAGTATTAAGGTTGAACTAGACCTGTTAAGATTTTCTTTTCCGGTACTAGGGTTTAAAGTCAAAGCCTCACAATTATTCAGCCTGTTTGCTCTGCTTGTTTCCTCTACCACTTAAGCCATGCCTCTATTCCACCTTTTTGCTGGTTAATTAGAGATGGAGTCTCAAGAACTTTTTAGCCCAGGCTGGCTTTAAAATATAATCCTCTAAGTTTCAACCTCCTGAATAGCTAGGGTTACAGGTTTGAGCCACTGGTACCCCGCTAAGACTTTTTATTTGCTACACTCCACAAAGATATGACTTGACTTGCTACCTACTTTACTTACAAAATACATTTTATGGGTATATATTAAAGAGGAAGACAAGCTTGGCAAAACTGTGGATCAGCAGCATATCACAAAATAACTTTCAAGAAGAGCTTAACAAAAATAGTCCTAACTTCATGTCCTTTTTTTTTTGGGGGGGGGGGGGGCGGCGCGCAGAGGTCAGTCATGGGGCTTGAACTTAGTGACTGGGCGCTATCCCTGAACTTTTTTGCTCAAGGCTAGCGTTCTACCACTTTGAGCCACAGCACCACTTCTGGTTTTCTACCGATAAGAGTCTCATGGACTTTGCTGTCCCAGCTGGCCTTGAACTACAAATCCTCAGATCTCAGCCTCCTGAGTAGCTATGATTACAGGGGTGAGCCACCAGCACCTAGCCTTGTGTCTTTTTTTCTTCTCCCCTGCCAGTTCTGGGACTTGAACTCAGGGCTTGAGTGCTGTTCCTGAGCCCCTTTGTGTTCAAGGCTAGTGCTCTACCACTTGAGCCACAGCAGCACTTCCAGCCTTTTCTGAGTAGTTAGTCTCACAGACTTTCCTGCATGAGCTGGCTTCGAACCTTTAACCCCATATCTCAGCCTGCTGAGTAGCTGGGATTTCAGGTGTGAGCCACCAGCATTGGGCCTCATGCCCTATTAAGGCACTACTTGTGCTGGGCGCTGGTGGCTCACACCTGTAATCTTAGCTACTCAGGAGGCTGAGATCTGAGGATCGAGGTTCAAAGCCAGCCCAGGCAGGAACATCCATGAGACTCTTATCTCCAATAAACCACTAGAAAACGGGAAGTGGCACTGTGGCTCAAGATAGAGCGCTTGCCTTGAGCTGAAGAGCGCAGGGACAGGGCCCAGGCCCAGAGTTCAAGCCCAATGACTGACCAAAAAAAAAAAAAAAGACACTATTTGACATGAGGGAACACTACTATACTGTACTAAGGAAATACCCACCAAGCATCAGTGGATTGGGCACAGTGCCAAAGTGACTATTCAGCAATGGGACAAAGCCTTGCTTAACTTCTGACCTCAGTTACCTTCCATCAACATGGGCAAGTTCAGAATCTGAAAGTTTTCCGGACAATAATACTGAATAGAGCACATGGGGATCAAATCCAAAAAACCACTCCCTCACCAGCTCCAACCCAGGAGTTCTTACAGCCAGCTCCTTATGCCATTTTTATGTCACATGCGCACCAGAAGTCTATGCTGAAATTAAATCATTGTTTCCTATTTCACAGGAACAAAATGTAATACAATGAACAACTTTTCTTATTTTCTGTATTCCCAATGCTTTGTAACCTGAGGCTGCTCCTGCCAGAGCCAGCTGTGAGTACAGCTTTCACTTTGCAAACCAACCAAGCCAGAACCTCAACCTGCCAACTACTCATCTACCTGGCTCTTCCACTCAAGAGACAATATTCCTCTCTCCCCCATATCAAGGTTCTGGCACAGGCAAGCAGATCCAGCCCCTGCACAACAAGTTCACTGAAATTAGTCAACCGAGCCAATCCTAAACCATCTTGCCCAGCAGAGCTTTTCCCATGGAAACCATAGGAAAGGCAAAGGCCAGCCTTCCCCAGTTCCCTGGGCCTCCTGACTGATCCTGCTGCTCCCCAGGATCTAGAGTGTCCCCTCCTCTTGGGAACTATCTTTTCATTCCAATTGTCCTAAGTCTGCTGAGGTTACCATACTGAAAAATTGCAAAACTTATATTTTAAAATGCACACAAGCCAGGCATATTAGTTTAAGCTTGTAATCCTACCTACTTAGGAGGCAAAGATTTGGGGGTTGTGGTTCAAAGCCAACAATCCAGGCATAAATATGTGAGATCTCTTTCTCAACCACTGACTGGCTGGGCGAAGTGGCCTGTGTCATGGGGAAAACACAATGGCTAGAAGTGGTGCCTGTCATCCCTACAATGTAGGAGGAACACAGCCCAGGCTGGCCTGGACATAAAACAAGATCCTACCTCAAAAATAAACAACCAGAAAGAGGCTGAAGGTACGGCTCAAGAGAGCCAGAGAGCATCTGCCTAGGAAGTGAGGCCCCGAGTTTATTACTAGTTCTGCCAAACACATACACACATACTCACACATACACACACAAATGGCTTGATGTCCTTGTTTTGTTTGTTTGTAGCGATCCTGGGGTTTGAACCTAAGGTCTCACTCTTGCTAGCAGGCTTTCTACCACCATTTTTGCTTTAGTTATTTTTCAAAAAAACTTTTTTATTCCCCCAGACCTAGACGACCATGGTGCTCCTGTTTAATATTCCCACTGTAGCTGGGATGACAGGTGCTTGCTACCACAGCCAGCTTTTCCTGTTGAGGTAGGACCCTCAAGCTGGCTTCAAACTATAGTCCCTAGCATGTCAGCCTACTGAACAGCTAAGATTACAGGTAAAAGCCACTGTGAACAGTTGAATTTATTTTCTTTTTTTTTGGGGGGGGGGGTGGGTGGGTCCGGTTGTGGGGCCTGAACTCTGGGCCTAGGCGCTGTCCCTCAGCTCTTCAGCTCAAGGCTAGCGCTCTACAACTTGAGCCACAGCGCCACTTCCGGCTTTTTTTCTTTTTGCTTATGTGGTGCTGAGGAATCAAACCCAGGGCCTCATGCATGCAAGGCAAGCGCTTACCACTGAGCCACTTTCCCAGCCCCTGAATTTATTTTCTTAATCCCATAAATTTCCCTTAAACCTTCACCACCTGTTCCCAATTACATATAGGCAGATGGCAAGCAGAAAAACAGAAAAACATGTCACACATATTAATGGAGAATAAGGAAGTAGAAAATGATGATATTCAGCTTGCTTTTTGGTGAAGAAATAATATGTGTGGTATTCTATATGAAATATAATCGTATTCTGCTATAAACTTAAATGATATTCTTCCCTCTAACCTTCTCAAGGTACACAGCAAGGGGCATCATGTTATATATAAAGAGAACTTAGAGAACAAATTTCAGAATCAATGTTCTAATCAGACAGAAATCCAATGCAATTTTACAAACTAAATCCCAATTTATTCTAGCATCTAGAATGAATTAAAGGAAATATTCTTGGGAGGGATAGGGATCATAACAATCGCCATGTCAGCTAGGGATAAAAACACACAAGTATGGAGATTCCACTCCCTGGTGCCCATTGCAATATAAGTTACCTCCCACTCTTGACCATTTCCACTGCTACCCACTTCACCCAAGGCCCGCCACTTAAGTGCTCTCATTCTTTCATTTAGTCATCACAAGAATCCTATAAGGAAGCATCACAATTGCCATTTTTTTTCAGAAAAGGAAACATGAATCAATGAGAAGTTAGATAACATTTACAGGGGGTGTTTTGAGAAAGAACAAATTCCTGACCTCTGACCCCCAAAGAGCATCTGCATTCAAAACTCAGTTTGATATCACTAGATTCTGGATATTAGTATTATAGTTTTGATCTGTCTTCCATCTATGCTTTCCCCTATATAAGAACATAAAATTAAAGAGTCTACAACAGGTATACCCACTAGACCATGAGGTGGTCAGAAGAGCCCAGGGAATGCTACACCTCCCTCCCTCACCTGCCCTGTACATAGGGCCAGGGTTGACTTCCAGATATGCCATTCCAAAGGCATATCTTTGTTTAAGAATACAACCACTGCCTTAAACACCCTATTACTGTTTGGAAAAGTATTCTTTTTTTTCTTCCAGCCATAACTTGCCAGGTAAACGTTCTACCTCTTCAGCCATGCCCCAAGTTCTTTCTGATTTAATTTTCAAATAGGTTTCAAGCTATTTGCCTGAGACTCAGCCTAACCTATACTACCCTCCTCACCTATATTCCTTCAGTAGCTGGAATGTCAAGTGTGTGACACAGCATCCGGTTTGGAAAAGCATTCTTATAATGTGGCAGTAATCATAATTTTTTTAAATAATAGAAAAGTGTAATGTATATTTTTAGGTATCAAAGAGGGCCCTCAGTACTTGGCAGAGATGTACTTCACCCTTTCAACAACTGCCACTGTACTTTGGATGTTAGTGTCCCCCCACTCCCTGAAAAAAAAAGCCCATGTGTTGGCTGTCAATGGATGGTGCTATTGAGAGTATGGAACCTTTAAGAGACAGGCCTAGTGGAAAGGTCACTGGGGAAGTGCCTTTGATACTGAGACCCCAAAACATCCCCGGCTCTCTCTGTCTCTGTCTCTGTCTCTCTGCTTTAAACAACCACCATGAGATGAGCAGGCCTCTTCTCCAACGTGATCCCAAGCCAAAGAAGCAGCTGGCCAAGTAACCATGAACTAAAATCTCTAAAACCATAAACTACAATAAACATTTCCTCTTTTTAAACTGCCTATCTCAGGTATTTGTTACAGTATGGAAAGGTGACAAATACAACTCCACAAGGAAAATACTTACTGTCACTTCTCACAAACAAGAAAACATTAAATTTTTTTGCATGAGTATGAGCTACTTGTATGAGAAAAATTTATACTATATGCTGACTTTGAAAAGGGGAACACAAAGTAAGTAAAAGACTAATACCAGAGAGAAAAAGGGGAAAATGTCTAGTTAATTTTTCACAAAAGAGAAAATTGGAGATGACATAGAAGAAGGGCCTTTTAAAGTGTGGTAGGATACCAGCTCCAGGCAGCTGGGTCCTCAAACTCTTCTCGGCTCAGCTGGGGTGTCATCTCTAGCACAGAGCTGCTGACATACATCCCCAGTGAAATAATTTTTGACACAGGGTGACAATGCTTAAAGTTTCTAGTAATTGGTTTGGACTTGAGATATTATATAGATATTCAGCATATGAGTAAAAACTGTTTTAGACTTAGAACAAGCATAAACCACAATCCACATCTCCTTGTAATCATGACTTTCCTCTTTCAGTTGTTATACGATGAAAAAATAAAGTTTCCATTAATAATACTTGTCTACATTCTTACCCACTATGGTACTGAACAAAAATTTCCATTTCTACTATGTTCCACATTTTTCACATTTTCCCTCCTGATAACATTACAAAACTCCCACTCTTTCTCAAATAAATAGAAAGACTATTCCAAGCTCTCTGAAGTTAACTAAAATAAGACATAAACGCACAATAAAGGGCTGGGGATGCAGCTCATGGGTATAGTGCTTGCCCAACATGAACAACTGGGTTCTATCACCAGTGAAAAGAGAAAGAGAGAAAAGGAGGGAGAGAGAGAGAGACAGAGACAGAGACACAGAGAGAGAGACAGAGAGAGAGAGAGACAGAGAGGGGGGGAGAGAGAGAACAACAAAAATTATACTTAAACCTGAACCAAAGTTAATGCTATCTTTGGAAAGTTTCCTCTCCTTTTGAATACTATTATTTTATACACTTATTTTTTTTTTGCTAACTTAGCATCTAGGAATAATCTCTTTTGAGAGATTGCATAAAACAAGTTAGATCTGCAAACAATCTTTAAAGCTATCAAATAGATAACAATGATCAAAACTAAAAAACAAAAATTTTCAACTTACATTTAACTCAAATTTAAGCCAACACTAGGAAAAGGCCAAAGAAAAGCAGAAAACTGCTCTCTGCAGTAGGAAGCAATCACTTGGCTAGTGAAGAACACAAAAACTTCTTCACCCATATCTCTAAGGACTACATCAAACTCAGCCATAAATTCACATTCAGCACAGGTGCATGGCACATCATGAGCATTTAGTTCAACATTAGCTTGTACTCAATGTCCACTTCACTCAACTCAAAGTTACCCAACTGCTCTGTGCCTGTTTCCTTATGCACAAAACAGAAACAATAGTAGTTCCTACTCCTAGAAATATTAGCATTGACAATATTTCCAAACCACTTAGGACACAACAATGCTAGCTGCCAATATTATTATTAGTGCCCTCTAAAAGGAAGTTCACGAGCTTTACAGGCTGGGATCTGAATCCAGTGGAGCTGAAGCCATAATGTTTCCATTTCCTCAAACTTTAGCAGTAGCTGACACTTGGTCAGGGACTTACAGATGGCCAGCTGTCTTCCCACTGCTCAAGGAAAGCCCAGGGGAGAGACAAGAAACGCAAGGACTCTCTTCCTGTTGGCTGTCCAGGAATTTGCAGCAGCTTCTTTACCCAACTTCAAATGACCAAAAAACAATTCCTCGTTGTATTTCTGTCTGCAATTGTCCATTTATTCTTTTCTAAAGGAGACTTAGAAGTCTTAGACCCACTTAAAACAAACAGCAATTAACAACAAAGGAACTACTCGTTTATGCAGCACTCACTGGGCTGTGACAGATGCTATGACATGAAGACAATTTCTCCCAGCCTATGAGGTAATCACTATTATTAACTCTACTGCAGCAGGGGGACATTTGAGCTCTAGGAATTAAGTCACCCAGGGTCACGGATCCTCAGGAGTGAGGACAGAACTAAAACTAGTAGAAACTTCAAAGCCATTCTCCATTTTGGTGGAAGTCCTGAGGCCTGAGGTCTGAATTCAGGACAATCATGCTGGCTCGGCTTCCTTACTCTTGGGAACTTTTCTGCCCACGCTGGCCTTCCAATGTTATCCTCCAGATCTTAGCCTCCTAAACAGGTAGGATTGTAGGTAGGAGCTACCAGTGCCCAAGTCCATCCTTAATTGCTCTGTTACACTGAATGTGGAAAGAGAATAAACATTCAAAAATCAAAAATGAAAAATCATAGGGGTGTCTGTCACCTGTCAAAATGCACTGAGTTATAAACTGACATGAATTGAAACCCCTTTCTCTAACTATTCAAAGATAATAAGATTTTAAAAATAAATAAAAAGCAAGTGAAGTACTGAACATTCAAAAATAAATTATTTTTAGAAAACCAATCAAGAATCCATTTTCCAATTAAGTTATTGCTTAATAAATGAAAATATTGAATAAAAACCCGGAGATGCTCCTTTGGTAAGGAAGTACTTTAGTCTTTACAGCTCCATTATTCAGGGACTATACAACTAAGACATGTAGATGGCTCCAGTGGTTACCACCATGGTATATTACATATGCTGTGTTTTCAGCAAACAGAATCATCTCTCATGCCTCTCATAGATCTGCTGCAGGCCAGTATAATTTACAATTAACTTCATGATCACAAAAAGAGATGTCAGCCATCAAAGAATGACATCATGAGTTCCCAAAACTGTATCTTCATTCTGTTGACTGCCAGACCCACTGGGCATAAATCTCAGATCAGTTCCCCCAGAATATAATCAGTTTTTAAATAAAACTGAGAGCTCAGAAACAAAGTTTAACATTAACAATCAATTAATTTTACTAAGACAACTCAATGAGGAATAAAATGACCAGTTGAATAAATGGCACTAGAACTGAATAAATATGAAAGAATGAAGCCAAAGCAAGATAAATCAGGGAAAATGAGACATGGGAAACAGAAGGCAAACACTGTACTGATAAACACTTTGATTAAAAATACTATACAGATACCATTTTCTTTGCTTTAAGCCTTATAGTTGCTCAAGAAGCTGCAACATTCAGGTTTTTAGAAAGAAAAGGGAAGAAAGGAATGAAGGAAGAGAGAGAGGAAATTAGAGAAGAAAACGGAAATAAGAAAAGGAAGAAAAGCCTTCCCCTCTAACCTTGCCTCCTTGATTAAATACAGACAGACAGACACTTATTGGGGGTGTCTCTTGAGAAAACGGCTCCTGTGGGCATCAAAATGTTTACCAAGGAAAACTCTTATCATAAGGATAGCTCCCTGTTTTGAAGAACGCAGCAATAATGAATAAATTTATCCCAGGACAAACTTGAATCAAGCCATCTTTTTCTACCATAATACCTTTGAAAGTAGAGTGATCATTTCACTTGCTATTAGGTGTGCCCAACATATCTGTCTGGGTTGAACACTAGACCTTTCTTTGTTTTGCATGACAATAATAAATTTTTCTGGTCTCTACCCTGATGTGTCCTTTTTTTGTGTGTGACAGTGTTACAAACTCAGTACTCAAGTGCCAGGTAGATGCCTCCTCCTTTCAGACCTCCCTACTGGAGCATCACCAGCTCTGATAACAAAGTTGGATGCTTTTATTATATCATACACAAAAATTCACTCAAAATGGACCAAAGACGTAAATTTAACAGCTACAACTATGGCACTTGTTAAAAACTTACAAATAAACAAAAAAATAAATAAAAAGGAAAAGAAAGGAAAGAAAAATATAACTTCATTTTCATGAACTTTAGTTTGGTAAATATCTTCAGACCAAAGACCAATGAAAAAGTGTATAAGTATACTTCATCAAAATTAAGAATTTTTGTGCAGCAAGCAACATCATCAAATAAGGAAGACAAATCACTGAATGAGAAGATAATCATAAATTATCTATTATGAGGTATATATTTGGAATCAAAGATATATAAAGAACCCTAAAACTCAATAGAAAGACAACCCAATTTAGAAATGAAAAAAGGATACAAAGAGGAGGTACAAATGGACACTTCGTAGAAAGATGCTGAATATCATGAGTCATCAAGAAAAAGCAAAGGAAAGACTAAACAAGGTGTCAACTCACACTAGGATAGCTATTTTAAAAAGTAATGGTGGGCACATGCCTGTAATTCAGCTAGTCAGGAGGATGAGATTCATTAAGAACATAGTTGAAAGCTAATGTGAATTTTAAAAAGTCCACAAGACTCCAATCCCAAAATAACAGGCAAAAAGCCAAGTTGAGCTAGAAGCCAGTGGCTCATGTCTGTAATCCTACCTACAGAGGTTATTAGGTTGGACCTGTCTGCTGGTGGAAAAGCAATAGCTTAGGCATTTCTCCAAAAGCTTGAAAATAGGGAGTGTTTTTTGAACACCTGTTAATTTAAACAAGAATGGAGTGTCCCCCAAAGGCAAATTCTCAGCACTTTAAGAGCTGAACTGCTTCATGGGTTTCTTAAGTTATTCATCTGCTGTAAAATGCTTTGTAAAGCTTACATAAAATATTTTATGGATCTTCAAACATTTAGTTTTCATTAAAAAGTGCACATTTGAAATGGCTTAGCCTTAGCATCAGAGCTCTTGATTCTCTGACAATTTTCTTGTCTCATATCAAAGCAGCCCTTTTAAATAATACATCATAGTAATCCAAGGCCAGCTGGAGAGCTCCAACAAAGATGAAATTTCACAGTTTAACTGTGATCTTGGCCCCCACTTTTATGGATGGTACCCTCCTCCTCTGTACTTCTATTCACTCAGTACTGTAGCTAAGAAAAGAGAAATCAAGATTTACATATATAAACTATGAACATGTGGACAAAAATTAATCATATACACATACACTCATACCAGATGTGCAAGCAAACTGATCATCTGTTTCTGTTCTAATGCAAAAATAAATTAAATCTGTAATGGGCAAGCCCACTTTCTAAATACACCATATACAGCAACACCACATCATCATCCTCACAGACCACTCCACCACCACCATCACCTCCTTCTCCATTTCCCCCTTCAGAGGCAGGGATAAAATAAAATAAAAAAAATTCTAGAAAATGCAGTTTTGTGGCATGTTGAATTTTATACATTTAGCTTTGTAATGAAGCTGACAATGAGAGGATTGTGATTTGAGGCCAGCAGGGCAGTTTCTGCTGTTCCATCTCAATCCATAGCTAGACATGGTATGACATACCTACCTGTTATCCAAGCTCTGATGGAAAGCCTAAAATAAATGGATCAGCAGGAAATCAGTGGTTCACACCTGTAATCCTAGCTACTCTGGAGGCTGAGCTCTGAGGATTATAGTTCCTGCCCCAGCAGGAAAAGTCTGTGAGGCTCTTATGTCCAATCAAGCACCCCGTACCTCACCCCCCCAAAAAAATATCAAAATGGAGCTGTGGCTCAAAAAAGCCCAGCGATACTCAGGATCTAAGTTCAAACCTCAGGATGGGCACACACACACACAAAAAAAAGGTCCAGGTCTGTACCTGGATAGGCAATGAGACCCTATCGCAAAAATAATGAGCAAGAAGGGACAGTAGGATAAAAACCAAGGAGGAGGGTAACAATGCTCAATAGGAAATGTGTTCATTGCCTTACTCATGTAACTGTAACCCCCTCTGTGCATATCTTTACAATTTAAAAAATATTTTAAAAAATAATGAGCATATAAAAGGGCAGGAGACATGGCTCAAGTAGTACAGTGCCTGACTAGTAAGCATGAGACTCTGAGTTGAAACCGTTATACTGCCAAGAAAGAAGGAAAGAAAGAGAAAGAGAGAGAGAAAGAAAGAAAGAAGGAAAGAAAGAAAGAAAGAAGGAAAGAAAGAGAAAAAGAAAGAGAAAGAGAGAAAAAGAGAAAGAAAGAAAGTTTTAAAGAAATAAACAACACATGCTTATGACAAATCCAGATGGCCTGCCAAGCTGTCAAGTGTAACCAATGTCCCCAACATTTCCTCCTATCCCCTCCAACTTCCTGTTCTTCCTCTACAGCAGAAACCACTGCTAAAAGTTTATGGTGTACCTTAACAACTCAGAAATCTTTATGCATACACAAGAATCAGCATACATAAACACATGTGTCTTTCCTTTTTGAAAACCATATGCAGCAAATACATATACTGTTCTTTAACTTCTTTTTTCAAAAAGCACTACTTATCATCATATCTTAGCCATGTCTTCCTCTCAATTTACACATACAAATTTATCTCTTTTTAGAAATGTTCTGGTACTGGGGCTTGAACTCAAAGCCTTGTACTCTTGTTTAGTTTGCTGGTGTTCTACCACTTGAGCCACACCTCTTTCTGGACTTACTGCATGTGCTGGCTTCAAAATACAATCCTTCAGATCTTAGCCTTCTAAGTACCTAGGATTATAGGTATGAGTTAATGGCACCTGGCTACCATATTGCTTTTTATACTGGTAAGCACTAAGTTTACCATCTTAACCACATTTAAGTGCACAGCCAAACAGTGATGAGTATATTCAGACTGTTGTGTAACAGGACCTTTAGAATTCTCATGAAATACTGAAAATCTACACTTACCAAACCCTAATTCCCTCCCGCTAACCCTTGACAGCCTCCTTTTATGATTTTATGATTTTTTTACTGTTTTAAATATTACATATGAATGTTCCTTGGTAACTGGCTTGTTTTGCTTGGCATATCCTTGGGGTTTATTTTTTTTTTTTTTTTTGTCGGTCGTGGGGCTTGAACTCTGGGCCTGGGCGCTGTCCCTCAGCTCTTCAGCTCGAGGCGAGCGCTCTACCACTTGAGCTACAGCGCCACTTCCGGTTTTCTGGTGGTTTTATTGGAGATAGGAGTCTCACAGTCTCTCCTGCCCGGGCTGGCTTTGAACCGCGATCCTCAGATCTCAGCCTCCTGAGTAGCTAGGATTACAGGCGTGAGCCACCAGCGCCCAGCTCCTTGGGGTTTATTTATGTTCTAACATGACAGGTTTTCCTTCTTTTAAAAATGTATGAGCCTACTACTCAGGAAGCTGAAGTATAAGAATTGGGGTTCGGGGGCAGGGGAGTAGTTGTGGATAGCAGGGGAAAAACAAAGGAGGAGGCAACAATGCTCAATAAGAAACGTACTCATTACCTTGCTCATGTAACTGTAACCCCTCTGAACATCATTTTTACAATAAAAAAAGTACCAAAAAAAGAATTGGGGTTCACAGTCAGCTGGGAGGCCAGGCACTAGTGGCTCAAGCCTACGATTCTAGCTACTCAAGAGGCTGAGATCTAAGGATTATGGTTCAAAGCCCTAGCAGAAAAGCCTGTGAGACTTTTTAAAATTTTATTTTATTGTAAATCTGTTGTACAGAGGGGTTGAAGTTACATGAGTAAGGTCATGAGTACATTTCTTGTCAAACATTGTTACCCCCTTCTTTGTTGTTCTCCCACTATTTCTCCCCACCCCCACCCCCACCCCCCACCCCCGGTGAAACGCTTAACTCCAATTAATTTTAAAAAAAAAAACAAAAAACTGGAAATGGAGCTATGGTTCAAGTGGTAGAATTCTAGCCTTGAGCAAAAAAGTTCAGGGAAAAGCACCCAGGCCCTGAGACTAAGCCCCAAGACTGGCACATGAAAAATGGCTACGTAATATTCCACTGTTGATATTATCCTTTTTTAGGGGAGATGGTGATAGGGATTTCAAGTCAGGACCTTGTAGGAACTCTTCCCACTGAGCCATGCCTCCAGTCTTGATTTTTGCTGATTACTCTTCAGACAGGGTCTTCCTTCCTGTCCAAGTGTACAACCACCCAAGTAGCTAGTAAGACCCTGTCCTAATCTCTCTCTCCTCCCCCCACCCCCCTGCACCCTGTCTCCTCTCTCTCTCTCTCTCTCTCTCTCTCTCTCACCCACACACACACACACACACACACACACACACACACACACACACACACACACAAACTTGGTCCTCCTAAGATTATTATTTTTCTTAATACTTTTATTTTGAGGGTAGGTAATCTTTTCATATAGCCCAGGCCATCCTTTTTTTTTTTTTGGGGGGGGGGGGGGGGGGAGGGTCCGGTCGTGGGACCTGAACTCTGGGCCTGGGCGCTGTCCCTCAGCTCTTCAGCCCAAGGCTAGCGCTCTACCATTTGAGCCACAGCGCCACTTCCGGCTTTTTTCTTTTTGGTTATGTGGTACTGAGGAATCAAACCCAGGACCTCATGCATGCAAGGCAAGCGCTCTACCACTGAGCCACTTTCCCAACCCCCAGGCCATCTGTTAGTTCATCTTTCAGCCTTAGCCTCCAGATTACAACTTCTGGTGAACCCATTAATTTAATGTGACTAAATATTGGATTCTACTGAAGAAACTGAAGCAGAAGAATCACTTGGTCCCAGGAACTCAAGACCAGACTATAAAATACAAGGAGACTGTCTTAAAAACTAACTAACCAACCGAATAAATAAATACTGGACCTGTACATCAATTTGAAGTAAAGGATTCAGATCAACTACAAAAGAAGCTCATTCACAATTTACACTTGGGATACCAGTATCCCAAGGGAGAGGGACAGTTCTCCCCATGGGAATACAACTAACATTTAAGAACCTGTGCTCTGGGCCAGCCACCATTCTGAATGTAAAATCCTGTGAAGGTACTACTGGTTACCCATCTTTCAGATGTGAAAAATAAAAGACATACTGCTGGTAAGTGACAGTGAATAGCTCTGAACTCAGGCTGCCTCTCACCAGAGCTGGCTTTCTACTCAGCTATATCACCTCTGATCTCTCTCATCAAAAAGCCTCAGAAATGCACATAATATATAAGTGAATCCTCTCACTATAAACATGTTTTATTTTTTTCCTATCAAAAAATACAATTTTAAGCTGACGCTGGTGACTCAGATCTGTTATCCTAGTCAGGAGGCTAAGGACCATGATTCAAATCCAGCCCAGGCAAGGAAGTCTGTGAGACTTTTATCTTCAATTAACCATTGAAAGGCCAGAAACAGAGCTGTGGCTCAAGTGATAGAGATCTAGCCTTGAGCAGGGGATAGTGTCCAGGTCCTGAGTTCAAGCACCTCAGGACTAGCACACGCATATACACAAACGCACAATTTTAAGCTGGTCGTGGGAGCACATGCTTATTAATCTTAGCTCTGAGGAGGAGGAGGCATGTGACTCTCAAGTTTAAGGGCAGCCATGGCTATATAGAAAAAGGTAGGGGTGTGTTATATATACTTATATATTTATGCATATAGAAAAACATGTTATATACATATATACTTATATGTATATGCATATGTATAACATATAATTAATATAATTTTAACAGACAATTTAAGCATCAAGTCTTGGGGTCATTTTGGGGATGAAGGTTTCACTCTGTATCCCAGGCTACTTAGGATGCTCCTGATTCTGTCTCCTAAGTGTTGGGATTACAGGCATGCACCCTTGCCTCTAAAGTATAATTTTATATATTTATAGCAAGTCTTATGTGGGTGTGTGTTATGTATGTTAAAGTGGTCATCTACTTGCTAACTTCTGTCCATTTAAAACTTGTAACTGTATGCTACTAGAATCAGGGTTAGTCTGCTCTGCAGGAGTTCATGCTGTATGAAGAAATCATTCAGCTCACCAGTCAGTGGTTCTGATCTAGTAATTTGGTAGAACCACTGCATGCCCTAAGAGGCCTGGCAAAAAAGAATGACAGTGTTTTCAAAGACTGCTCAGCTAATGGTATCTGGCCTTAGCAAGGATGTTAAACATCAGCTATGCACAGGACTCCCTCATAAGAAAAACTTGCCCCCACCCAAAGTACCAGCATAACTGTCATAGAAAAGTACTTGATAACATCTCCATTACCAAGGCTCACTTCATAAATTCATAGCTATCCCTCACTTTCTTCTATTAAGAACCTAGCAAGACAGACAGACAGACAGACAGACAGACAGACAGACACACACACACACACACACACACACACACACACTAGTATAAGATGGGTCTATGTTGCCCAGACAACCTAAACTCTTAATCTTTCTGAGTAGAATAGAGTGTTCTTTTTTAAAGCCGGAGCTCTAGACTTCATTTATAAAATAGCTAAGTTTTATTAATTCCATAGTCTTACAAATGTGAGGCAGAGGAAGTAATAGAAGGATAATGCTGAGAAGAGGAAGGCCTTCCTAACAATCCACAATGAAGTGCAAGTAGAAAGAGCATCATCATTCCTTTCAAGCACTAAGGCGCTTTTTGCCACACCACTTTATCAGAAACACCTCCAAAGGACCTCAGGCTTCAAAGAAGCTTCAATTCCAAACTTCAATTCCCAGTCTCCTATTCCCCCAATCGTTCGCTCAATCATAAGGAAATAATTTACTGCTCCATGTTTTTCAAAGCCAGCAGATAGAAGCCACAAGCGGGGCAAAACGATTTGCATAAAGTGTCTCATTGGTTAACCAGCTCCGTTTAAAAAGCCTAATACTTGGCAACCTCCAACTGTGACTAAACAGACAGACAGCTTAAAAACTGCTTTCTGCCAGGCACCGGTGGCTCACACCTATAATCCTAGCTACTCAAGAGGCTGAGATCAATTGTGGGTTTCTGTGACCTGGAAGCTTCATGTGCCTCGCTCCTTCAGGTGGCCCCCCTGTCCAGGACACAGGTGAGCCATTTCAGCCTTGGGAAGCTGGCAGGAGGAAATATACTAGAACTCTGTAACAATGAAGTAGAACTGCCTCTGAAAATAGGAAGTTCCTGTTTCTGAAATTGTTTGCTTAGTACAGTACAAGAAGGGGAGCACAAGTAGGTCAGAAGAACAGAGATCCTTCCAGAAACAGCTTTCTGGGAGTAGATCCAAAGGAAGCCTGCTGAGACAGTTCCAAACCGGAGAGTGAACCCAAATGTGATTTGGTTAGCCTTCTTGAACAAAATCCACAAGTCCACAGCTTCAGAGCTACCCATTTTATATGTGCTTTGAAAATGTAATATTTGTTCCAACAGGACTAATGCACAGCCTTAAACATAACAGAGGTAAATTCTACATGTGAGAGACACTAGGTAAAAGCAGAAAACTGCCCCCAGTTGAAGTAAACTGTACACAACTCAGAGAGGCCTCCTGAGTCCCAAAACAATCTCACATCCAATCTCAAATGCCCTCCTCCTACCACTTCACAACTAGAAAGGTGGAACTTCCCATACCCTTTTCTAGTCTTTTCCAAGAAGTAACAAATTTATCATAACATTTCTTGTGTGTGTGTTGGTACTGTGGCTTCAACTCAGGGACTGGGCATCATCTGTCCCTAAGCTTTTCTATTCGAATCTGGTACTCTACCACTTAAGTCATGGCATCTCTTCAGCTTTTTATTTGTTAACTGAAGATAAGAGTCTCATAGACTTTGCTGTCTGAGCTAGCTTCAAACTATAATCGTCAGATCTCAGCCTCTTAAGTAGCCAGGATCACAGGTGTGATGTCCAGCAGTATTTACATATCTCTTACAATTTGAAAGATCGTAATAACTTTTGTAAATTAGATTCCTTTTTATTAATGTTACAAATTTTTGGAATGTTGTATTCCTTCATGAATGTTTCTCATAGGACCTATGGGGTTATGTTGCAATTGTTAAGACAGGGTCCTGTTATGTAGCTGGACTAACAGGCTGGCCTAGACCAGCCACCAACTCACTCTGTGGCATGGGCTGGGTCACCTTGCTTCAGCCTCCCAAGGCCTAGAATTATAGGCACATATACCCTTTCTGGTAAAACTTGTGGCTTTTATTGTAAATTTTGCATAGTATGGAAAGTTTTGGAATATATGTACCATATTGTATTATACCAAGACTATTTCCAGACTTTTAGCCTAGTGTAGGAAACGCTAATATTTTAGTTTTAGTTTTAACGCACTAAATGTCTACAAAGAAAATAGTGAAATAAAACAGGGGTTCTTTTTTCTAGGATTATAAGTGGTATTTTTTTCTTTACACTTTATATCCCATAATTTTATCATAATCGTATATTATTTTATAAAGCAAAATAGTTTTAAATGTAACTAGTATGTAAATTAGCTTTCATTAGTTTTCATAAAATATTACTTCATTATTTCAAGAGACAGTCATTTGGGCCTGGGTGCAGCACACTGGTTAAGGGCTTGCTTAGTGTACCAGTCTCTGAGCCTGGAGCTACATCCTCAGCACCAAAAAAAAAGTCAGTGTCAATATTAGGTTGTTATAGGCTATATTCAATTGCTTCAACTCAGGCCTGTAAATGCCCAACAGATGCCTAAAAGCAAGATAAAACCTGGCATCTCTGCCTTCATTTTCCACCTATCTCTTTTTGCTACCTTAAATTTGGGGTCAGATGTCCAATTAATTCAGTGGGTGGATAAGCAAATCATTTAAGGAGAGTATGACCTTCAGCTGGTAATCTTCCCTCTTCTAGTCTGGAAGCACTGAAATCAGAGCAATCAAGATATTTTCAATACATATCATAACCATAAGACTGTCAACTGCACATTTTTACAATGCCCTGTTCTACACCATTGGTGTAGAGCCAATAAGTCTGCAAATGCAAGTTTTGAGGACTCAGTTATTGTCCGAAATAACCATCTTGCCTATCTGATTTATTCTTAAAACTATGGAGATTATCTACTGCAGTCACTTTGGATTCCAAGATTTCAGCTCTGTTAGAGAAACATCTTTGTGATGGAGATAAAACTATCCCTAGGCAGCAGCAACTTTCTTGTTGCTGACTAGGCTCAGTTAGTCATTCCTGACCAGCCATGGCTTGACCAAGATGGCTTCACTAAGCCTCCTTGTCTACTCCTACACTCTACTTGTCCCCTTACTATATAACCACAAAGCCCTCATTAGCTACTTGAAGAAGATCTTTGTCCTTATTTGGAAATTAATGACATACTTTTTTTGGATTTTTGCCTGTCCTGTGGCTGTAACTCAGGGGCTGGGTACTGTCCCTAAGTCTCTTTGTGCTCAAGGCTAGAGCTTGAGCCACAGTGCCACTTCCAGCTTTTTCTGAGTAGTTTATTGGAGATAAGAGTCTCATGGACTTTTCTGCCTGGGCTAGCATGACTGTGTCCCATTGACATACTTCTCTAAAGAATCCATAATTCAAAGGAGAAATCTAGAAAATGTATAACCTGGCCAGGCACTGAGGCTCATGCCTGTAATCCTACTCAGGAGGCTGAGATCAGAGGATCACAGTTCAAAGCCAAGACTCTTATCTCCAATTAACTACCAGAAAACCAGAAGTGGTAGAGCATTTGTCTAACATGTGTGCAAGGCCCTGGATTCCATCTATAGCACTGCAAAAACTAATAACAATAACTAATAATAACAAAATTGGTAAATACCTAGTTAGATTCATTAAAGAAAGGAAGAAAGAGGAACAAAATTGATCAAGATCAGAAAAGACTGAGATATCACTATATACACATATTAATAACCTTGACATTTAGAGTAATTTAGCTTGATAGAAACCCAGAACAATAGATTCTTTTTTTTTTTTTGGCGGTTGTAGGGCTTGAACTCTGGGCCTGGGCGCTTGTCCCTCAGCTCTTCAGCTCAAGGAGAGTGCTCTACCACTTGAGCTACAGCGCCACTTCCGGTTTTCTAGTGGTTTATTGGAGACAGGAGTCTCACGGTCTCTCCTGCCCGGGCTGGCTTTGTACCGCGATCCTCAGATCTCAGCCTCCTGAGTAGCTAGGATTACAGGCGTGAGCCACCGGCGCCCGGCTACAATAGATTCTTAAAATAGGCTTGCACTTAGAAAACTTGAAAAATCAGGCAGAGGATAACATGATTTAATTGAAGGGTCAATCTACTGGCTGTATAAGAAGGAAAACCTGTAAGGAGCCAACCATTCAGTGAGTTGGGAAATGTTTTCTGCTTTTGCTGTATATATCATATACATCACTACTTCCTCCTCTTCAGCCTCCTCAGCCCTGGCCTTCTGCCTTTGTCATGGAGAAGTCATCACTAGCCAGAAGTATAGTGCTCTATGAGAATGTGTTATTATCAAGGGCTCAGTTTGTGTTCCATATCGTCCATTGTCTCACTCTCCTCCCTTGCCCTCCTTCTTTTATAGAATCTGGAACATTAGACCACATTTCCTAGACTTGGCTGTTAAGAATCTTGACAATGACCAGCACTGAAAATATGTGGAAGGTGACAAAGAAGGTACAAGTCACCTTCCTACTGTAACATTTGCCATCAGGCAAGATCCTGGGTAGGACAGGAAGTTACAGCTGCAAGACTCAGAGCCACCAGCAATAGGTGTGAAGAGAAAAAATCACTATGGTGACTGGCAACATCTGTCCTTGATCTCTGGATCTCTGGATCACATCTTCAATGGTAAGAGTTCCCAAGGCAGCCCCCTGATTCTGTTTCCTCTAGTTCTTCTAATTCCTTTTAAATACTGAATTCCCTACAGTAAATCTTCTTCTGCTTAAATTACTGACAGTGGTCACAGTTTCTTGTACTGAACCCTGCCATGATGTGTCACCACTTGGCAAATAACAAAATCTCTTTACACAATCCTGTAGATATTTTAGGGAGATTGTAAGACAGACTCTTTCTCACTTGGTGAGGTAGGAAACCAAAGCATACAGAGCTGAAGAACTAGGAACAGCAGCAAGGCCCCCTGGAGAGGTTCCAACACAGATATACACTGAGCAAGGGCATCAAACAGGATCTCTAAGCCTCAGATGGGATGCCTAAAAGATCTCTTCCAAGGATTGCCCCGATTCCAGTATCTGTCTCAAAAATCAGGCAGACTAGCCAGGAGCAGGTGGTTCACACCTATAATCCTAACTATTCAGGAGGCTGAGATCTGAGGATTATCGTTCCAAGCAAGCTGGGGCAGAGAAGTCTGTAAGACTCTTATCTCCAGTGAACTACTCAGAAAAAGCCAGAGGTAGTGCTATAGACTAACCTGTTCAGAATTTTCCAAAGAACAGAATCTTAGTTAATAATATTCCACATCTAGAAAACCTGAGGGTAAGGAGATGATTTAATAAAAGTGCCACTTGAGGAAAATATAATAATATTCTGAAAACTTAGAAGAGGGAAGAGGGAAGTGTAAAAAATTAAGATAACTGACAGGAAGTTACAATTAGACAGGACTAAAGTCCTGATCAGACTAAAGTCTGATGTGGATCATCGGGCTTGAACTCTGGGCCTGGGCGCTGTCCCTGAGCTCTTCAGCTCGAGACGAGTGCTCTACCACTTGAGCCACAGCTCCACTTCCAGTTTTCTAAGAGTGTCACGGACTTTCCTGCCCGGGCTGGCTTTGAACAGCATTCCTCAGATCTCAGCCTCCTGAATTGCTAGATTGTAGGCGTGAGCCACCGGTGCCCAGCAAGTCTGATGTTTCATTGCACAGCAGAGTGGCAATGTTAACACTAATACTCTATATACTGCAAAATAGCTACAAAGGGGGATTTTGCATGTTTGAAGCGATACATATGCTAGTTATTCTGATTTAATCATTACATGATGTATATGTGTACAGAATATCATAGCATATCACACACATTTGCACCATTATGTCATTATTAAAACAATAAATCAGTATCAGGAAATGGGAGTATGTAAGGGGGAGGGCTGGGGCCAATGGGAGAAGGGTAGATAAATGAAGGGGAGAAGGGAAGGCGAATACAGGCAAGAATTCTTGGTATATATCACAAAATTTTGGAAGGGTACAGGTAGAAGAGCTTAAGAGTAATTTGAGCATCTCTGAGTAGGAAGTGTCCAGGCCTCTACCCACCCCATCCCTTTTCAAGAGCTTGCCTCTTTCTTTCACTCTCTTGTCAGTCATGTCCCTACACCCTTTTGCTCAAGGCTAGTGCTCTGCCACTTTGAGCCTCAACACCACTTCCCGTTTTCTGGTGGTTAAATGGAGATAAGAGTCTCACGGAGTTTCCAGCTTTGGCTAGCTTTGAACTTTGATCATCAGATCTCAGCCTCCTGAGTAGCTGGGATACAGGTGTGAGCAACCTGCTCCAACCTCTTTTTATCTTAAAAGATAATAATCTCTGCTCTCAGACCTCAACCTACAGCTCACCAGGGCCCAATACTAGTACCCTACCTTCTGCTGCTAGGACATTAAGGCTGTCAAAATCCTGAGCGCTGATCTTTTTGTCACTTGATTGCTGGGTGTCACTGGACCAGGTCCACAGCTCAAATGATGTCCCTAATCCTCCACACTCTTTCAGGCAGGCTTCACTATCGCTAAAATTATCTTTCTTTCCTCATGTGCCATAGAAAATATGTGTCTGCTTTTGAAATGAAGATGTCTCTAGACTGCATGGTTATCTTTCCTTCTCATTCTACAGCCTGTGAGAAGGCAAGACCCTCTTCCTAGAAAAGTGTTCACAGTATACACAGACACAATTCTGCACAACTGCAGAATACCTAGAACTCATGCAAGGGTCCCCTAAGTAATTCCCAGGGAACAACCGTCCAAACTGAAGTGCATAAACCTTCTATCAACAATGAATAAATTCTGCTTTGGGCTCATCTTAAACTGCCAGGAAAACCAGCGTCATGGTGCAGAAGTAGGGCTACTTACGCCCTTGAATTATATTATTCTGGATACCCAATGAATATTTATTGGCTGACACATTCTTTTAGGGATTATTAATGACAAAAACAACAATAAGTAAAAAAGTCAGTAATATCTTGGAGTCCTTGGGGATAAAACACTAGCAAAGCTGAAGCAAGTTCATAGACAAAGAGTCCTATTACAGAGAACAGTTTTCATTACAAAATACTGTCACTGTTTTGGCGAACACCATTGGAAATAAAAGAGCATGCAGTCAAGAACAAAAGCCTGAGTTCCTCCCCCATGCTGGCAAACCCCTCCAAGAAATTACTGACATGGAATTCAAACACAAAACAAAACAAAAAACTGGAAAAGAAATTCCACAAAAGATCTCAGAAGCATTGTTTCTAAATGTAATTAACCAGTTTATAAAAATGCTCCATGAACCAACACAAGATTTTCTTTTGTCCCCACTTCATCTTTTCCTATATAAGACTTAAGAGGTGTGGATATATTCTTTTCTTATACTTTTGTTCTGACTAGACAGTTTTCCTGGGGGAGAAAAAACACTGTCTAATCACTATATACTGTAACATTACTGCAAACCCACCAAGTGTTTCAAAACTTTTCCTGTGATTAATACTCAATCTAAGTTTTTCCATAACAGCTGCTTTCCGAAAACATCAGCAACTTTAATCTTACAAGGCACGCTACAGAAGAAAATCCAAAAGCAAAATCCTATGTCCTTTAAAATTCAAACCAAATGTTTTATACACCCAAAGCAATCTACTACTTGAATTTCCTACATAATATGCTGACTAAAAGATTATATTCTCAGATCTTTTAAAAAGCCATTAATATACAAGCTAATGGAAATAATAATAATGGAAACATTGGTGTTTTTGTCAGTCGTGGGGCTTGAACTCTGGGCATGGGAGCTGTCCCTGAGTTCTTCAGCTCAAGTGGTAGTGCTTGAGCCACAGTACCACTTGCGGTTTATCCGTTTATATGGTGCTGAGGAATCGAACTCAGAGCCTCATGCATGCGAGGCAAGCACTCTACCACTGAGCCACCTTCCCAGTCCCTGGAAATGTTTTAGGACACATTGTGACCAGGGGTTCGGAGCATCACAGCAACTACTTTTAGTTTTTAAACACAGTCCCTGGGAGGAGGATGAGTTCTTAGTGGCATCTAGGTTCATACTGCTCTCAACATCTAATCAGAACACTACATTCAAGAAACAACAATGATATGAAATGTAAACTCACTAACAAGGCTGCTTGGCTCAGGGCAGTAAGAAATAACATCTTTACTTTATTAAACAGGTATTGCCACTTTTTCAAAATGCTGAAAATGGCTGGATGGCAGGAAGCAATGAAAACTGCATGCTAATTCTGCAGGCACCAACTTCTAAAAGTCTTCCTTTGTAATGCAAGTTACTACAGATGAAATGGTCTAAGTTGGGGCTCTCCAATACAGGTAGCTAGTGCCACCATGATCATTCTACCTTTTTGAAGCTTCTCAGTGGTGACTATGTACATGAAAACACCTGGGAAACTGACAAATGAAGTTGGAAGCTGCAGGCCAATTCCCAAATATGCAAGCTCTGTGGGAAATCTACTGGTGATATTTACACAGAAAGCAGAGTAGGAAGGGAGCAATGAGGCGGTTGTTCCCTTTATCTCTACAGGGCAGGAGATGACTCAGAGGCTGCCTTCTACTCCCTCAGCCTAGATTGGCTTCTCCCTGTCTCTTGGCACAGTCTTCCCACACAGCCTTGCTGCGGCCCAAAGCTACTTGTCAACTCACCCAGGGCAGCTATCACCCAGCCACCCCCCTAAAAAGAAAGAAATCTGAAGGAGCAATTATCATGCCAGCTCTCCAACACACACAGCAGCCTTCACTCCCCTTACTGTCAAGTTAAAGGGCAGAGACTATATTCTATACAACAGAACTTGGCTGCAGCACACAACGTCCCCAAGTTCATTATGTGCTCCCTGGACGAACAGGTTAACATCAGCAGGATGACTACTTGTGTCAGCATGGTAGAGCAAGTAAGCAGCTGTCTTACTGCATATTGTCCTCACTGTATAAAAATGTCTAGAAAAATAAAAGTGCCTCATACTAGTGGCAAGAAGCACAAGACCCAGGCCAGGTGTGGTAACTGACACCTGTAATCCCCAGCTATTCTGAGGCAGAGATTGGAAAGATTGTGTTAGGCGGCTAGTCTGGACACAAACTTTAGTGAGACTCCATCTCAACAAACAGCTGTGGGGCATAGCTGTCATTCCAGATAAGCAGGAGGCAGATTATGGTAGGAAGATCACAATCAAGGGCTGGCCCCAAGCAAAACTGTAAAACCCTACTGAAACTAAAAGCATCAGAGAGCTGAGAAGTACAGCTCAAGTGGTAGAGCATCTGCCAAGCAAGCACAAAACCTGAAGTTCAAATCCCAGTAGTGGCCAAAAAAAAAAGGAAGGAGGGAAGGGAGGAGAAGGGGAAGGGGAAGGGGAAGGGGAAGGGGAAGGGGAAGGGGAAGGGGAAGGGGAAGGGGAAGAGGAAGGGGAAGGGGGAAGGGGAAGGGGGAAGGGGAAGGGGAAGGGGAAGGGGAAGGGAAAAAGGCACATGTGTGTGCACACATGCACACACACACACACCTACACATACACACCAGAAAAAGTAACTCAAAATACTTTTAGACGAGTTCTGTCTGAAATAAAAAGCTCCAAATTAAAGTTGAAAACAATTGGAATATATTATCAATTATAACATCTAAAGGAGCTGAGTTAGTCATTTTTCTCATTATTTTTAGCCTTTTAGGATTAGAAACATATCCATGCCTATTAACACATTATTAATCAATTGACTGAGTTTCACACATTCAACTTTGACTTTTCACACATGCAACTTTTGAAGTAGAGTACTACTATACCTGAATATAAATGTAGAAAACATTTAGGCTGTGAATTAGTGGCTGTTTGTGTTTAAAAAAAAAAAAGTTGGTCACTCCATAATCAATCAAAGAGTAGGATCAAATATAGCACAACACAATCCCAATTTTGTAAAGTAAAATGGACAGACTAAATAGGTGACTGGATATAAAATTTCAATATATTGTTCTCTCTGGGTAATATGTGATTTTTCCCATGTTCCACAAATCCACTTCTATTGTTCAAAAGATTATCAGTCATGGAAAGAATGACTTTTCACGCTTGGATTCCTTTCAAGGGTAGAATTTGTGAAATTTAAAAAAAAAAAAAAAAAAAAAGATCATCAGGCTGGGAAGGTAAGTTAGTGGTAGAGTGCTTACTAGCATGCATAAAACCCTGGGTTCAATTCCTCAGTACCACACAAGCATGGGGGGAAAAATCATCAAAGATATCCGAACACTATTAACAAAGAGAACAAAGAGTAGTAGAAAAACAAGGATTTTGAAACCACAAGCACTCTTTAGGGGGTTTGGATGTATCTTTCTATGTGTTCTGCCTAAAAGACAGACAGACAGGCAGGCAGGCAGGCAGGCAGACAAACAGACAGACACACACACACACACACACACACACACACACACACACACACACACACACACACACACACACACACACACACACACACACACACACACACACACACACACACACACACACACACACACACACACACACACACACACGGATTTCTTAGTAGCCAAGATAGGCCCATGACCAAGTACAGGTGGGGTGGGCCTTCTGATACCAGAAACCTTCAGCTTCTTCTGATTCCCAGTCTACAAAGCTCAAAGCTGTCAAAAGAATCCAAGGCCACAAGGCCCTTGTTCCTGGCCCGTGGCTGCCCTTACTGAGATGGATGTGTTCAGTGGGCATCCATGAACGTGGGCTCCACATCCATGGAATCAACCAACCACGGATCAAAGATGTTGAGAGAAAAAAAAAAATGAATGTGCTGAACATACACAGACTATTCTCACCATTATTCCCTAAACAACACAACATAACAAGTACTGGCATAGCATTTCATTGTGTTAAATAGGCATTGTAAGTAATATAAAGATGATTTAAAGCATATGGGAGGATGTGCATAGGATATACACAAATACAAAGTAATTTTACATAAGGGAGTTGGGCAGCTGCAGTGTTTCATATAGAGAGGTCCTGAGACCAATCCCCCTGCCTAGGGGTGGAGACAATAAGGTAGGAGTGTTCATCTCAAGGGCCTAAAAGCCAATGCTTTTACAATATAATCAACCAGCATGGAACTCCTGTGTCCCAGGCTCAGTGGGAAGACCAAAGCATAACCCTGATCAAAGCCAGCCAACAGGCACAGCTGACTTTATAACACTTACAACCTTTTGTAATTCAACTTCCAGGACACTACTAGAGCCACCATACACCCCAGCCCAATTTCAGTCTCCCTTTCAAAGGCCCACTCACTTCTGCACAAGATGGAATGGAGCCCATTTTTCTCCCATCCATCAGCTACTCAATGAAACCTTTTTATGCTTTCATATCCTTCTTTATTTACCTTTGACAATGGAAAACCCTTAGTAGCATTCGAGGCTTTGTTAATTAATATAACAGACATTCCAAGTGGGTTTTCATTGAGGAAAGAAAATCTCAGTGATCAAGAAATCTCATCTAGCTGGAAACATGTGGGCCTGGGCATTCCTGATCTTGGTGAGCTGGCTAGAAGGATACACTGAACCTTCTCTCTACGAATGACAACCATGAGCTTGAGCAGCTACAGGGTCCAGTTGGTGTGGCACTCTTGCTTGCCTGAACCCAACCAGAAAGTTAGTCAAGTCTTTCCCACTAAAACACTGTCATATATTCCCCATGTGAACTTTCTGTGTAAGACACATGCTTGCCCTAGCACCAAGATCAAAGAGCTAGACTTCACAGAATCTCAGAACAGGCTACACAACTATTTTGTATGTACTTACTAATATCTGCATGTGTGGCAGAATTCAATCTGAAACTTCAGTGTTTATAAGCTGAAACTAACTCACATGCACCTCTGATCAACTGACAGCCAACAATATCTATCAAAACCCCTTGATTGTTGTGCTCAACACTGTCTCTCCTTCAAACATTATTGATCCATACTCTATTAAGAAGAATACTAAGGAACAGCAATGTACCCCAAAGGTTGTCCAGTTCACACCAGTTGGAGCAGTGGACCCACCAGCATAAGGCCTCCCTCAGTGAAGCTCCAGCCCTGTGCTCCAACTGCCTCCCCTGTAAAAAGCAGGCCACATAGAAGAGAACCCACCTCTCTGTGAGGCAATGAATGATGTATTTGTAAACTACTGTGTTGAAATAAATTTCAGTGCTCATCATCAGTGCTTAGAGTTGCCTGCAGTAAACCCTGCTGGACTTTATTCTCTGATTGTCTGGGAAGTGTTATCTAGATTTGTTAAGTACACAACTGATCTCACTTCTGACTGTATATACTGTCATTTCTTACAAGCTTCCCCCACTTACATTAGGAGACCAAGGAAGCCCTTTATCCTTCTGTCTCTAGGGATCTGCCACAGTGCTCTGAGCCCATACAGTGTTGAGTGACCACGCTGCAATCTCTGCTGCCATTAGCACCCATTAACCAACAGCCCCAGCAAAAGCTTAAGAGTACCAAAGTACAAAAAGAAAAGATGACCCCGGCACTGTGCTTTTGCTGGTGGTAATGACCTCTAATAAAAACGTTTAGGGTATCACCAAATCCTGTAACTTTTTATTATTATATGTAATCTTCACCTCAACCACTATTATCACATTCACTCTGTAGTAGAGACTGACTTATTTGTGGGTACAATCACTGGCTCATCTCTATCTGTTAAACCTCCCTTCACTAGAAATTTGCTAGTTTTGTTTTTTGTAGCTGTTATACCTAAATAACTGAAACTAGGTCAATTAAAAAGAAAAGAAGGGTTGGGAAGGTGGCTCAGTGGTAGAGTGCTTGCCTTGCATGCATGAGGCCCTGGGTTCAATTCCTCAGCACCACATAAGCAGAAAAAACCAGAAATGGCACTGTGGCTCAAGTGGCACAGTGTTAGACTTGAGCTGAAGAGCTAAGCAACAGCATCCAGGCCCAGAGTTCCGGCCTCACAACTGACAAAAAAAAAAGAAGAAGAAGAAGAAGAAGAAGAAGAAGAAGAAGAAGAAGAAGAAGAAGAAGAAGAAGAAGAAGAAGAAAGAAAAGAAGTCCTTAAAACTCTGGAGGCTGGGCAGCCCAGGAGTGAGGCACTGGCATCTGATGGCATTGAGTAAAGGTCTTCTTCCTACATCACAATGGGGTAGAGGGCAGCAAATGGCAAGCAGCAAGTATGCCACAAACAACTATACCAAAGCTACTCCATGGATAACCCATGAATCCATTAATTCATGAACGGATCTAACCACCATCCCCACAAGGTTCCTTCTACTCCTCCCACACCCTGGAAGATTCTTTACCTTGCTCTTTCTTCATTAATCAGTCTCAATTCTAGAGGCATCTTCTTAAGATAGGCTCCATTGAAAACACTCCTAAGGCTGTTCTACCCACAGCCTTATTATATGACCAGTGAATTTATTATTCTGTTATCGGGAATATCATGCGCCTTTCCCCCACTGCTACACACACACACACACACACACACACACACACACACACACACACACACACACACACACACACACACACACACACACACACACACACACACACGAGCAGAGATGTTTGATGTTTGTCTGGATTCTTACTATATATCCACCTCCTAGCACATAGTAGGCTTTCAAACACTAAAAATCCTAACTGGTACACTTAGATTCTGATGCTGGTGCCATGAAGTTTGCTAGAGTTCTTTCTACATGATGCTGGGGACTGAACCCAATAGAATATACTAGGCAAGCCCTCTACAATTGAGCTACACCCCAGCCCTTCCCATAAACTCCTTAATGGCTTCAGATAAAACCACCATGCCACAGGCCTTCACTGCATTGAAACCTACCACATTAAGACTGGAGTGGCACTGAGAAAGCAGAAGTCACTGTCAAGACTTGGTTCTTTCCAAAGCCTAAGAGGGGGATTTCACAAGCAATCCAATTGAGAAATCAATCATGCCAGTAATTGTTTAACAAAACTTATATGAGTAAGTACTGGTAATAATCTTCAAAGCATGAAATTGCACACCAAAAGAACCACAAGAGCTTTAAAGGGGCCAGGACTGATGCCCCCAAATACATTTAATTACTCCAGTTAGGGAGAAATTATCTCAAAACAACAACAACAACTGGGCACCAATGGCTCAAGTTTATAATCTTAGCTATTCAGGAGGATGAGATCTGAAGACCGTGATAGAAAGCCAGCCTGGGCAAGAATGTCTGTGAGATTCATATCTCCAGTTCACCACCAAAATGCCAGAAGTGGAGCTGTGTTCCAGGTGGCAGAGTGCTAACCTTGAGTGGCAAAAGCTCATGAGCAACATTCAGGCCCTGAGTTTAATCCCCAGGACCAGCACGAAAAGAAAAAGAAAAAGAAAAAAAAGATTTGCAGGGGACTGAAAGTGTAGTGAAGTAGTTGAGCACTTGCTTTTCATATCTGCACAGGAGGTCCTGAGTTCAATCCCTAGCTCCACAAATAATAATAATGATCATTGTAATTTACTGAAAACAGCTTTCTGGTGGGTCCTGGTCCCACAAACGCCCTGGGGTAAGATGGTGGGCCTTTCTGTGCCCTCTCTTTCCTTGCCTGACACGGGGAAGAAGTCATTGTACCTCAAGCAATTTCCTCATCTCAGCAAACACCAGCTTGAATGTTTGCCAAGCGCAGTATTAGACCTCAGAAACCAAGATAACCCCCCATGGTCACCCCTGAAGAGAACAGATTACCCACCAGTACAACAGGCTGGTGGTTGCAGAGACTGCAGGCAGCCCTAACCCCTGCCGCGCTGACAGATTCTCCAGAGGCTGAATGAAAGCAAAACCAACCTGTATCTGAATGCCCTCCCTCCGCGGTCACCATCACTTGGGGAAAACTCACCATCAGAAAACTAAAGCAACGCGCAGGGGGCGTGGGGTCGGCGCCCAGAAATCTTTTAACCCACTCCGTTTGTTCTAACCTCGTAGAACGAAGTGCGACGAGCATAAAAGGGCTTCGCTAAAGAACAACACAAAACAAACAAACCACCACCACCACCACCTACTGATCTTGCCCTGATGCCCGCTAACCTGGTACAGGGTCGAGACGCCCGGCACACACGGGACATCTGTGATTTCGCTACTGTCAATTCAGTACAGGAGATTACAGGACAGGTTCGGGCAAAGCCCAACTGCAGAGGGCTGTTCATGCCCGCTCCCTACCCAAGCAAGGCTGGACTGGGTGGCAAGGCACAGCCCAAGGGGTTAGAAGTGGAGCTTCAGGACCTTCTCCGCCGCACACAGCCCGTCCTCCAGACGGTGAGATTCCCAGGTGCAACCTGCCCGGACAGTTTCGTCCCAGTTCCGGTCCGGGTACGGGGAAGAAGACCTGGTCCCAGCCCCCGTCCTCTCCCGGGTTCACCTGACGGGCGGTGGTGCCAGGGAGGCTCGGCGACATTCACCCGCGCCGGGCAGCCGGGCTTCAGCGTCCCGGAGGCCGCACCGGGAGACCGCGGGGTCGCCCACCCGGCTTCCCCGCGTCCCTTCCCGCCCGCCCACCCGCGCAGGGCAAGGTTCCCCGTAGGCTGATCGCCCAGCGCCGGCCACAAGCGCTCCCCTTCCCGGGAGGCGCCGGCCAGATCGGGCGCCCCGCCACCCACCCGACCTGACACCCCGCGCGGCGCTCCGCCTGGCTCACCTGGCCCGCACAGCACTGCGCGGACATCGCGGCGGCCCGCGACCACCGTGCGCTTCCCGCTCCGCGCGCCCCTCCGGCTCTCCCGGCGGCTCGCTTCGCGCGCCCGTCTCCACAGCGGACGCCGCCTCCGCGCCGCGCCGCGCAGCGCCGAGCAGCAAAACCCCAGCTGAGCGCAAGGCAATGCCGCCCGAGTGAAAACAACTGCCGCCAAGCCCCGCCCCGCGCCGCCCGCCACGCCACGCCCCAGGCCGCAGGCCACGCCCCGCGCCGCCCGTCACGCCACGCCCCAGGCCGCCGGTCACGCCCCGCGCCCCCTCTGCCCGGACGCCAGAGCGGGTTCCCACCCGGAGCTCGCACCAGCTCGCACTTCCGCTGGCGTCAGGTTGCTGGGCCGCTGTGGTCACTTCCCGGAGAGGCGCTTCTCACGCCACGCGTCCGGATTGGTGCGCTTGCTAAGCAGCTCTCTGTCTCTAGCAGAGCCGGGTGCAATCACCCCTCGCCCCGGAACCGGAGAACTAGAGTCACATTTGTAGTATTGTCACTGATGGGCCCAGTGAGTACCCCTGGACTGTGCCTCCTCGAGCTCCCTCTCCGCGAAATCCCTTTAACCCCCGCACCATCCGCCCAGAGAACATCGCTATGTGAGAGTTCTCACATCTGCCCGGACTTCAAACCCGGAGCCAGATGGCTGGTCTGCCACTAAAGAACTCGGGGAACTCTTTCCTCATTTCTCTGGACTTTAAAATATATATATATATATATATATATATATATATATATACATATATACATATACATATACATATACATATATTGTTTTATTTTGCCAGTACTAGAGTTTGAATTCAGGCCTTGAACTTGCTCAGCTGGCAATCTACCACCTCCAGCTCGGTTTTTTCCTGGTTATTTTAGAGACTGAGACTCCTGAACTTTCTTGCACCTGCTAGCTTGGAACTTTAATCTTCCAGATCTCAGCCTCCTGAGTAGCTTGGATTGCGGGTGTGAGCCACCTGTAACCTGTACCTCAACATCTCTGATTCCTCCAGTTTTCCAGCTTCTCTGCTGGCTTGAGAGCCTAGAAACCCAGTATGTGTCCTTTCTTCCCACCTGACTCTGAGGATTCCTTGTAATAAATTTGTTCACTTTAAAAAGCAGAGAGGGCTGGAAATACAGCTAAGCGGTAGAGTGCTTGCCCAGAATTAATGAAGCCCTGGTTCCATTCCTCAGTACCACATAAACAGATAAAGCTGGAAGTGGCACTGTGGCTCAAGTGGTAGAATGCTTGCCTTGAGTCAAAGAAGGTCAGGGACAATGCCCAGACCATGAGTTCAAGCCCCAGGACTGGCCAAGATAAAAAATTTTTTAAAAAGCAGAGAATGTTGCTCCTAGTTTTTCTCTATTCAGATCTCCCAAGTACTTCAGCAAGAGTATTGTTTCTAGTAATGTAGAATGAGCACTTAGCTCATTCAGAGAAAACATTCCTGTATTTGAGAAACACAATGAGTGAAGACCAGACTTGTCAAACAACTTGCTCAAAGTCGTATACAATGAAAAAACAAAGATGAAGTTGGAATCCTTACATCTAATCCTCTTGAACACTCAAGTCTTGACTGACAATGGATAAAGCCTTTGGCTTTAATTAGTTCAGAAATTGGAGTCTTAGAGAAATGTCTGCTTATGAGCAGCCTACAATCTTCTAACATCTTAGATCAGGCATTGGTGGGAGAGAGATAATGGAGCAGCAGGTACTTAGCCCCAGTAAAAGTAGTAAGAACTGCCTGTAGCTCAAAACAAAAACAAAAATGGGGTAGATCAAATCAGACCAGACCAGCAACCTGCTGGGTGGCAGCTTATGACTCATTAGAAATTAGGACCTCACTGGGGCCTTACGGAAAGCTTCATTGTTTGCTTCAGGCAGGGTCAGTTCATTTAGAACTTCCGCCAGGCTCCAAATACAGGAAAACCAGTTAGGCACCTACAGTTTCTATAAAGCGCCTCAGTGGCAGTGAACATGGTAGTAGGGAATGAAATCTAGCAATATTTGTACTTACTCAGTGGTAGAAAATTTGCCTAACATACATAAGGCACTCCCCAGCTCGACAAAAAAATAAAACAAAATAACTTGTGAACTTGTAGGATGTACCCCAAGGTACCAGAAAAGGATAATGAAAGGCCACCTTTTAAGTTGCAAATTCTAATCACAAAGAACTTGCTGGGTAACCTGATCCTGTTTCCTCTTCTATAAACCACACTAAAAAAGACATTCTTCAAGAACTGATTATCTCAAGCCTACAGATATGCAATACAGACCTTGCCCCTTGAAGTACAAATTAAAAGGTAGATCCATCTTGCGTTAATAAGGACGTTGAATTTAAAAAAACAACAATCTCAGACTTTATTATACACTTTCTCAGCCACTTCAAGAGCCATGAGCTATGTGCAAACATTGTTAGTCCAGTAGTCATATTATAAACAACCAGTTCTGCAAATGGCACAGAAATGGTATCAACTACAGTCTGGGAATGGAGCTTGGTGATAGAGCACTTGCCTAGCATGCATGAGGCCCCAGATTTAATCCTTCGTAGAAAGAGGGGCAGGAGGGGGGTGGGGGAGGCAGAAGAGAAAAAGGGAGAAAAGAGAGAGGAAGGAGAAAATGGGAGAAAGGAAGGAAACAAGCAGAAAGAGAGAGAGAAAGAAAGACGAAAGAAAGAGAGGAAGGAAGGAAGGAAGGAAGGAGAAAGAAAGGAGGGAGAGAGGGAGGGAGGGAGGGAGAGAGGGACGGAGGGTGGGAAGAAAGGAAAGGGAGGGAAGGAAGGTGGGGAGAGGAAGGAAGAGAAGAGAGAAAAGGGAAAGAGAGAGGAGGGAGAAAGGGAGAGAGAAGAGAAGATCTTTGCCAGCTACATGTCAGAAAATGGCCTAATATCTAGAATATACAAATGGCTCAAGAGAGTAAACCTTCAAAGTATCAATAACTAATTGATAAATGATTAATCAATTGGTAAAAGGGTAAAGGAGCTAAATAGGAGCTTCTCAAAAGAAGTAAAAATGGCCAAAAGACACATGAAGAAATGCTCAACATCTCTGACCATAAAGGAAATGCAAATCCAAACAACACTGAGATTCCATCTCACCCTAGTGTGAATGGCCATCATCAAGAATACAAACAACAGATACTGAAGACAGGCAAGCCAATTACACTTTCGATGCAAATGTAATCTGATGCAACCACTCTGGAAAGTTTGGAGATTCCTCAAACAACTGAACATAAAGCTGACTCCAGACAGAGGTGAGGTTTAGTGAAGCTCCCCTTCAAATATAGGAACTCTTCGCTTAGAATTCTTGACTTCAATCACAGAATAAGAATTTCTGGACAAGTCACGATGGTAAGAAAACTTGACAGAGTTTTATTAAGTAAACAGACAAGGAAACAGACAAAAAGCTGACAAACAGAAGGGCAGGGGCACACTCTAGCAGAGTGTGGGTGCTCTCTCATAGGGACACAAAGACACATATAAAGACACATACACAGACACATACAAGGAGACACCCCAGAGAGACACACAGCTCCTTGGGCTGTTGGGTATTTATAGGGTAAAGGCAGGGGGTCTGGCATTAAGTTATGCAAAGGTAGGTGCTTAGTCTTTGCTTTTTAACTACACCTGGTGTTATTCGCTGAGTTTCCAGGTAAGAATGCATCCTGACATAAAACAGATCCTTATCCTTGAAACAAGGAGACATCCTACTATCTGCATTTTGGGGCATCCTGTGAGGCAGTTGTGAATTCTTGGGTATTGCATCCCTTAGGAAAGAATGCATTCTTTGAAGCAGATACCATTTCTAAGTTTTTAGATACCGTATTTCTGAGTTGCCTACACCAGGCCTTAGTTTCCATAAATTATCTTGCTTATTTCCCCCAAAATGACTTTTGTTCCATTAATCTTAAAGGAAGTACATGAAGGAATATATCCTGTACTTGCTGTTAGCTGACCATACCTCATTTTTCCTAGTCTATCCAGCTTCAAAGCTATGTGTCAGTAGCTCACATCTGTAATCTTAGCTACTCAGGAGGCTGAGATCTGAGGATCTCAGTTCAAAGCCAGTCCAGGCAGGAGAATCCATGATACACTTATCGCCAATTAACCACCAAAAAAGCCAAAAGTAGAGCTATGGCTCAAATGGTAGAGCTTTTACCTTGAGCACAAAACCTCAGGGAGAGCACCCGAGCCCTAAGTTCAAGCCGAAAGAGTTGTATGTACATACATACCTAAATAAATAAGTAAACAAACAAATATAGAACTACCCTATGATCTAGTGATAAACTTGTGCATTTATCCAAAAGATTACAAGGCAGGATACAATAAAACCACTTGCATAACATGTTCACTGTTGCACTATTCACCATAACCAAGTTATGGAAACAGCCTAGATACCCATCAGTGGGTGAGTAGATTAAGAAAATGTGAGATGTGTGTGTATGTGTGTGCATGCATCTGTGTGTGTACACATGTGCATGTGTATGTGAATTTTACTCTGAAAGATTAAAAATTAGAGTTACATTTTACAATTGCTAATTGCTGATTTTGCTTTTGTAAACTTGCTCACGCTAGCACTAACCCCCCCTCCCTTCTGGAAATAAGGAATTGAGTAAAAAAAAAAGTCTTGGAGCCCAGATGCCAGCCCGGTACAAGGTTTGTGGTCATAGATAAAGAACAAACGAGTAAATTCCCCAAGTGGCCAAATGGGACCCAAGAAAGGGACCCAAGATAAGGACCACCTGGCAAGTCCAGCAAACTAGGCCTAAAGTTAATCAATCACAAGCCTGTTACTATGTTAACTCCCTAACCCTTACCTCCCAGAGTGACTACCTCCTTTAAATCACCCGCGCCAATCATTTTTACAAAGAGTGTTATAAACTTCCCCGAGTAGTAAAAATGATTGCTGGAGTACATAGTGACTTTTAAACGGGCCAATCCTGGGGACACCTGGTGTTATATGCTAATCTTGTGGGTTTTGCCTTTAAGAATGCCTGTAACCGGCTGCTCGGGCTCTCTCCAGCGCTGAGGCAGAGAGACCGTTTGCCCAAATGCTGAATAAACTCCTCTTGCTTATTGCATCTCCCGGCCTGGAGTCTGAGTTTCTGGGGCTCCCTCCCGTATCCTAGGGGGCTGGGGTCTTTCAACTCATTCATCAGAAAGAATGATATTATATCATTTTCAGAGAAATAGATAGACCTGGAAAAATTAAATTAAGTGAAGTAAGTCAAGCCGAGAGAGACAAAGAACATATTTTCTCTAAAATGTGAAAATTAAATCTAACATACATTACACACACACACACACACACACACTGACACACACACACACACACACACACACACGATAAATGCATACATTCACAAAAAGTGTGGTATATGCAGGGAGGAATCCTAATGGTGTAAGGCCTTTGAACAACTTACAGTCTAATGTAATGAATACCCGGAAGCTGGAGCTTGAGATGTCATTAGGATAGGTAATGGGAGGAGGATAGATGAATTAAGAGAGGATGGGTAGGAGCATGTAGGCATAATCAATGTATATATGTGAAGATGGAACTAGGAAAATTTTAGGACAGGGAGTGGGGGTGGAAGAGATAAGGGACAATGATATGCCACATGATATGCCCAAGCTGTATCAAGATGCATTCTACACATAAACTAACATGTTGAACTGAAACCCCTCTATACACTTGTAAGGGTATCCACCATAGAGAGCAAAGTCAGGAGCAGGGAGCTTTATTAGAGTGTGGTGAACTGATCGGCCAGGGACACAGCACAGACTCGGGAGCTGTAACTGGGACCCAGAACCAGCGATAGGGCTTAGTTTATAAAGGCACAAACCACGAAGCAAGTGAGGTTTGTGTATTTCAGAAACATATATGCCCCTGCATTCTTGAAGCCGGGGGTTGTCACAAAGCTAGTTATAGGAAAATTATTAGAAAGATAGCTACAGGTGAATTATTACAAACAAAAATAGCTACAGGAGAATTATTACAAAGATAGCTACCAGAGGATACACAACTTGCACACCAAGGCGTCTATACCCTTGAAGCCAGAGGCAATCAATCACTGGGGTGATGGGGGAAAGCACCAGGTCTCACAGCAGGTACCATCTGGATTAGGCACAAGGAGATAGGACCTAAGTGCATGTGAAATATGTCTCCCTTTAGGGCATCTCTTTGTTTTTAGTCAATTTCCTGGCTTAGTTTTCTCACACAGTCAGAGCCTAAACATTCTAGGAGTCCCTTCCCTCCTACACAATTACATAATATAATAAAATGAACTGGGAAAAAAAAAACACAGAAAGCTAAAGAACATGTAGGCCAATAATGCCAAAGCCATATATGTGTTGTGCATTAAGGTTATAAAGGCCCACATAAAGCTCAAGAATGTCAACTGAAGATCCTAAGCTTGCCGAGTTGACTTACCCACCTCCCTCACTCCAAGCCAAAAAGAGTGTGTCCATGCCCCACACAGCCAAGGCTAGCTCAGCCAACCTAGGTCTAAAGCAGACTAAGCTGAAGCTATGGCTCCAGCTCCAGTTTTAGGTCCAATTCTGATTCTAGTTCAAACTCCCCAAAAGTGCCCAAATACCTACCTGAGTTTGCAGGAAGTGTCCTCTAAAGAACAACTCAGGCTCTAACAGGTACTTAGAAACCATTTTTACTAAAAGAGCACTGACTCCTTATTTGGGGCCATGAATTAACTAACAGCAAGAGAAAAGAATAGCATTCCTGCACCCATTTTTTTAATCTTTTTTTTTTAAATTGAAAAGGTGATGAGCTGGGGGGAGGGTTGCAGTTACACAGGTAAGGCAATAAGTACATTTAATATATATATATATATAAAACAGGTCATTTAATTTCATAAAAGGATCTTTCCACAGTTTGTTTTTTATTTCCCAGGCTATTGAAATGTACACACTATAAGGACAAAGTACAAGGCACTCTTCAACTGTAATTTTACTTGTGCACATATTTAATGTGCTGCCAGGGATGAAACATTTTGTGTTCTGTGCTTAGCAAATGAAATAAAACAATGTGTTAAGAGAGCCATTTTTTTCTTGCTGTCTGAGGGAAGTGCTCTTTACTCTTCTATTAACAAGAACTTAATGAACCATTTCACATTCAAAACCCCTTAGAAACGTCATAATGTTTATTTTTTATAGCAATTTTTATTGATTGTGATTACGTAAATTTCACAAATTTCACAGTATTGTGAGTTAGTGATACTTGAAGTCACACGCACATTCTAACCTTCATGAGGCAAGTTGTCTTTATCTTGGTTTATAAAGTTTATGAGTTCTATGAGCTTTGACACTACGGTGATTTTTTTTTTTTTTTTGTCGGTCGTGGGGCTTGAACTCTGGGCCTGAGCGCTGTCCCTCAGCTCTTCAGCTCAAGGCGAGCACTCTACCACTTGAGCTACAGCGCCACTTCCGGTTTTCTGGTGGTTTATTGGAGATAGGAGTCTCATAGTCTCTCCTGCCCGGGCTGGCTTTGAACCGCGATCCTCAGATCTCAGCCTCCTGAGTAGCTAGGATTACAGGCGTGAGCCACCAGCGCCTGGCTCTATACGGTGATTGTTTAGTGTCAGCTGTTCCCTCTTTTCTGCTCATTCCCTCCCTCCCATCACTGGCATTATGTTGCTTAGTTTGTTTTGATCAATGACCAGTGCGGCTGATGGGTCCCGCTGTTGTGTTTTTTCCCCGTTTCCCTGTTTCTGTGTCCTCCTCCTGGGGTCATTTAGTAATGATATGATCAGATGAGCAAAAGCCCATTGTTTTTCAAGTCTTGGTTACTTTTTTATATTTCCTTATGTTTTGGATTTAACATCCTCTTATCAAGGAGACATATGCCAGCCGGGCGCTGGTGGCTCACGCCTGTAATCCTAGCTACTCAGGAGGCTGAGATCTGAGGATCGCGGTTCAAAGCCAGCCCGGGCAGGAAAGACTGTGAGACTCCTATCTCCAATAAAACCACCAGAAAACCGGAAGTGGCGCTGTAGCTCAAGTGGTAGAGCGCTCGCCTTGAGCTGAAGAGCTGAGGGACAGCGCCCAGGCCCAGAGTTCAAGCCCCATGACCGACAAAAAAAAAAAAAAAAAAAAAAAAAAAAAAAGGAGACATATGCCATTTGTCTCTTTGCTCTTGGCTTGCCTCACTAAAAATGATTTGTTCTAGTTCCATCCAGTTCCATGCAAATGCCATTATTTTGTCCTTTCTAATGGCTGCATAATATTCCACTGTATATAGGTACCACAATTTTTGGATCCCCATTCATCTGTGGTGGGGCATCTGGGTTGTTTCCATATTCTGGCTATCGTAAACAGTGCTGCAATATACATGGAGATGCATGTGTCTTTGTATCCTGGTTCCTGTTGTTCAGGATAGATTACTAGGAGTGGTATGGCTGGGTCATAGGGGAGGTCTATATTTAGCTTTCTGGGGACCCTCCATACTACTTTCCAAAGTGGTTGTATTAGTGTACATTCCCACCAGCAGTACAAGAGGGTTCCTCTTTCTCCTTATCCCTACCAGCATTTGTCATTGGCTGACTTGAGGATGTGGGCCATTCTGACTGGGGTAAGGTGGTATCTCCGGGTTGTTTTTATTTGCATTTCCTTTACAACCAGAGATGGTGAACATTTCCTTATGTTTCTTTGCCATTTTTATCTCTTCTTCCGAGAAGTCTCTCTTTAGTTCCCTTGCCCATTTCATGATTGGTTTGTTTGATTTAGGAGGGATTCATTTCTTGAGTTCCCTGTATGTACTGATATTAGCCCCTTGTCTGATATATTGCTGGTAAATATTTTTTCCCAATTAGTTGCCTGTCTTTCTAGTTTGGTTGCTATGTCTTTAGCTGTGCAGAAACCTTTTATTTTAAGGTAGTCCCATTTGTCAAGTCTCTCTCCAATTTGTTGTGACCCTGGAACTCTGTTCAGGAAGTCCCTGTCTGTGCCTATAAGTTCAAGTGTTTCTCCTACTCTGTCCTGCAGTAGTTTCAGAGATTCAGGTTTGATGATAAGGTCTTTAATCCATTTTGAGTTGATGTTGGTGCATGGTGACAGGCTGGGGTCCACTTTTAGTTTTCTACAGATACATTTGTTTTTAATCATGGTAACCCCATCTGTCTTTTGTCTCCTACTTACCCCTCCTTCTCCCCCACCCAAGTTATAATGTTCATATCCAACACTGTCAAGTGAGTATCAATGTTGCTGTGGTTCATCATTGTTCTGCTGTTTCTGTGATTCCCTTTCTTTCACATATTGCATTGCCTTGTATGCAAAATGACTCCTTTACTCTGAGTCTCTCTCCCCTGCAATCACCTGGAGTTCCAAGGATAGTATTGATTGATAATATCTTAATGACAAGGGAACAAAACTATTCCCAAGGCAAAGATAATCAGAGCCTTAGAGTATAGACCACCCAGAAATGAACATTACTTCTAATGATGAGGCTGTACCTTGAAGCAGGATGTAACATGTTTAATCAGAAACAGAACGAAATTATTATTAAAAATGGGGCCAATTGCTACTCAGGCGGCTGAGATCTGAGGATGACAGTTCACAGCCAACCCAGGCAGGATAGTCTGTGAGACTCTTCTCACCAATTAACCACCAGAAAACCGGAAGTGGTACTGTAGCTCAAGTGGTGGAATGCTAGCCTTGAGCTGAAGAGCTCAGGGACAGCACCCAGGCCCAGATTTCAAGGACCATGACTGACAAATAAATTAATGAATAAATAAATAAGTAAATAAATGTTTTAAAAATAGGGCCAAATATTAAAGGCAGAACTCCTCTATAGAGAGAAATTCCAGGTCAAATGGCCAGTAATCAGCCTAAGCCTTTTCTATCCTACCTAAAAAGCAAAAGAACATCTCTCCCTCACTCAAGTTTACCAAGCTGGCAGCTTTGCAGTTTACCACAATTGTGCTCAAGGCCACTGACTACCTTGAGGCTTATCACCAGCTGTACTGAGTTGCTGTGTTAGTCAAGAGTTTATAATAAAAATTATTTCTGTAAAATAGGTTACCCCTACCCAAGGATATGTTTTAACTTTTGTAATCCAAGGATGTGTTTTGACTTTTGTAATCAAGTATCGATAGTATTGGTCATGCTGACCAAGTCAAGACTATGTCTTGAGCCTGGCACTGGTAACTCACGCCTGTAATCCCAGCTACTCAGGAGGCTGAGATCTGAGGATCTCAGTTCAAAGCCAGCCCTGCAGGAAAGTCTGTGAGACTCTTCTCTCCAGTGGTTCAAAGCCAACCTGGGCAGGAAAGACCATGAGACTCTTTCTTTTTTTTGGTCGGTCATAGGGCTTGAACTCTGGGCTTGAACACTGTCCCTCAGCTCTTCAGCTCAAGGCTAGTGCTCTACCATTTGAGCCACAGCGCCACTTCTGGTTTTCTGGTGGTTTATTGGAGACAAGAGTCTCATGGCAGCAGGGTGCCGGTGGCTCATGCCTGTAATCCTAGTTACTCAGGAGGCTGAGATTTGAGGATCACGGTTCAAAGCCAGCCCGAGTAGGAAAGTCTGTCCAGGCACACTCCCCAGGGCTCAAAGGCCCTCAAGGTGTCAGAGCTGTGTGGACTGAGTCTGGAGGATTCCCCTCCTTCCCTGGGTGTGGGAATTCTGTAATTACTCCTTTTAGGTCTGTTTAGTAGCATCCTCGCATCTGTGGTTGGTTAACAGAAAGTAGAAGTGATGTTTGCACAGGAAAGAGAAAACAGTGGCACCTCAATTTTTATTTTTAAGAACTCTGCAGACATTTCCAAGGAAGACATGGTGTTCCACACATAAATGTGGTTGTCTAGTCAGGGTCTTTGATGTGGATTTTTCAGGAACAAGCAGGAACATGTCTATTTTAGTAAGACTGTAGCTTTTGGCAGGCCATGCTAAATCTTTTCTCCGCAAAAAAATGTTCTTAAATTAACTGAGTTAGCTCCTTTTATACAATATAATTTTATAAGTATATATAACATATATATAAATAGCCAGCTTATAATTTGCTTCCCCCCTTCTTGAAGTGGAAGGGGTTTTTTATTTTAAAAATATCACATATATAACTGAAAGTAGTTGTCCACACATGTTATTAATGAAAAAAAAGTATGCTCATAGGCAACTTTCTTTTTCTATCTACAATAATTTAGAAAACTTTTTTCTTTTGGTGCCTGTTCTGTAGCTTCAACTCAGGGCCTGGACACTGTCCCTGAGATTTTTGTGCTCGTCTACTATTTGAACCACTGCTCCACTTCCAAGGTTGATGGTTAAGTGGAGATAAGTCTTTCGGACTTTCCTGCCCAGTCTGGCTTTGAACCATGATCCTAGATCTCAGCCTCCTGAGTAGCTAGGATTATAGGAATGAGCCATTGGTGGCCTGACTTGAAAAGGTTACATAAATTCTACTTCTAATCCAAGAATGGCTTAAAGGCCAATAAAAATAATTATTCTAATTGCCCTAAAACCTTTTAACAGCTCTGGAAAAACACCTAGTGAAGCTTATATTAGTTACATTGTTTTTGTCACCAGAAAGAGTATTTGGAACAAGGACAATTCTCTGATAGGAGAAGGGACTTCTATACTCAATGTTCCAATCACCCCCCCCTTCCCAAATAAGGTCCTTAAGCTCCATAAGAAAAGCATTTCAAAGGGTTTCACAAAAAGAAAAACTCACAGGATAGTGAGTGATTTACTTAACAAAGAAGAGGGCTGGGATGTAGCTCAGTGGCAAAGCACTTGCCTAGCAAGTGCAACGTCCTGGGTTCCATCCCCAGAATCAAAAAAGAAAAGACAAAAAAGAAAAAAGAAAATCCCTGGAACTTGACAAAGAAGAACAAAGTAGGGAAAAAGAAAAAAGAGAAAAAAGCACAGGGGTTGGGAGCAAAGAGGCTAAAAATGGCAGGCCCTTTCCAGGTTTTCTTAAAACCTCTGAGCTAGAAAATTCCAGCCTAAGTCCCATGTAGATTTACCTAACACTCTGTTAGTTGCTAAGTTACTGATACCAGAACATGGAGAAAATGAGCTTAGAGTGGTTCTCATTACCTAAAACATGGAGACAAGAATTGGAGCATTTGGGACATTGCTGTCTGGTCAAGTAATTCATTTCTTCTATTCTCAGGTCTCCTACTCATCCAGAAGATAATGACTTATTTCATGTCTGAAGGAAGAGGTGGCCAGGCACTGGTGGCTCATACCTGTAAACCTAGCGACTCAGAATGAGATCTGAGGATCATAGTTCAAAGCCAGACTAAGCAGGAAAGGCCATGAAACTCTTACTTCTAATTAACCACCAAGACACTGGAAGTGCAGCTGTGGCTCAAAGTGATAAGAGTGTTAACCTTGAGCAAAAGAGTTTAGCCCTGAATGGGAGCGGAGGTAAGAAGAGAAGAGAAGGTGATTTAATGTTTGTTGCTCTTAGTTATTTTCAGCTTTACTTCTTGGTTCTGTCTTGGTTCCTGAATCTGGCTTAATTTTTTTTTTTTTTTCAACTCTGGGCCTGGGCTCTGTCCCTGAGCTCTTCAGCTCAAGGCTAGTGCTCTATCACTTGAGCCACAGCGCCACTTCTGGCTTCTTCTACTTATGTGGTGCTGAGGAATTGAACCTACAGCCTCGTGCATGCAAGGCAAGCACTCTACCACTGAACAACCTTCCCAATCCCTTTTAATATAATTTTTTGTTTCTTTATGTGGTACTGAAGAATGGAATCTAGGACTTCATGCATTCTAAGCAAGCACTCTGCCACTAAGCCACTTTCCCAGCCTCCTCTGGCTTAATTTTTGATATACTTTTTTTTTGTCTAATTTCTTTGTCACTCTCTCTTCCCACCTACCTATCTATCCTGCCTCAATTTGGCAGTGTTGGAAATTAAACTCAGGGCATAGTGCATGCTAGACAAGTATTCTAACACTGACTTATATTATTTATCCCTGTGGTGCTTATTAAATAGAAAAAATTTCTCCAATTTATGAAGTCTCTAGGGACCTCCCACTAGTGGTTGAAGTTAAACTCATTTCAATTAAGAGCAAACAAGGAAGCAGTCATTTAGAAACAGAACCAAGTATGATGGTACACATCTGTAAACCCAGTTCTCAGGAGACTGAGACAGGAGGATTACAAATTCCAGTCCAACCTGGCTACGTGACACACATTTGACCATGTATCAAACAAATAAATACCTGTAAGTTTAGGGTCCAGGCATAAAACAATAAGAGCCCTGTGGTAGTCCTACCTTATCCTTCCTTGTAATTATCTTCTTTATTCCTGTGAAATTAATATGTTCACAATTTTTTTTCACCAGTCCTGGAGCTTGAACTCAGGGCCTGGGCACTGTCGCTGAGCTTCTTTTTGCTCAGGGCTAGCACTCTACCACATGAGCCACAGCGCCATTTCTAGCTTTTTCTGTGTATGTGGTACTGAGGAATCGAACCCAGCGCTTCATGCATGCAAGGCAAACACTCTACCACTGAGCCACCTTCCCAGCCCATATGTTCACAATTTTTTTTTGGGGGGGGGGCCCGGTCGTGGGGCCTGAACTCTGGGCCTGGGCGCTTTCCCTCAGTTCTTCAGCTCAAGGCTAGCACTACCACTTGAGCCACAGTGCCACTTCCAGCTTTTTCTTTTTGCTTCTGTGGTGCTGAGGAATCGAACCCAGGGCTTCATGCATGCAAGGCAAGCTCTCTACCACTGAGCCACCTTCCCAGCCCCACAATTTTTTTTTTTTGGGTCTGGTCGTGGGGCCTGAACTCTGGGCCTGGGCACTGTCCCTCAGCTCTTCAGCTCAAGGCTAGCGCTCTACCTCTTGAGCCACAGCACCACTTCCGGCTTTTTTCTTTTTGCTTATGTGGTGCTGAGGAATCGAACCCAGGGCCTCAGGCATGCAAGGCAAGCCCTCTACCACTGAGCCAACTTCCCAGCCCAGCCCCACAATTTTTAAAATCTTAATATATTACAAATATATTAGCCTACCTTTCAAACTACTTTTTCAGAGGCAACAAAATTCAATTATAGCAGTTCTTCCTATGTACCTCCATATTTCAAATAATATTCTTGTATTGATTTTCCTGACACATTGGCTGTACTTACTAAGTAGTATCTTCTGTGTTCCATGTGGGCTGAACTCTTAACTGAGAACCTCCATATTCTGCTTTGCCAATTTCCTAAAATTGGTAAACATCATCTATATAATTATGATTAAGAAAAAATATTCACTGAATATTCACCATTTCTTATCAACTCCTCTCCCTTGATAACAACTTTATTATTTATTTGTTAATCTCATCTCCCTTTTGTAGACAATATTCTTACTCTAGGACTTCCTTGTACTCTATTCTTGCATATCGAACCCTGGTCTTGAGCTTGCCTGGCGACTGTTCTACCATTTGATCCACACACTCAGCTGTATTCTTGCAGTAGAATCTGATGGTCAAGGGCTGGGACCTTGCTGCTAGACCTCAGCTCTTTGCTCTGCTCCTTGTTAGATCTGTAATTCTCAGAAAAAAAGTGACTTAATTTCTCTGTACCTCAGCATCTTCCTCTATAAAATAATTCAGGTTATGAAATTATCATTCAATAAAATCCTTAGACTAGTACATATGCTTGTATTTGGTTTAACTTGCATTGTTTTCTTTGTAATGGTCTACCAAAAGGACCATGGTTCAAAAGCCAGCCCAGGCAGGAAAGCCCATGAAACTTTTATCTCCAATTACCACCAAAAATGTAGCAAGGGAACTGAAGCTCAAGTAGTAGAGAATTAGCTTGAGCAAAAAGAAAAAAATAAAATAAAGCCCAGGGACAGCACCCAGGCCCTGAGTTCAAGCCTCATGATTGGTATAAAAAAATCTAGAGGGGGCTGGGAAGGTGGCTCAGTGGTAGAGCGCTTGCCTTGCATGCTTGAGGCCCTGGGTTGGATTCCTCAGCACCACATAAGCAAAAAGAAAAAAGCCGGAAGTGGCACTGTGGCTCAAATGGTAGAGCGCTAGCCTTGAGCTGAAGAGCTGAGGGACAGTGCCCAGGCCCAGAGTTCAGGCTTCAGGACCAGACCACCCTCCCCCCCCCAAAAAAAAAAATCCAGAAAGCAAAGTTTGATGCGTCAAGCTCTAGAACCTTCTCTGGCTTGGCGGCTTGGCTTCCACTCCTCAAGATGACAAGAGCTACTCCCCAAGACCATTTGTGCCCCCTGTAGCCTCTTGCTCTTGCTTGAATTTGATATAATATTTGTTTTATATCTTTATCCAAAGGTAAAGAAAATTGAAACTCCACTATTTCTTTTTGGAAGGAATTTTTTTTAACACTTTTTTTTTTTTTTTTTTTTTTTTTGCAGTTTTCTTTCTTTCTTTCTTTCTTTTGGGTCTGATCGTGGGCCTGGGCGCTGTCCCTCAGCGATTCATCTCAAAGCTAGCGCTCTACCACTTGAGCCACAGTGCCACTTCCGGCTTTTTTTTTCCTGCTTATGTAGTGCTGAGGAATCAAACCCAGGGCCTCATGCATGCAAGGCAAGCACTCTACCACTGAGCCACCTTCCCAGCCCTGCATTCTTTCTTTCTTTCTTTCTTTCTTTTCTTTCTTTCTTTCTTTTCTTTCTTTCTTTCTTTTCTTTCTTTCTTTCTTTCTTTCTTTCTTTCTTTCTTTCTTTCTTTCTTTCCTTCCTCTCTCTCTCTCTCTCTCTCTCTCTCTCTCTCTCTCTCTCTCTCTCTCTCTCTCTCTCATCTGTTGTGGGCCCTGAACTCTGGGCCTGGGCACTGTCCCTCAGCTCTTCAGCTCAAGGTTAATGCTCTACCACTTGAGCCACAGTGTCACTTCTAGCTTTTTCTGCTTATGTGGAGCTGAGGGATCGAACCCAGGGCCTCATGCATGCAAGGCAAGCACTCTACCACTGAGCCACCTTCCCAGCCCCTAACATTTATTTTTTTTAACTTAAAATAATGACTACAAATAAGGCTATGAAGGTATCAGATTATGACTTTGAGAGATGATGACTTAGGGGACAAGAGAAATCTTAGTACAACTAATCATCAGTTCTTTTCTAATTATGGACCGGTAACGATCTTCAGGCTAGTAATGGTTTAGAAATTTTGAGTCAATATTTTTTTAATTCTCCATTGAAATCCTTTATTAATTTGCTTGGCAAGTCCTTTGAGTATAGATAGTACAAAGGAAAATACTTTTAAAACACCCCAGGGAATTCAAATTACACATTAATGAAGAGCTATAGAGTTGCTGAACAGGTTTTGCAGACCTGCTCAGTCCTTCTGGGAAGATGATTTTAATTTTCTTTTTTTTTTTCAGTCCTCTTAAATTAGAGGACTAGTCTTGATGTCAACAGAAGTAAGATATATTCACCATCTCTAAATTATATCGGATACATGATATAATTAGTTCTTTTGAAGTGGGATATAATCGTTAACCTAACTTTGTATTGTTTCTCTCTGACCTGTCCTTAACTGAGTTGCTCCTTCCTCTAGTTAATCTTCCATTCCTGGAGCCCATGATAAACGTGTAGGAAAGCAAGTCATCCTGAAAAGGTACAAAATTTTTTTTGTTAATTTTTTTATTTTTTGTCGGTCTTGGGCCTTGACCTCTGGGCTTGGGCATGGCCCTCAGCTCTTCAGCTCAAGGTGAACGCTCCACCACTTGAGCCACTGAGAAGCGTGAGATATATATAACCAGATAGACCTGTATTTGCCATTTTGTATTAGACCGGTATTTGCCATTTTGTACTTTCTTTAACTTGCCTTTCTGCTTCTGTACACATGCTTGCTAAAGCTTGAAGAGTGCAGGGGCTATTCTACCCGCCCTTGAGCCCCTGACACTCCTGGATCTGGAGCTGAAATTAACGACCCTCTGGCAGGGAGTACCTGACAAAGTACCTGACACATTCCAGACCACTTTCTCTGGGCCTAGGATGGGAGATAGTTGCTGCCCGGCAACCACTTCCCCCCGGGTCAGGGTCAGAGATAGTGGCCATCTGGCAACCACTTCTCCTAAATTACCCTAGAAGTACTGTCTAATTAGTTTAGAGCACAATAGCTCACTAAGGCTGACCAATTATTAGCCCCAGCCCTTTTCCCGCTTTGTACTGTGCCAATCATCCGCTAGAATTATGATTTAAATTTCCCGCGTGGTGTATTGATTCGTTGCCAATACATACTGAGGCCTTACCCCTACCAAAGAACATATAAAAAGTGCTGTAACCCTGTGCTGGGGGCCTCTCTCTGCACTCGGACATCAGTGCACAGAGGGGTCCGTGCTAGAGCTCGTCAATAAACGACTCATTGCCGCTTGCATTGATCTTTGGTCTCTGGTGGTCTTTTTAGGCGCTCCAAGTCTCTGGGCATTACACCACAGCACCACTTCCAGTTTTCTAGTGGTTTATTGGAGATAAGAGTCTCATAGACTTTCCTGCCCGGGCTGGCTTTGAACCTCGATCCTCAGATCTCAGCCTCCTGAGTAGCTAGGATTACAGGCGTGAGCCACCGTGCCTGGCCAAAATTTTTTTGACAACTCTTTGTTACCCTCTGTTTATTCTATGTGTATCTCTGTCACTCTGTTTCAGTCTCTGTCTGTCTCTCTTTGACTTACTAAGCAGGTGCTCAACCCCTGAGCACCCAGCCCAGCCTCTCATATTATATCAAGGCTGCTATTGATACCCCCAAGACCATACTTAAGCCTATCTCCCTGTTGCAACCATGCTGAAAGTGAAATTTCCTGTTTCACCATCAACTTCCCTGCCTGTCTTTCTTTTGGGACAAATAGCCAAATTTAGACTTGGGATCCCCATAGTCAGTCCTCTGTTCCTATTAATAAAACAGGGCTGGGAAGGTGGCTCAGTGGTAGAGTGCTTGCCTTGCATGCATGAGGACCTGGACTTGATTTCTCAGCATCACATAAGCAGAAAAAGCTGGAAGTGGCGCTGTGGCTCAAGTGGTAGAGCACTAGCCTTGAGCTGAAGACAGATAGACAGAAAGAAAGAAAGAGAGAAAGAAAGAAAGAAAGAAAGAAAGAAAGAAAGAAAGAAAGAAAGAAAGAAAGAAAGAAAGAAAGAAAGAGAAAAGAGAGAGAAAGAAAGAAAAAAAGAAAGAAAGAGAGAGGGAGGGAGGGAGAGAGGGAGGAAAGAAAAGAAAGGAAGGAAGGAAGGAAGGAAGAGAGAGAGAGGGAGGGAGGAAGGGAGGGAGGAAAGAAAAGGAAGAAAGAAAGAAAGAAAGCAGCCAAAAAAAGAAAAGTTAGCAAAACTTTGCCTCTTTGACTTATGTAATTGTTGCCAGCTGCTAGTGGCTCACGCCTGTAATCCTTGCTACTCAGGAGGCTGAGATCTGAGGATCTCAATTTGAAGCCAGCCTGGGCAGGAAAGTCTCTGAGCTTTTATTTCCAATAAACTACACACACACACACACACACACAAAGCTAGAAGTGGAACTGTAGCTCAAGTGGTAGAGTGCTAACCTTGAGCAAAAGAAGCCCAAGAACAGTACCCAGGCCAGAGTTCAGGCCTCAGGACTGGAAAAAAAAAAATGTAATTGTCATCAAGTGGTATTTCTGAACATGTGGTACTGAGAACTGAACCCAAGGCTTCACACATGCTAGGCAAAGCCTCTACCACTGAGCTAAATCTGAACTCCTAAGTAGATTTTTGAAAAATCTCCATTTTCTTCTGAGACACAAATATTTGAATGGATCAGGAAAATAATCATACTTTGTAATCATACTTTTCAACTTTATTAGATAATTTTAAAAACATTTTAAAGACAACTCATTTCTGTTGTTCTGCATTTTAAGATCAATTATTCTTTAGTTTTAAAATTCAATCCCCAAAATGCTCCATACCCTTATTTCAGGTAGACACATTTCTTACATGTTTGAGGTGATAAAGAGGGGAGGGGGAGACCAAGAGAAGACACCCCCACCCCCCACCCCCCTTTAGGGTTTCCTGGTCAATCCATTCTAATTAAATTTCTAGAAGAATTAAAATCCCAGAAGAATTCCTAGAGGTGATCTCATTTCTTTAAATAAGGGCACTTTATAAAGGCTAGTCTTTTCAATGTGTATTTAAAGAGGCCTCCTGTTGTCTCTTCAATTGCCTGAATGTGAGGCATCTTTGAAGTGAGCTCTCTTGGAAAGTGATTGGTTTTAACAGAACTCTAGCCAGTTAACTGCTTGTGTAATGGTATAGCTTCATGAAATCAATACAAGGCTTTCACTAAGGATTTCTCTTGAAAGATATTTACATTGTTCTGCCTGGGACACAAAGACAGAAAGAGCTTCCTGAGATTTCACAGGAAGACAATCCAACCTATTTATTTATAATGGGATTTCAGTTACAGAAGAATGTTTTAGAGTCAACTGAGAATTTTAAACCACTGGAAAAATACTGAAAAAGACTATTTTCTTTCTTTTTTCTCTTTAGGGCCATTTCAACATTTCACATTGCTTTTCTAATACAAAAAGAGGAGGAAGATAGACAACAAATATTTGCTTAGAAGTTTAGAAACAGATGCCTTAAAAAAGTCGGGGGGGGGTGGCGGAGGGCACAAAGATGCATTTAATTGAACTGATATCAATCACAATTTTGGATATTTTCTTTTTGTTCTTCTTCTTCTTCTTTTTTTTTTTTTTTGTTGTTGGTCATGGGCCTGAACTCTGGGCCTGAGCGCCATCCCTCAGTTAGCTAAGCTCTACCACTTGAGCCACAGCGCCACTTCCAGCATTTCTGCTTATGTGGTGCTGAGGAATCAAACCCAGGTCCTTATGCATGCAAGGCAAGCACTCTACCACTGAGCCACCTTTCCAGCCCCTCTTTCTTTCTTTTTGGCAGGTTCTCCTTATGCAACCTGAGCTAACCTCAAACTCACAATACTTATGCCTCAGCCTCCCAAGTGCTGGAATTACAGGCATGTTCTTCTGACAAGAGGTTAGGAAATTTTGATGGCTGAAAATAATGGCTTGGATGATGATAATAAGCATAGCTGACATTAACCAAATGACTTAGGACCTACAGCAGGGCATTGCTGATCTGAAGCACTCTCTTGCCCAGCCTCTGGAAAATGACAGCCCCAATCTTAACCAGACCACCTGACCACCTGACATATGGAGGGAGCTGATGACAGATAACCCAGTCTTCAGAAGTTAAAGACACATTAAGGCATTTCTCCAGGACTGAACCCTGTATACACTGCAATAAAAGACTGAGGTCTTAAGTTCACCTAGTTTGGTGGGACCTGTTGGGAGAGCATCTACCTGCACAACACTCCTGCTTAATACTGTTGACTCCTGTGTATTTCTGAGTTTTCACTTTGCCTTTACCATTAGCACTTCTCTGAAAGTCTCCTCTATGCCTATCCTTGAATTCTTTGTCTGATGGCATCTAGAACTTTATGACTTCCACACAGAGTAATGCTGTCATGTCTGGCCCAGCATATTTTCTTGTTGTCAAGGGTAAACAGTTGACAAATTAATGATATTTTTTTCTTCCTTTAATTTTTTTTCTTTTGGCTTTCTTTACAACTCTAGAATTGGGTACCAACTCATTCCATAAAAATAGAATGATGAAAAAAAAATAGAATGATGATTCCAAGGAGATAAGGAATTTCCTTTTATAGTCAGACCTACAGCAATTCATGTTAAGTGAGGTAAGCCAAACTCAAAGAGACAAATGGCACATGCATTTTCTCATGTGGAAGCTAGATCTAAAATATAAGTAGACATGGTAACCAATTCAGGACTGTGGGCATTTATACACAGTCAGACCAGAAAGAGATACCAGTAGGGGAGGAGTCCAAAGGTGTATCTCCTTGGAAGTGGTGCTGTGGCTCAAGTGGTAGAACACTTGCCTTGAGCACAGAGAGGCTCAGGGATAGCACCCAGGTCCTGAGTTCAAGCCCCACAATCCACCAAAAAAAAAAAAAATTTCCACAAAGGTGTATCTCCTGAACTTGTACAATACTGCTTATCTAAATAAACTCCAGGAAATGGAAACATGGGTTATTTATGTTCTTGTTGTGTGTGTGTGTGTGTGTGTGTGTGTGTGTGTGTGTGTGTGTGTGTGTGTGTGTGTGTGTATGTGTATGTGTATGTGTGGTTGTTGTTTTCTTTTTCTCCTTCTTGGAGAGAGAGGAGAGGAGAGACACAGAAAGGCAGGGAAAAAAGGTGCACAAATGCAATCATGGTTCACCATGCATTATATGGAAAATAAACTATGAAACTTATGAGCTGGGACCAGAGGGGGAATCAGGAAAAGTGAAGGAAGGGGTGGTGACATTGTCCAAAAGAGAAATATATTCATTACCTGTATTGTGAAATGGTAACCCTCTGTACAACACCTTTATAACAATAATTAACTTATATTTCTTTAAAAATAGAACAAACAGCTGTTTTATAAACTGGAGTCACTCAGCCAGGCAGAGCCTGAAAACTACTGTTCCATAAGCATGGCACAGCCTGATCTTCACAGCAAGCTAAAACAAACAAACAAAACCCCAACAAAAACAAAAACCATACATAGGTCATTTCAAAATTACTTTCCTTGTAAGGTAAGGACAGGGAACCAAAAACAATAGAAAATTACATTGGTTAACATCAAGTTACTTCAAATCACCATTTTTGTGTGTATAAAGAAATATTTCAAGTACCAGGATTATGAATAAAGAAAAGAGCTGGACAGACCAACAGGTTTTATTGGGCTGAAAATTTGAGAAGGGCAACCAAGTTTCCTCCAGCTGGGCTAAAGAAAAAGTGGCATGCTTTCCTTACAGTTAAGGTCTCTTTTTATTAGGCTGAGTTAGGTGGGGAAGGGGCAGGAGTAGCTTGTGCTCAGGAGGGAAGGGCAATTTGGGAACCAGGGAAGGGGTTCTTTGTGCAAAGATGGAGGCAGACTGGAAGAACAATCTTAACTTCAGTTACAGGAATGGGTTTTACGAGCATCTGTTTCAGCAGACATGTCAACAAACGATATGGCTCTCAGTTCACAGGTTATCTGTTTTACACTCACAAGGTGTAAAAGTCAGGGCAGTTGTGGCATTTTTCAGGATGTGGCTGTCAAGGGGAGAGATGAGTGTTTCCAGTTGAAGTCATTTTCCATCGATAAGGATTAAGGCACAGGTACTTACACTACAGAGTCAATTAAACCTGAACAATGTGGGGACTAGAGATGTAGCCTATGTACTATATAGGGCTTGGAGACCATAGGTTCCACCTCCAGCACTGTAAAGGATCAATAGCACCCCTTTCAACATTTTCACCGGCTCCTTAACCCACCCTTTCCCGGACCTTTTATTTTTAACTTTAGCATGCATGAATTCCATTTTGATTTTTAACCTGATGTGTTCAGACCTAGTGTAAAAACTTCAACCAAGGGCTGGGAAGGTAGCTCAGTGGTAGAGCACTTGCCTTGAATGCATGAGGCCCTGGGCTTGATTCCTTAGCACCACATAAGCAAAAAGAAAAAAGCCAGAAGTGGTGCTGTGGCTCAAGTGGTAGAGCACTAGCCTTGAGCTGAAAAGCTGAGGGACAGCGCCCAGGCCCAGAGTTCAGGCCCCACGACCGGACCCAAAAAAAAAAAAAAAAAAACTTCAACCAAAACAATGGCATCTTGTAATTTTTATTTAACTGTGGTTTTTTTTCTCATAAATATTCTGTAACAGAGGCTCCTTAAAAATGGAAAAATTTCAAGAAGACCCATCTACTATCCTGCTAAACTGGTCTTTATGTTTCCATCTCAGCTTCTCACAAGCAATTTAGTTATCTCATGCTGGGAAAGAAGCTGAATGGAAACTGCCCCCAGTGCCATGGCAGCAGAACCAGAAAAAACAGAATTATAATCCAACTATGCCTGATGAATATGCATATTTCTGGGATCTGCTTTTGTTCTGTTTAATATTGAGATATGCTGCAGGTTGAGGGAAGACAAATATGTAGCCATTGGCCAAATTGTGAATAATTTCATACTTATTATACTTCCCTCCTCTCTCCTCCTTTCTCCTCTCCTTCTTGAGATAAGGTTTTACTATGTAGCTCAGGCTACTATGTAGCTGAGTCTCATGACTCAGCTTCTCAAGTGCTGGGATTATAAGGTGTGTTCCATACCCAGATGAAAAATAGATTTATTTTTTCCTTTCCTTTTGTTTTCTTTTTTCCTTTTGCTTTCTTTTTTTCAGTCCTGGGGCCTGAACTCGGGGCCTGAGCACTGTCCCTAATGCTTCTTTTTGCTCAAGGCTAGCACTCTACCACTTGAGCCACAGTTCCACTTCCAGCTTTTTCTGTTTATGTGGTACTGAGGAATCAAACCCAGGGCCTCGTGCATGCAAGGCAAGCACTCTACCACTGAGCCACCTTCCCAGCCTTTTTATTTTTATTTTATTTATTTATTTTTTTTTGGGACCGGTCTTGGGGCCTGAACTCTGGGCCTGGGCACTGTCCCTCAGCTCTTCAGCTCAAGGCTGGTGCTCTACTACTTGAGCCACAGCACCACTTCTGGCTTTTTTCTTTTTGCTTATGTGGTGCTGAGGAATCAAACCCAGGGCCTCGAGCATGCAAGGCAAGCGCTCTACCACTGAGCCACCTGCCCAGCCCCCAGCCCTTTTATTTTTAAATAAAATAATAAAATATTAATAGAGAAAGTATGGGGGTATTCACTGTGATCATTCTTTAAAAAAAACAAAACAAAAACAGTCCTGGGGTTTGAACTCAGGGCCTGGACATTGTTCCTGAGCCTCTTTTGCTCAAGGCTAGCACTCTACACTAGAGCCACAGCGCCACTTGCAACTTGGAACTTTTGGTGCTTATGTGGTGCTGAGGAATTGAACCCAGGGCTTCATGCATGTTAGGTAAGCACTCTACCACTAAGCCACATTCTCAGCCTCATTGTTAATAGTTCTAAAAATGTATACAGTATACTTTGGACAAGTTCACCTCCTCTGTTATCTTTCCTAACCCCCCCCTCTTTCTCTCTCTCATTCCTTTTTCCAAGTTCTGGTGGGTTTCATTATGGTATCTTAATAGATAAGATATGTGGTGTGTATGTAACATACTTCATTCTTCTTGTTCCCTGTGCTCTTTTTCCCTCTTCCCCTCTCCTCTCTGATTTCACACCCTCAACCATCAGTCCCCATTTATATCCATGCCCCATTATTCATCATTATCATCAATCACCATAATCATTTTAGGTCTAAATTTTACAAGGAAGTGAAAAAATGGGTTATTTGGCTTTTTCAGCCTGTCTTATCTTGTTCAAAATAATGATCTCCAGTTCCATCCAATTTCCTTTCCAATGATACAAATACATTCTCCTTTATGATTAAATTAATTTGACATATAACAAATTTTCTTGATTCATTCATTAGTTGCCAAGCATCTAATCTGATTCTACAACTTGACAATTTAAATAGTGCTACAATAAAGATGGATGTAAATGTACATCTTTTATATGTTGATTTACTCTCCTTTAGATATATGCCCAAGGATCTGGGAAGGTGACTCAGTGGTAGAGTGCTTGCCTTGCATGAGGCCCTGGGTTTGATTCCTCAGCACCACATAAGAAAAAAGCCGGAAGTGGCGCTGTGGCTCAAGTGGTAGAGTGTTAACCTTGAGCTGAAGAGCTGAGGGACAGCGTCCAAGCCCAGAGTTCAGGTCCCACTACCAGACCCCCCCCCAAAAAAGTTAGATATATGCCCAAGAATAATAAGGTAGGTCTATTTTTAGTTTCTTTGATGAATCTTCATACTGATTTCTATAGGTTCTGTAGACTACTTTATATCCCCACTAACAGTATACAGGGATTCATTCCCCCTTCCCACATTCTTGCCAGAATTTGTTATTTGTCTTCTTGATGACTGCCATTCTGACTGGGATGAGATGGAATTTAAAGTAACTTTGATTTACATTTCTCTTATGGTTACAGACATTAAATATTTCATGTATTTATTAGCCATTTAACAGCTTCTGAGAAATGTCTGTTCAATTCATTTGCTCATTTATTAACTGAATAATTTGTCCTTTTGCTGTTTAATTTTGTTGTTGTTGTTGGTGGCGGTGGTTGTGGGGCTTGAACTCAGGGCCTGAGTGCTGTTACTGAGCTCTTCAGCTCAAGACTAGCGCTCTACCACTTGAGCCACAGTGCCACTTCCAGTTTTCTGGTGGTTCATTGGAGATAAGAGTCTCACGGACTTTTCCTGCCCTGGCTGGCTTTCAACTGTGATCTCAGATGTCAGCCTCCTGAGTAGCAAGGATTACAGGCAGGAGCCACTGCCAACTCGCCATTTAATTTTTTTGAGTTCTCTGGACACTCTGGATATTGATCCTTTATCCATTGAATAGTAGTTGAAGATTTTCTCCCATTCTATAGGTCATCTCTTGAGTCTGATAATTGAAGTGAAAAAAAAAACTTTTAATTTTATACAATTCCAATTGTCCATTCTTTCTTTTGTCCACTGAGCAATTGGAGTCCTATCCAAAAATAATAGTTTATGCCTATATCTATGGATATTTTCCCTATGGTAATTTCAGTGTTTCAGAGTTTATGCAAAAATATCTAGTCCCAAGCTGGGAAGGTGGCTCAGTGGCAGAGCACTTGCCTTGCATGCATGAGGCCCTGGGTTCAACTCCTCAGCACTACATAAGCAAAAAAGAAAAAAGCCGGAAGTGGTGCTGTGTCTCAAGTAGTAGAGTGCTAGCCTTGAGGTGAAGAGCTTAGGGACAGCGCCCAGGCCCAGAGTTCAGGCCCCACGACCGGACTAAAAAAAAAAAAAATCTAGTCCCTATTGAATTGCTTTTAGAATGAGAGATAGAGCCTTTTGCCTAGTCTTTCCAGATAACTAGTGTTTCCAGAACCATGTGTTGAAGACTAAGTATTTTCTCCAATGAATGTTTGGAACTCCTTTGTCAAAAGTCAGTTGGGTGTGACTCTGTGGGTTCATTTCTAGGTCTTCTGTTCCTGTGGCAAAACCATGTTGTTTTTTGTTGCTACTTCTCTGTAATATTGTGATCTCTTTGAAATTACTTTTTTTTTGCTCATGACTATTTTTGCTATTCAGGATCTTTTATGCTTCCATATTAATTTTAGGATTGCTTTCTCTATTTCTGAAAAGCATAACATTGGGATTTTGATGGGAATTACATTGAATAAACAGATTACTTTAATTAGTATACCATTTTCACAATACTGATTCTGTCAAACCATGAGCATGGGAATTTTTTTTCTATTTTCTGGGGTCTTTCTTCAATTTCATATATATATATATATATAATTTTTATTGCTTATGGATGGATTTTTTTGTCTCTCTTCTTCTGGTTATATTGTGTATATTTAGTGAGGGTTTGGGGGGGAGTTTTTTTTTGTTTTGTTTTTTTGGTCATGGGGCTTGAACTCTGGGCCTGAGCTCTGTCCCTCAGCTCTTCAGCTCAAGGTGAGTGCTCTACCACTTGAGCCATAGCGCCACTTCTGGTTTTCTGGTGGTTTATTGGAGGTAAGAGTCTCAAAGACTTTCCTGCCCAGGCTGGCTTTGAACTTCGATCCTGAGATCTCAGCCTCCTTAGTAGATAGGATTACAGATGTGAAAAACTATATTTAGTGTTTTAACTATATTTAGTGTTTTAACTATAGTATTTCTAAAACTGTTCCTTTTTCTTTTCTTTTTGTGCTTGTCATGGGGCTTGAACTTGAGCCTGGGCACTCTATCTGAGCTTTTGTGCTCAAGGCTATTGCATTACCATTCTGAACAATAACTACATTTCTGGTGTTTTGGTGAGTAAATGGAGATAAGAGTGTCATGAATTTCTTGCCTGGCCTGGCTTCAAAGCATGATCTTCAGATCTGAGCCTCCTGAGTATGTAGGACTATAGGCATGAGCCACCAGATGCCTGGCCGACCTGTTTCTTTTTTTAAAAATCTTGATTGTATGTTGTTCTAAATGTCTCCCCTGGACCTACATAATACTCTGTCATGATTGAGGACGTTTTCTACTTTTTTTAAACTATATTACCCGTGCTTTTAGTTTGTGTCTCTTCTTCCTCTATAGTAGTTTTGGTCTTTTTGTAGTGTCCCAGATATCTTGTCTCTTGGGAGGTTAACCTAGGAAGATTGAATGCTAGCCTGAGAAACATAGAAAGTTTAAAGGCAGCCTCAGCAAGACCCTGCCTTAGGAAAAAAATATAAGGACTGGGGGCATGTGTCATGTGGTTGTGCTCCTGTTTAGTAAGCTCAAGGCCATGAGTTCAACTTTCATTATCCCCTCCACACACAAAAGAGGAAGAAGAATGCATTACATTGGATAATATACTGGGGGCAGGGAGTGGAATGTAAACATGAGTTTAAGGAGAAAGAAGAATGGATAAAATTTCTCATTGTTAAAAGATGCTCATTTTAATAGGGATACAGGTGGACCCATTGCAACAATGAGATGTACAAGTCGTTATGTCGAAAATGAACTTTACAACTTTGGTGCGGGGGGGGGGGGTGGGGGGGAGGATTAGGGGGGCTGGGGGAGGATGGGAAGGGATGAGAAGGGGAAACAAAGGAGGAGGCTACAATGCTTGATAAGAAATGCACTCATTATCTTGCCCATGTAATTGTAACCCCTCTGTACAGTATTTTCACAATAAAAAAAAAGATGCTCATTTTAGCTGGGCACTGGTAGCTCACTGTAATCCTAGCTACTCAGGAGGCTGAGATCTGAGGATCGCAATTCAAAGCCAGCAGAAAGTCCGTGAGAGTCTTTTCTCCAATTAACCACGGGAAAACTGGAAGTGGCACTGTGGCTTAAGTGATAGAGCATTAGCATTGAGCTGAAGAGCTGAGGGACAGCATCAAGGACTGACCAAAAAAAAAAAAAAAAAAAGATACTCATTTTGCTGGCACAAGAGGCTCACTTCCATAATACTCAGGAAAGCCTTTGATAGTCTTATCTCCAATTAATCACCAAAAGTCAAAAGTGTAACTAGGGTTCAAGTGCAAGTGTGCTAGTCTTGAGTCAAAAAGCTCAGGGACAGTGTCCAGGCCCTGAGTTCAAGCCCTTGTATGTGTACCACCCCCCCCACCTACTCCCCCCCCCCCCCAGCCAAAAAGAAAAGCCCAACTCATTTGTTTTCAAAATTTATTGTGGGGAGAACCAAATCATTAGATTCCATTGAATACATTTAAAAGAATGATGGAGCAGTTAATTTTTTAACAAAATTTTAACATGTAATCATTGTAATCCTATGCACCAAAAAGGAATTTGATAAGAAAATTAGATGTTCAACTAGAAATATTTTCCAAAACCATTTTCCAAAATGTTTATGTGTCTTATACTAACAAAAAATTAGAAGAGCATTAATATAGAATGTTTACAAACATGTTGACGCTTATAAGACTCAACTTAGGAATAAGAAAAGGAGAAAGAGGGCTGGGAAGGTGGCTTAATGATAGAATGCTTGCCTAGCATGCATGAAGCCCTGGGTTCAATTCCTCAGTACCACACAAACAGAAAAAGCCAGAAGTGGCGCTGTGGCTCAAGTGGTAGAGTGCTAGCCTTGAGCAAAAGGAAGCTCAGGGACAGTGCTCGAGTCCTGGGTTCAAGCTTGAACCCAGAACTTGCAAAAAAAAAAAAAATCTATCTTGTACTGAATTTGATTCCTCCTATCACATGTACAAATTCTTAACCAGTCACAGGTCTGGCTAGAACTGGCACAGTGGTGTTGAACACAGTGGCCTTGAGTCCAGGGCTGTTAGGAAAGTAAGACTGGCTTGCTCAAAAGAAGATACCGATTTTGCTGGTAATATGAGCTGCCTTTAAGGAGCCCAGGGAAGCAGTTTTGGAACCAAAAGAAGAGGAATGTGTTAGACCAGATGTCAGTTGAATTCAGGCCCAGTTGAAATAAGACCCTTGACAACCACATCCAGGAATATAGATCATATGGGAAATATTTAAGTTATGTTGGACCTCTCTAATGAAGGGAAAGAGGAGTAGAGGGAGAGGTCCGAAGATGAGAGAAGAGAGAAGAGGTGAAGGGAGGAAGGGGGAGAGGAGAGGAGAGGAGAGGGGAGAGGAAAAGGTTGGGTAGGAGAGAGAAGAGAAGAGGATGCATGCAAGGCAAGTGCTCTACCACTGAGCCACCTTCCCAGCCCTCAAAATCCCTCTTGTGTATGCAAAAACTCTATTTCTGTGACACTGCTGTCTACACCTCCTCTTCTTGTATTACTGTGGCAGAGACTGCAACTGCCTACTTTAATATCTTCTCTCTTCCTAAAGCCTCTCAAACCACACAGAGCACAAGAAAGGAATATTAAACATTCATTTATAGACACACTCAGAGAATCTTAAATGAAGCACATATATCACTTCCATTCATACCCATTAGCCAGAACATATAGCCATATGACCACATCTAGTTACAAAGAAGATGGAAATTTACTGTGGGCAGCTGTATGCTCAAACAAAAACTGATTTTAAATTTTCAAGGAAGTCCTTTCCCTCTTTATCTCTCAAGAAATAAGATGAAGTATAGCAACTTTCTTTCCTGTCCCCTCTTTCTAGTTTGCTATTATACACTGGGTGTAATCTCTTGCAGTCCTACCTTTATAGGGAAATATTCTAGTAGAATCTGAGTTGGACTTTGTTAACTACTCTCGAAGTTGACAAACTAAGCTTGAGGGAAGAATCTGGCTTCTGGCTTCCTGCTTTCCTTTTGTTGTTGTTATTGTTTGTTTGTTTGTTTGTTTTCTTGGCCAGCTGGGCCATACAGAATTATATAACTTGAAAAAAATATTCCCTCTTATTGAGAGGTTTTTCATGGGTATCTAGATACTGAGCTAGGCTGGGAAGGTGGCTCAGTGGTAGAGTGCTTGCCTTGCATGCATGAGGCCTTGGGTTCGATTCCTCAGCACCACCTAACAGAAAAAAGCCAGAAGTGGTGCTGTTGCTCAAAGTGGTAGGGTGCTCGCCTTGAGCTGAAGAGCTGAGGGACAGTGCCCAGGCCCAGAGTTGAGGCCCCATGACAGATCAAAAAAAAGAAAAAAGGAAAGAAAGATAGATAATGAGCTATGGATAAATTAGGGAAAATGAGGTGTGGAAAACAGCTGCCAGAAATTCAAAAAACCTAAAGCAAATAGAGGACATGTTAATCCATTGACTTCCCTTAAGATTAAGGGATCAGTCATTTTAGGAGAAAATAAGGCAGGATAGACTAGGGAAAATAAGGCCTGGTAAAGAAAACTCAAAAACAAGGTTCAAAGCCAACCCAGGCAGGAAAGTTCCTAAAACGCTTATCTCCGATTAACCACTAGAAAACTGGAAGTGGAGCTGTGGCTCAATGTAGTAGAGTGCTAGCCTTGAGCAACAGAGCTTAGGGATAGTGCTTAGGCCTAAATTCAAACTCCACAGTCAACCAAAAAACAAAACAAAACAAAAAGTCTGGAAAAACAAAGAATTGAAGAATTAACATCTGTTTGGTGGCAAGATTGCATTTGGATACCCAAAATATAAACTACTCAGAATGGTAAACAAGAGCCAGGGATTTCGATTTTTTTTTCCCCCTTGGGGTCCAGGGCCTGGGTGCTGTCCCTGAGGATCCTTTTGTTCAAGGCTAGCACTCTACCACTTAAGCAATAGGACCACTTCCAGCTTTTTCTGTGATTAACTGGCGATAAGATTCTCACAGACTGGGCTGGGAAGGTGGCTCAGTGGTAGAGGGCTTGCCTTGCATGCTCGAGGCCCTGGGTTCGATTCCTCAGCACCACATAAGCAAAAAAGAAAAAAGCCGGAAGTGGTGCTGTGGCTCAAGTGGTAGAACATTAGCATTGAGCTGAAGAGCTGAGGGACAGTGTCCAGGCCCAGAGTTCAGGCCCCACGACCGAACCCCCCCCAAAAAAAAAAGATTCTCACAGACTTTCCTTCCTGAGCTGGCTTTGAACCATGATCCTTGGATCTCAGCCTCCACAGTAGCTAGGATTACAGGCATGAGCCACCTGTGCCCCACATCCAGGAACTTAGAAAGAGTAACAATAGCCGGCCACCGGTGGCTCACTCCTATAATCCTAGCTACTCAGGAAGCTGAGATCCGAGGATCACAGTTCAAAGCCAACCCAGGACAGAAAAAACTGTGAAACTCCTATCTCCAATAAGGCACTAGAAAACCGGAAGTGGCGCTGTGGCTCAAGTGGTAGAGTGCTAGCCTTGAGCCAAAGAGCTGAGGGACAGTGAGTGGTCAGGCCCAGAGTTCAAGCCCCACAACTGACCAAAAAAAAAATAGATAAAAAAGATTGACAACACCTAGAGAAAGAACAAAAGCACCTATCTACCTTTGAGTCAGATCCCATGCCTTTATCACATAAAAACCCCTGAAGCCAGAGAGCTAGCTTTAAGATCACCCTTTAAGGGCACCCACATTTCATAAGAGTGCATTCTCCTTTTCGTTTGTCTGCTTGCTCACTTAATTCAGCTCTGCCAAGTTTTCTTACCATTACGACTTGTCCAGAAATTCTTATTCTCTGATTGAAGTCAGAGACCCTACATGAAGAGTCCCTACTTTTAGAGGGCAACTTCACAAAACTTCACCTGCATCTGGTGATGACACTATCCTACACAAATAAGTTCAATCTGATCATTTTTATTTATTTATTTATTTAAATTGTTTTTTTTTTTTTGGTCTGGTTGTGGGGCCTGAACTCTGGGCCTGGGCTCTGTCCCTCAGCTCTTCAGCTCAAGGCTAGCGCTCTACCACTTGAGCCACAGCGTCACTTCCAGCTTTGTTCTTTTTCTTATGTGGTGCTGAGGAATCGAACCCAGGGCCTCATCATGCACTCATCTACCACTGAGCCACCTTCCCAGCCCCTGATCATTTTTAAAGTTTGCTTAATAAATCTTCAAAAGGATAGCTAAACATATTCATTGTCTCAAGCTATGTCAGAAAATATAAAACAAACTTTCACAACTCATTTTGCAGGATTTTTTTTTTGATTCTCACATCTAAATTACAGTAGATAAAGTAAGAAAAATAAAGTTAAAAAAAAAAATCAATTTCCTGCCGGGGGCTGGTGGCTCATGCGCCTGTAATCCTAGCTACTTAGGAGGATGAGATCTGAGGATCGCGTTCAAAGCCAGCCCCGGCAGGAGAGACCGTGAGACTCCTATCTCCAATAAACCACCAGAAAACCGGAAGTGGCGCTGTAGCTCAAGTGGTAGAGCGCTCGCCTTGAGCTGAAGAGCTGAGGGACAGCGCCCAGGCCCAGAGTTCAAGCCCCATGACCGACAAAAAAAAAAAAAAATCAATTTCCTGCGGGTCCCTAGTGGCTCATGCATGTAATCCTAGCTATTTGGGAGGCTGAAATCTGAGGATCATGATTCAAAACCAGCTCTGGTTAAAAAAAAAAAAAAAAGGTCCCATGAGACTCTTATCTTCAATGAACCACTCAAAAACCAGAAGTGGCCTTGTGGCTCAAAGTGGTAGAGCAGTAGCCTTGAGGAAAAGAGCCAAGGGACAGCACCCAGGCCTTGAGTTCACAACCAGAAAGAAGTAGGAGGAGGAGGAGGAGGAGGAGGAAGAGTAGGAGGAGGAAAAGGAAGGAGAAGGAGGGGGGGGGAGGAAGAGGAGAAGAAGAATCAATTTCCTTTATATATATAGATAGAATTATGATTTTTATTTTTTTCCATTTTTTTCATTCCCTGTCTTGTAGAAGGCTTGCATTCAGAGCCTTTAGCTCTCACTCAGCTTTGTCTACTCACGGTTGATGCTTTATTATGAGTCATACTTCCAGTTCTGTTTAGGCTTTTTTACTGATTATTTGGAGTAAGAGTCTTGAGGATTTATCTGCCACAGCTAGTTTCAAACAGTTCCTCAGTTTCCCAAGTATGATTTTAGGTGTGGTTAACGTGCTCAGTTTATCATTAGGTTTTTCAATGAAATGAGTCAATAAAGTCTTTTGAGCTTAAAAATAAAATACATTGTTTAGAGGCCTGGGAATGTGCTTGCCTGTGTTGAATTTCTCAGTACCACATACACAGAAAAAGGAGGAAGTAGCGCTGTGGCTCAAGAGGTAGAGTACTAGCCTTGAGCACAGAGAGGCTCAGGGATAATGCTCAGGCCCTGAGTTCAAGCCCCAGGACTGGCAAAAAAAAAAAAAAAGTTTATAAACATAGTAGAAAAATCCTAAGAAAATCAAGCATATCCAATCCAAGAATATATATTTTAAATAACATGTCTCCAAAATAATTCAATGATAGGTACTATATATTTTTGAGGTTTACAGCTATTGGGAACATATAGGTAGTAATATAGTTTCCATAGTAAAACAAAGCAACATAGCTATCATCTTACATGATAATCATTTTCTTTTTGGGGGGAGGGGGTGACAATAACAGCTAAAATCTATTTATGTAACAAAAATCCCCAATATAATCAATTTATTAGCTCTAGTCTTGTGCTGTGCATAAGGCTCAGTACATTAGATCTCTAGTCTTATTCAATTTATACATACTACTGTATCCTTTGACCTGTATCTCCTTCCTCATTTCATGATGATTCAACCTAAGAAAATATAGCTGTGCACCAGTAGCTCATGCCTGTGATCCTAGCTACTCAGGAAATGGAAATCTGAGGATCACAGTTCAAAGCTATCCTGGGTAGGAAACTCCTATGTCCAATAAACTACTCAGAAACAAAACCCTGAAGGAGCACTGTGGCTCAAGGGGTAGCATACTAGACTTGAGTAAAAGAAGCTCAGGGACAGCACCTAGGCCCTGAGTTCAAGTTCTAGAACTGGCAAAAAAAAAAAAAAAAAAGAAGGAAGGGAGTGAGGGAGGGAAGAAAAGAAAAAGGAAGGAAGAAAGGGAGAGAGAGAGAAGGAAGAAAGAAAGGGAGGGAGGGAGGGAAGGAAGGAAGAAAAGAAGGAAGGAAGGAAGGAAGATCTATCACTGTATGACAGAGAGGCAGCTCAGAACTGTAATCCCAGGTACTCTGGGATTGGGAAGAATGTAGTTCAAAGACAGCTCAAGCAAAATGTTACAGTACCTCATCTCAACAAACAAGCTAGGTATGCTAACAAGTAACCTTGTAACCTTGTATCATTTCAGCCATTTGAAAGTCATAAGCATGGGTCTAGGCTGGCCTGAGGAGAAAACATAAAACACTATCTGAGAAATTAAACTAAACTAAAGCAAAGAAAATTTGGGGGTTGGCTCCAGTGATAGAGTACCTGCCTAGGAAGCATGAGGCCCAGTATTGAGAAAAAAATCTACATATGTAATGTGGCACATTAATAGATTTCAGGAGAAAGATAAATGATTCAATAGACAGAAAAATATTAAATTAGGGTCAACATTCATTTATGATCAACTAGAAATAGGATGCCCATCTCTCCCCCCCTTGCTGTGATGCTGCTTCTTCTCACCCTCTCTACCCCCTCTGAAGGAGAGCTGGCTCTGCAGCAGAGGAGGAATGCGGGGACATTTGCTGAAGTAAGGACTTGGACAAATTTGAATTCCCACCCCATTGGGTGGGAATTCGGCACAGATCCCCTGTCCGGAACGATGGGGTGGAGCAGGGGGTACTGGGTGAGAATAGGCAAAAGCCCAGATACAAGGTTACTGGAGGCCCTAGATGCCCTATTCACGTAAGGGTCCTGTGTTGGAGGTTGTTTATTCTAATTTATTTAAGCTGTAGGGGGGATAGGGCCAAGGTCCCCTCAAACTTCCACAGGGAGGGAAAACGGGGGAGCTCTTTTTTTACGTTGACTTTCTTTTTCTACTGTATTCCCTTTTTCCTTCTACTCCATTTGGGACTCTGGGGTCATTTCCCCATCTGGTCTTTCTTTGTCTCTTGATTCTAACTTGTAAATAAAGAAAATGTTATAAAAAAATAGAAGGAAATTTCCTTAATTACTAAATGTACTCTACCTAAGACCTCATTCCACTGTGGGCACCAAATGTCTGCATAATTGAAGATAGAGCTGGCTCTGACTTGAGTGTGCAAATAACAAGAAAGAGGTGGCTGTCAGGTATAGATAGTCTGCCATGATTCAGTTACCTCAAACGAGCCCCCCCGTCCCCCCCCCCCCGCAAAAAGAAAAGAAAAGAAAAAAAAAAAAACCCTGCCTACTCATGTTTGTCACTATTCCTTCAGAGTCTGTTTACTAAGCCTTGACCAGCCCTCAGGATCATCTAGTTCAATCCACTTATCCTAACAGTTGACATCTCTGAAACCCAGAGTAGAACGCCATAACTTGTCCAGACCTACTAACTCCTTGGGCCTGGGTATGAGCCTCTGACATATAGATCCTGCTCTTCCCTTCTACCCCCACCCCCCTTCTCTTTTTGAGGTAGAGTCTCAGTACAGTTTAACCTTCAGTTCTTAATCCTCCTTGCCTCAGCCTCCCAACTGCTGGGGTTTGGGGTGTGTGCCCTTGATTTTTCTCAAAAAAAAAAAAAATTTTTTTTGTCAGTCATGGGGCTTGAACTCTGGACCTGGGCCTGTCCTTGAGTTCTACCACTTGAGTCACAATGCCACTTCTGGTTTTCTGGTAGTTAATTGGCGATAAGAGCCTCATGGACTTTCCTACTGGGGCTGGCTTTGAACCATGATCCTCAGATCTCAGCCTCCTGATTAGCTAGGATTGCAGGCATGAGCCACTGATGCCCCGCTTCTTCTCAATCTTTCATGTACTTTACCTATCCCTTTTCTGTATTTTGGGCTTGTAAAGAGATCTCAGGGACTTATCTTCAATCTTGAGTGGCTACACTGAGGAGGGATGAAGGAAATGGAAAGCAGGTAAGATGAAGTCAACTAAGGATTGTCCCAGAAGTAATGCAATGCTTGTTTTAGGATTGACTCATGGTAGGGCATTAGAGAAGCACAAGAAGATTGGGGGAGAGGGTGAGACACAGTGTACGGGATGTGAATCAGGCCATTATGCCTGTGCACAATTGTGCAAATTGTGAGTGCCACAATTTTATTTTATTTTATTTTTGTCAGTCATGGGGCTTGAACTCTGGGCCTGGGCGCTGACCCTCAGCTCTTCAGCTCAAGGCTAGGGCTCTACCACTTGAGCCACAGCGCCATTTCCAGTTTTCTGGTGGTTTACTGGAGATAAGAGTCTCTCGGACTTTCCTGCCCAGGCTGGCTTTGAACCATGATCCTGAGATCTCAGCCTCCATAGCTGGGTCTACAGACCTGAGTCACTGGCGCCCAGCTGAGTGCCACAGTTTTTAGGCGCACCACTCCCATCAGACTCATTGTAGATCAGTGCATTTCAGACTGTAAGTTGGAGCAGAATGCAACAAAGCATCATGGGAAAAGCACAGTGCAGAAATGTCTTCCTGTACTGCTTTACCCTTGAGGAAAGGCCTGACTATGGCACAATTGGAATAGGATCTGGGGGTGGGCCCTGGCTGTCCAGCTTCATGTGGTGATACACACCTGTAATCCTAGCTATTCTAGAAGCTGGGACAGGAGATTTGGATTGGGAGCTAGCCTGGGCAACACAGTAAAACATTGTCTCAGAAACCAAAACAAACCCAACAAAACAAACCCAACATCCCTTCCTGGGAGAAGGTCTTCAGAACTGTCTTAGAGGAAAGTCAAGGAATTAAACTCAGCTTTTAGTTTCTCAGAAAAGGAATTTCAAGCAGAGAGTAAAACTGACAAAGTTTTTGCAAGTAAAGCAGAAAGTAGAGCTGCACCTCCAAGCAAGGCAGGACATGATGAGCATCTTTAGTTGGAGAGAGGGGCAGGGGTTTTCTTACATTTTTCACAGGACAAGTGGTCATCTTTTATCCCAATCTTTCCTACTGTGGTAGTGTTTAGTTAGTCATTTTGGCCTGGAGATGTTATATCTCATTAAATTGTCTAACTACCCTTCCTTGCAACATGGACTTGTTTCTTGTGACTTTTTTTTTTTCAGCTTTGGGTTTGAACTCAGGACTCCAAGATGCTAGATAGGCTTTCAATAATTTGAACCAACCCCACCTTTCCTTTAGTGAACACATTTCAAATCAAGAGACAGGTGTACACTGGAAAGTTATCTTGAAAATGTATATGCCTAGCTGGGTGCTGGTAGCACTCAGGAGGCTGAGGTCTGAGGATCACAGTTGGAAGCCAGCCTGGGCAGAGAAGTCCTTGAGACTCTTATCTCCAATTAATCACCAAAAAGCAAGAAGTAGAGCTACAGCTCCGTGTTAGAGCACAGGCCTTGCCAAAACAAAACAAAATCTCAGGGACAGCACGTAGGCCCTTAGTTTAAGCCCCAGGAGACAGACAGACAGACAGACAGACAGACACACACACACACACACACACACACACACACACACACACACACACACACACACACACACAAATAAAAATGAAAATAAGTGTATGCTTGATCCCTGGGTTGAAATACTTTGCTGAATCTATTTTTTTTTAATTTTTAATTTTGTTTCTTATTGCTCAGTGAACAAGCATGAAGCTTGAAATAATGCTGTTTGTGCCCTTCTTCATCAAGTTGCACATTAATATCAGGTTCATTTCTGCATGCCCAGTGTCTGCTTCTGGTGTCCCAGTTCTCCAGCCTATCCTGCCTCAGCTGCTGGAGCTATACACTACCCACTGGGGAGCCCAGTGGATTACAACTTCTAGCTAGTCCTTTCTGGCTCGTTTTCTCCCCAGGCTCTGCCAGAATCAGTGTACATAGCTTGCCTGTTTCTGAGCCCAGGCTTTTATTGTAGCTCCCTGCTGCTTCCCCCTCTCTTCTCCACCATGTCACTAATCTTGCTCTAGTGTCCATGCTGTAATGGTTAATACACCTTGGGAAATTATCACTGCCTTACCAGGAAGTAATTAACTTGCTTTTTTTTTTTCAGGAGGAATGGGAAAATATGATATGAAGTGACTGGTAGTACCCTGTGCAGAAATTTAAAAAACTTCCTGAGGGGGGGAAAAAGTAATTTCTGAGAAAGTTGTCAGATTACCACAGATCATCAAATATAGAGGGAAAAAATCCACAGAAGATAGAAATACCGTCTATAGAAATACTGTTTATATATGTATATATATAATAATAATAATAACTGAAACACCAATAGTAAATCTACTGTTAGGCCCTAGGGAAGAGCAAGAATGTAAAGAAACAAAAAGAATTAGAAAACAACAATTTAGTAAAGTTAGTAGTAGTTTTTGCAAAGTTTTTCAAAACCTGCAAAGGTGAAAGAATTTTTAGTAGAATTAATCCGAAACAATACTAGAATTCAAAAGAATATATCTTACTATTTCTTTCCTGTGGCTATTTTTTTTTTTTTAGAATAAATGTTGGTACTGGGGCTTGAACTCTAGGCCTTGCATTCTTGCTTGGTATTTTTACTCATGGCTAACACTCTACTACTTGAACCACATCTCTACTTTCATCTTTTTGTCTACTTGAACTAAAAATCAGAATCCCAGAGAAGGGACAAGATTGAACTTAGTAAGGAGCACTTGCCTAGCACGCCTTCAGCACTGCAAAAAAACAAAACAAAACAACACAAAAACTCCTAGAAAGAAATATAGGAGGGCTGGGAAGTTGGCTCAGTGGTAGAGCGCTTGCCTTGCATGCCTGAGGCCCTGGGTTTGATTCCTCAGCACCACATAAGCAAAAAGAAAAAAGCCAGAAGTGGCACTGTGGCTCAAGTGGTAGAGCGCTAGCTTTGAGCTGAAGAGCTGAGGGACAGTGCCCAAGCCCAGAGTTCAGGCCCCACGACCGGACCCAAAAAAAAAAAAAAGAAATATAGGAAAAGCTTCTTGACATAAGCCTTAGCAATGATTTTTTTTGTTTTTTGTTTTTTGTTCTTTTGGTCCGGTCGTGGGGCCTGAACTCTGGGCCTGGGCACTGTCCCTCAGCTCTTCGGTTCAAGGCTAGCGCTCTACCACTTGAGCCACAGCGCCACTTCCAGCTTTTTTTTTTTTTTCTTTTTGCTTATATGATGCTGAGGAATCAAACCCAGGGCGTTATGCATGCAAGGCAAATGCTCTACCACTGAGCCACCTTCCCAGCCCCATAGCAATGATTTTTTTTAAAATAAACTAAAAACCTTATATAGCAAGAGAAACAATGAAAGAAAAGATAAACTATAGAATGGGAGAAAATATTGGCAAAGTATAATTTGATACAAATACTAGGAAGTGGAAACATATTTTGGAGGTAGGCAAAGCAGGGAAGCATAGGTATGGGAGAGAGCAAATGCAGCCATTTTTTAGTCAATGTACATGATGTAAAAAATAAACATCTGGGGCTGGGAAGGTGGCTCAGTGGTAGAGTGCTTGCCTTGCATGCATGAGACCCTAGGTTCCATTCCTCAACATCACCTAAGCAGAAAAGGCTGGAAGTAGTACTGGCACAAGTGGTAGAATGCTAGCCTTGGGCTGAAGAGCTCAGGGTCAACGCCCAGGCCTAGAGTTCAAGCCCCACAACTGACCAAAAATAAAAAATAAAATAAACAGAAAGGGGAAATAATGGGGGAGAACAAAGGAAGGGGTGACACTGACTAACAAGCATAACCTGACTTAAGGAATTGTAACCCCTTTGTACAATTACTTCAGAATATTTTTTTAAATAAAACATAATGAATTCACCCAACAGCAAAAACAGACAAACAGAAACAAAGAACCTACTTTTTAAAACAGGCAAAGGACTTTAGACATTTTACGAAGAAGACATACAAATAGCCACAGGTTCATGAGAGTATGCTAGGCCTCACACTTCCTCAGAGAAATGCAAATCATAGCTCCAATGAGATAGCACTTCACACCTGTCAGAATGACTCATCAAAGCAGCAAGAATAATAAGTATTGGCAATGTGTGTGGAGAAAAAGGAACCTTTGTATATTGTTGCCAGGAATATAAATTAGCATAACCACAGGTCACAATGAATAGCAGCCACATTGCTGACCCTATGACTCAGGTGTGCTTCTGACTACCCATTCTCTCACTGTATTCCTCCAACAGCCTGCAAGCAAGGGGATAGGGACATGATGATGATGATGATGATGATGATGATGATGATGATGATAATGATGAACTCAAGTCATGGGCACTGTCCCTGAGCTTCTTTTGCTCAGGGCTAGCGCTCTACCACTTGAGCCACAGCACCATTTCTGGCCTTTTCTGTTTATGTGGTACTGAGGAATCAAACTCAGGGCTAGCTAGGCAAGCACTCTATCATTAGACCACATTCCCAGCCCCATAGTGTCATTGTTTTGAAGATGAGGAAACAGAGACTTGCAGAAATAAAACATAACCTGTCCAAGGACACAGCTGTTTCTTGGTGGAGCTAAGATTTGATCTTGGGTCTGTTTACAGAGTTCCACATGCCCTATGCCTCATCCTCACATGGCTGCTTGGCCTTTCCCAGCATAGTAGTTATTACCTGGCACCTGATGCTCCTTCAGACTGGCTGAGGGGCAAAGATGGCACAGAGCTGTGACAGAGGAAGCCAAGTTTGTCATTTTCAGAAGGAAGCGGTGGAGGTAGAGGAAGCGCTGTGACCTCCAGGATATTGCATTGTGACCTTGTTTTCACAAAGCTTTTTCTCTCTATAATCTATGTTCTCTTGATTCAAGTAAATTTATCTAGGAGGCTGCATCTATTTGAGGGTGCATATCCTTCCCTAGCTCTACAGATCTTTTCGTGTTTTCATATGTTGCATGTAAAATATGGCTCATGCTTCTGAGAAGCAAAATTCCTTGTTAGTGTCAAGATGCTTCCAATGCTCTTAAAACAAAGTTTCTCCAGCTGTAATCCTAGCTACTCAGGAGTATAAAATCTGAGGATCAAGGTTGGAAGCCAGCTGAAGCAATGAAGCCCATGAGACTTTTATGTCCAATTAACTACCAAAAAAGCCAGAAGTGAATCCATGGCTCAAATCGTAGAATGCTAGCCTGGAGCACAAACACTTAGGGACACCACCCAGGCCCTGAGTTCAAGCCCCAGGACTAGCACAAACAAACAAATAAATGAATAAATCAGCATAGCCATTAGAGCTATAGGTTCCTAAAAAAGAAAGAGAAAAAGAGCAGACACTACCTGTAAACCCAGGAAGATAATGAGTTTTAGAAGAAAAAAAAAGAGAGAAAGAAAACATGGTGTTTCTGTGTGTATATATGCATATATACATACAGCAGAATATTTTTCAGAAAAAAGAAAATCATGCAATACACACTAATTGATAAACTAGACAGGGAAAGAAAAGTACTGTATCATTTACTTACATGTGAAATCTAATATGTCAGACTCATAGAAACAGAGTAGAACAGTGCTTTCCCAGAGCTGAAGGGAGGGGGAAACAAAATAGACAGCTCTTGATTAAAGGTACAAATTTCCAATTATAAAAGGAACCAACTTTGAGGATCTAAGGTATGGCAAGAGTGATGATGAATGTGCTGATTTGATTATAGTATCATTACATGGTATTATACATATTAAATTGCTATGTTATATACTTTGAATACATACAATTTTTATTAGCATATGTATAATTTTCTGTAATGCTGGGGAATTGAATTCAAAGTTGGTTCATGCTAGACAAGTGTTCTACCACTTAGCTACACGCCTAACCCTAAACATTTTTTTTTTTAAAGAGAAGCTTGGGGGCTGGGAAGATGGCTCAGTGGTAGAGTGCTTGCCTCGCATGCATGAGGCCCTGGGTTCGATTCCTCAGCATCACATAAACAGAAAAAGCTGGAAGTGGCTCTATGGCTCAAGTGGTAGAGCGATAGCCCTGAGCTGAAGAGCTGAGGGACAGCACTCAGACCAAGAGTACAGGCCCACGACCATTAAGAAAGAGAGAGAGAGAGAGAAAGCTTAAATACTTACAATAAGAAGTCTGATGTGAGTAAAGATCCAGTCAAATACTGTCAGAAATTTACATTAGGCATAGCAAGTGTTCTTGCTTGCAAAGAAAAATGGATTTCAGATTTTGAAAAACAGTCTTGTGCAGCTGAACTAGCTGGCAGGTGACCAGGCTGTGAAGTTAAAAATCAGATGATGCATGACTGACAAAGAAGCCTTGTTAAGATACTTGAAAAAAGATAAAAGGCCATTCTAATCCAAACTGAATGCTGAGTTGATAGCTCAGCAAAGACTAGAAAACAGAGAATTTGGAACACAAATCTTGCTCCCTGCATTAAGCCAAAGCTCTGCTGGATATAAATTTAACATCAGAAAGCTGATATTCTTAATAAACTTCACAGTACAGGGATAGCGTTCTTCCAACAATGTTGTTTTGGGAAGAGTAAGAGTAGGAAGAGAACAATAAAAGACTATCAGTTCTGGAGAGATAAATTCTGCAAGCAGAAAATTCAAGCAAAAGCTGAAGTATAGAAAAAAAGAGTTTACCTGGATTTCTCTTCATGTTAAGGAAGCCCATGACAGCTGTCTGACCACATGCCTACAGAATGAGCCCTGGATGGTAAGCAGGTGCAAGTTGCTAGCCTGTGACAGGTATGTGTGTATCAGAAGCCAGATGATTTCCAAAAATAAAAATAAAAACAAAAACAAAAAACCCACAGAGAATTTCAAAGAACTCCAGGAAGACCATAGTAAGAGACCTTTTTGAGAGAAGTTTAAATTGAAGCTGGTTATTGACCTCTGTTGTTATTGATACTGTCCCTCAAGCAGATCAGATCAGATTCCTGTAATGGAATACGTGTGCTAACAAGAACTCAAGTCTGTGGGGAGCCCTATGCTCACTCCCAAGTGATGATTCCAGACTTCTAAAACAGTATCTATTTCTTATCTACATGTTAGGATAATTTTATCAATAACCTTTTTCAGGGGAACTTACCAACTTCTTCTACTCATCCACTCTAGGAAATCTTGTTAGGTGCCTTTCATGAGTCATGAATTAGAGATATGTAAGAAACAAGTGTTAGGGATACATAAGAAATGATGACATTCTTCTTTGGATAAAATAGAGGCACGTGTTTGTAATCCCTTCATGCATGGGACTGAGGTCGGAGAGTCTTGAATTCAAGGACATAGGGGTATAGAAAGGATAATGGCAGACAGGATAAAGGAATGGAAACAGTAATGCAGTAAAGCAGATAGTTGCTTTACACATGTGGACAGGAAAGGATGCACTAAGGAGCAACATTTCGATAGAGAAATGAGGAGAGTAGGATTATGTGAATGTAATGGTCTAGGAAAGATTCTCCCAGACAGAGGGAATGGTCAGAGTAAAGGCCCCGAAGCAGAGCACATTTGGGTACATTAGAGAAACAACAAATGTTTAGGCAGAGAGTCCTTACTATATGCTTGGCAATGCAGAAAGTTTTTAAAATTAGGTGTTATGGTTTGGATGTTGAATGTCCCCAAAGGCCTAGGATGGTGCTCTGGGGAGAGGGTGGGACCTAGTGGAGGAAAGTTAGGTGGGTTGGGGTATACCCTTTAAAGGGATTGTGGGACACCAGCCCCTTTTCTTCCCGCCTTGAAATGTGCAATTTGTACCAGTGTGTACCCTGCTATTGCTATCTGGTACCCCCATAAAAGGAATTAAAAGTGATGGCTGGCCTAGTTATGAACTGAAATCTCTCCAACTGTGAGCCAAAATAAACAGTTTATCTTTGTAGGTTAACTATCTCTATAGTGACACTTAGTGATAGTGACAGAAAGCTGTCTTATTAGAATTGTCTCATTTGTTCCTCATTTGTTGTTTAATATAGATACAAGAAAGGATGGGCAAAGGGAAGTAGGAAGAAAGTCAAAGATCATTTCCAGATTCTGGTTAAGGGAAACTGTGTAGGTAATGGGTGAGCAGACATAAATCAAAGTAGGTAGGGAAATTCCAGGCTAAGGAGAAAGACAGTGTGTGATTTTGAATTAACCCATCCATGATTTTGTACTAAGTATGCAATTGAGAATGTGGCTCAGGAACTCAGAAGCAGGATTGAACCTAAATTAAAAAAAGAACACCAGAAGCATTTCAGAATAGATACCAGGCTAAGGATTTTGAAAATCCAGTCTCTGTGCCAGAAACAAGACAGTGCTGGGGGTGGTGGTGGTGGTGTGGTAATAGAGTATGAAGATCATCTTTTTTTTTTTTTTTATAGCACTCTGGAAATTAACCTTAATCTCAAAAATTCATGGAGTACTGATTTCAAAAAAAGTGCTAAATTCCAATAAAACTTTAAAAAATGCTTTTGCTGGGCCCTGTGACTAAGCTGAAACCCCCAAACTTTGCATCTCTGGGCTAACCGTTATGGTAGTTGCTTTCCAACCAAATTGGGCCCCAGGAAATATAAACTTCACTGGTAACTATGGTGTGTGGAAGACCAGCTGTACAAACAGGCAATGCCTTCTTCCTACAATCTTTATTCTTTATTTTTTAGCTTTTTAATGATGCATTTTTAATTTATTATTATTGTAAAGGTGATGAACAGAGGGTTTAAAGGTATATAAGTCAGATAAAGAGTACAGTTCTTTTTGAACAATGTGTCACCCCTTCCCTCACTCTCTCCCAGTTTTTCCCTCCTGTCCCCATCCGCAAGTTGTCTGTTTCATTTTCAGCATAGTGTCCAGTGAGTATCACTGCTGCATTTATTCAACCTTTGTCCCACCATTGCTACGCTTGCCCTTACCCTCCCAAAGACAGATAAACTGGGACATGATAAATTATACAGGTCTCTAGACATTCACACATGATGAGATCAAGAGAGGATATTCTTAGGAGAGGAACACAAAGGCACAATACTTATATGCATCTGGCTGTATAAAATAATATCTATCTAATTGAACTCCAGGAAATGGAAATGAGTTTTTTCCTTTGTTGCTGTTTTTGTTTCCTTTTGTCTTGTTTGTTCATATAATCCTAAAGGAAACAGCCAAAAACTCAAGAAACACCCTCCAGGCACCTTGTCCCTGTACTTTCCCAATGGTAAAGTCACAAGTTCTCTGGAACCCTTCCTGAGACAAAAACTGAGCAAATGGTCAGACACAATGTGACTTGGAACTGTTAAAACTGTGCACACCTTCCTCATCCTTTGCCCACAACTTTCCCTATGTAATCTGAAAGTATTGTCTGTACCCCTGAAGATGGCTAAGCATGTACTGAAGTGCCATCTTCCCATGGCCGCCATGTAATAAATCTTCACCATGTTTCTTTATTTGGCATATGGAGGGTGAGTGGCCTAATAGGTGAGTCCCTCATAGGGACTTCTTGAATTTGGGCCTGGAGTCTAAAAACCCAGTTCCAATAAGAGCAATGTGTCATGTTCTCATCCTCCTCCTTGCCTCAGCCCAGCCACAACCTGACAGCTACTGCAGCTGTGAAAAACAGCAGCCTCATGACAACCAAAAGGACACAGGTGTCACTATTTGTCCAGCTGAAGCTTCTGAAAAAGCTTTATTCTCCAGCATTCTTTATTTAACTTAAAAACTAGCCACAAACAAATAGCTCTATCCTCAAGACATTCATTAAAAGCGATCAGAAGCCATTGAGGATCATCGTAGCTACCTGAGGTAGCTAAAGCAGTTAGGGATAAGGAGAGGTTGATCAGAGAGAAGGAGAGGGGGAGGGAGAGGAGGGGGGAAGGGAGAAGGAAGAGGGAGACAGAGTTGGAGAGGAAGAGAGGGAGAGAGGAGGGGAGAGATAAGGAGAGAGAGAGGGAGAAGGTGAGGGAGAGGAAAACAGGAATGGGAATTTGGAAAGCCTTGGTTCATTTCTAGAAAGGCCCAAGAAAGCCCTAATCTCATGCCTCTGGCTGATCTTGTGGCTTTCTAAGCAGGGTGAGAGGGCTAAGACAGAGTTACCAATTGCTGCCAGAGGGTTGAAAGTGTCATCCATGCAGTCCACACAGAGTTCATTGATATAGGCTGAAACATAATGGCCCAAAGCATCTTAAGAAATCTCTGTGCAATCATTAGCTGACCATGAAGATAACCAAATGAAACTGCTGGTGACTATCCAGGACAAAGGATAAATAGTTTTTGCAGAATCACATCAGGAAGGTCAATAAACAAACAACAGCAACAATAACAATTAGTAAGTTGGTGAGTAATTGATTTTCCTTTTCTTTTCTTTTTTTGTCAGTTTGTGGGGCTTGAACTAAGGGCCTGGGCCTGTCCCTGAGCCTCTTTGTGCTCAAGGCTAGTACTCTACCACTTGAACCAAAACATTACTTCCAGTTTTTCTGAGTGGTTAATTGGAGATAAGTGTCTCATAGACTTTTTCTTGCCCCGTCTGGCTTCTAACCGGAATCCTCAGAACTCAGTCTCCTTAATAGGAGGCTTATATTACATTAGGATTACATGCGTAAGCCATTGGCACATGCTGTAATTGATTTCTTGTTGCTGCATTATACTATATAAAATGTGCATTCTTTATTAAAGAGTCAAATATAAAGATTAAAAAGCATGGGGCTGGGAAGGTAGCTCAGCGGTAGAGTGCATGCCTTGCAAGCATGAGGCCCTGGGTTCGATTCCTCAGCACCACATAAACAGAAAAAGTCGGAAGTGGCCCTGTGACTCCAGTGGTAGAGCGCTAGCCTTGAGCTGAAGAGCTGAGGGACGGCGCCCAGACCCAGAGTTCAGGCCCCATGACTGGCAAAAAAAAAAAAAAAAAAAAAAAAAAAGATTAAAAAGCACTCCATAGAAACTTCCTATAGAAGCCCATACATTGTAATTTCTGGACATAGATATTAAATTAGATGCCAAGTATATTATCAAACAACTATAGGAAAACATGTCTAAAAAACTAAAAGAAGAGCCGGGCGCTGGTGGCTCACGCCTGTAATCCTAGCTACTCAGGAGGCTCAGATCTGAGGATCGCGGTTCAAAGCCAGCCCGGGCAGGAGAGACCGTGAGACTCCTATCTCCAATAAACCACCAGAAAACCGGAAGTGGCGCTGTAGCTCAAGTGGTAGAGTGCTCGCCTTGAGCTGAAGAGCTGAGGGACAGCGCCCAGGCCCAGAGTTCAAGCCCCACGACCGACAAAAAAAAAAAAAAAAACTAAAAGAAGATATATAAACATGTCTCACCAAATAAGATTGTGAATAAAGTGATAAAGATTATAGAAAAGAATCAAATAGATTACTGGGCATGCTGATGTACACAATCTGCCACAGTCAATCTGAAGCATATTTTTCTTAGCAGGAATCAAAAGCAGCTTTGTTGGCAGAAAAAAAAATCAGAGAACTTGATGATAGGTCAATTAAGAGAAAAAATAATGAAGAAAAGTGAACACAAAGTAAGCACCTAATCCTTATATTAAAGTACTATAATGTAAATCCAGAATAAATAATAGGGAGAGAGGGTGTTGTTTGCTCATTCTTGTTATTCCAGTTACTCAGGAGGCTGAGATCTGAGAATTGAGGTTTATAGCTAGCCCAGTCTTACCCGAGTTAACCTACAAAAGGCAAGAAATGGAAGTGTGGCTCAAGTAGTAGAGTACAAGTCTTCAGTAGAAAGGGTCCTGGCACAAAAAAAATAAGAAAGAGGGACTGGGAAGGTGGCTCAGTGGTAGAGCGCTTGCCTTGCATGCCTGAGGCCCTGGGTTGGATTCCTCAGCACCACATAAGCAGAAAAAAAAAGCCAGAAGTGGTGCTGTGGCTCAAATGGTAGAGTGCTAGCCTTGAGCTGAAGAGCTGAGGGACAGCACCCAGGCCCAGAGTTTAGGCCCCACAACCGGACCCAAAAAAAAAAAAAGAAGGAGAGAGGAAGGAAGGAAAGAAGGAATAAGAAGAAAAGGGGGAAAGAATAAAGAAAAAGAGAACAAAGGAATATTTGAAAAAAATGATGGTCAAAACTTCTCAAATATGATCAAAGTAAATCTGCATATCCAAGAAGTTCAGTGTACTACAAATAGGAACTCAGAGATATCCATACCCATAACTATAAACTGTTGAGAGCCAGATCCTCGCAAAAGTATCAATCAAGAAGTGACTTGTGGGGTAGGGAGGGTGGCTCAGTGGTAGAGTGCTTGCCTTGCATGAGGCCCTGGATTCCATTCCTCAGCACCACATAAGCAGAAAAAACCGAAGTGGCCCTGTGGGTCAAGTGGAGAGTGCTAGCCTTGAGTGGAAGATCTGAGGGACAGCGCCCAGGCCCAGAGTTCAGGCCACATGACCGGAAAAAAAAAAAAAAAAAAAGAAGTGACTTGTATCATATGAGGATCCCCAATGAGATGAACAGTTAACTTCTTATCAAACACCAAGGAGTCCCTGAAAGGTGAGATGATATAATCAAAGTGCTGAAAAATACTTATTAACTAAGAATTCTAAATACACAAATACATCTTACAAAGATACATTTATCAACACAATGTGGTATTAGCATTAAATATAGTAATATGGAACTATGAAGTGGCTCTACCAAGTACTCTTGGTAAGAGTACCAAGACCATTTAACAGGTAAAGAATAGTGTTTTGAATGAAGGGTGCTAGGACAACTAATTATTCACATGAAAAGAATAGAGACTCTTACCTAACACCATGTACAAAATTAACTCAAAATGATATTTAGGTTGATCTTTGGATCTAAATATGAGCAGAAACTACAAAAACACCTAAGTATAAATCTGAATAAACTTTGTTTAGGAAATAACCTAAGTTGTGTAAACACTGAAAGTACAAGGATAAGAATAGAATAGATGTATTTGACTTCATCAAACAAATGTGGGAATTAAGGAGAGCAGTGCACACCTATGGTTGGAAGGATCATGAATTTGGGGCTAGCCTGGGATAGTAAGTTCTAGGCTGATATGGGAGACATAGTGAGACTTTGTCTCAATAAAATAAAATAAATAAAATAAAAATATGCATCAAAAGGCACTATCGAGAAAGTAAAATGACAACTCATGAAATATGATGAAATAATTACAAATCATTTATTTCATAGTGATGTGATATAGAAAAAAAAAAGCTTTACAACCCAACAAAGACTGCTGAATTAAAAAGCAGGCTAGGAATCGGAATAGATGCTTCACCAAAGAAGATACTGTAAGCATTATGCCCACCTTTGTTCCTCAGCTCCACCAGACCTGAGCTCCTTCCTGCCTTGGAGTTCCCACCTTACAGCTGGCCCCTCCCTCTCTCCACCCAGACCCACCTGAACTCCCATCTACCTCACTGCCTAACCCCCCAGACCCTCCTGCTACCTATAATTGAGGCTGCCAAGTGCTCTCTTTCTGGGGGAAATATGGCACCTTGTAATAAACCTTGTAATAATCTTTCTCCTGTGCCTGTCTGCCTCTGCGTGGTCCTCTGGCATGGGTATAACAGATCTTTTCATGGATCCTTTCAGATACAAAAACATCCACAAAGTATATGCAAAATCAATCAACACTAATATTCATTAGGGAAATAAAAATCAAAGCCACAATGAAATACTACTAAAACATAAGCTGGGGGCCAGGGGAGAGGCAGACAACAAAGAAATTTGCCAGGTACTGGTAGCTCATACCTTTAATCTTAGCTACTCAGGAGGCTGAGATCAGAGGATCATAGTTCAAAGCTAGCCCTTGCAGAAAAGCCCATGAGACTCTTCTCTCCAATTAACCACCATAAAATGGAAGTGGTGCTGTGGCTCAAAGTGGTAGAGCATTAGTTTTGAGCAGAAGAGCTCAAGGACAGCACCCAGGCCCTGAGTTCAAGCCACAAGACTGGCAAAAAAAAAAAAAAAAAAAAAAAAAAAACCCAAAAAGCAAAAGTGATAAGACAATGGAAGTATGGACGAAAGAAATCTGAAGGCTTTTAGACAGCGGATAGAATTCTAACTGACACTATGACTTTGGAAAACTGACAGTTTCTCAAAGTGTATTTAACATAAGCTACCATGTAGCCCAGCAATTCTGCTACTACACATATAACCAGAGCAATAAAAATATTTCTCCACCAACACCTTGTAACAAATGTTCACAGCAACATCAATCACAAATCCCAAAGGAGAAACCACCCAAATGACATCAACTGAGGAATGAATAAACAAAATGTGCTATATCCACACAACAGAAAACTATTTAGCAATAAAAAGGAATGCAATGTTTGCATCTCTTATAACATGGGTGTTATAAGAAAGCAGTACACTAGGTGAAATAAGACAGACACAGCCCACACAGTGATTCCTTCAATCTATATAACATATGTGAGTCAGGCAATCCAGAGGGACAGGCAGTAGACTTGTGGCTATGTAGCTCAGGTAAGGGAATGTGAGTACTCAGCGTGGTGCAGTTTTGGAGGAAGATGAAAATGGAATTGAGGTAGAAGAGATAGATGAGGGACAGGGACATTGAAAAGGTCCAGATTCCACTATTAGAACCGGGAAGAAAACTGAAAAGCCTGAGCAACTAGCTCCCTCCCATCACCATTTTTGAGCTAACTTTCAAGGACAGGGAACTACATAGGATTCACCTGTCTGTCTTTTCTTTTGAGATGTCAACAATCTGCAAACTCTTCCACTATGAGTATAGAGAGACAAAATCAGAAAGTATATCTGGAAAAGGGAAGTCCTAAAGTCACTTATTGTCCTTGTATTTTTGTATAGGACTAGACTCATCTCTCTGTTTCAAAATAATAAACACCAACCATCTTGGCCTCCTACCATTGTGTGCAAACTAGGAGTTGCTAGACAACATAATGAAGCATATTCTTCCAGCTCACCAAGTATAAGAACCATTCTTTTGGGTCTTTTTCCTCTCATTTCTTGTGTGGGAAGCAGAAATGTTTTCCCCTGTTTTCTCCATTTCTCCCTGCTTTATCTTGTTATACTAAAACAAATCCTTATTAACTTTCCACCTCCTGAGACATTTCTATTTGTAAGACATCTTGAAATTCTTTACACAAGGCAAGAGGATCGTGCAGATCTCACGGAGCTGTGATTTCGCAAAAAAAAAAAAAAAAAAACAACAACACCTGAGAATCTGAGGAAAGCACCTCACCCCTCACCCTTCTCATCCCTCAGTCTTTCACAGAGTCAGGTAGTGATGATGGCTGCACAATTGTGATTTATCAAAATCCACTGAGATATACATCATTTAAAAAATCATTTATCTTTTTTTGTCATAGGGCTTCAACTGAAGGCCTGGGTACTGTCCCTGAGTATTTTTTGCTCAAATCTAGCATTCTACCACTGTGATCTACAGTTCCACTTTTGGTTTTCTAGTGGTTAATTGAAGATAAGCATCTCAGGGACTTTCCTGCCCAGGCTGGATTGGAACAGCAGCCTTCAGATCTCAATCTCTTGAATAGCTAGGATCATAGACATGAGCCACTAGTGCCCGGCTGGAGCTGTACACTTTAAAAAGATAACTTTTGTGTTATATCTTAACAAAGCTACTACAAAAAGCTGCAGTATTACTGTTATGTAGGAATTATAAAACCTCCTGAGTGCAGAGAATAAGGCCCAGGACAGGGCCCTGAGTGTATTTACTGCTCATGGAAAATAATTTTTCTGGGAGGAAATGATAGAGTGAGACATAAAGTAAAGGGACTTGTTTATAAGCTAAGAGAATATAAAAGAAGAAAGGCACAAACTGGGCATGGTAGTACCCACCTATAATCCCAGCATTTAGGAGGACCAGGCAAGAGAATTGTGAGTTTAAGACCAGCCTGGGCTACACAGCAAGATACTGCCTCAAAAACAAGCCAAAACAATGCTTTTAATTCATTATTTCCTAACCAAACACAAGGCAATATGTTCATCATTACAATATCCTGTGTAGTGAAGTACACAGAAATATAATGCCCATTATAACAGCTGAGGAAGCTGAGGTGCTGGGAGATTAGGCCACTGGCCAAGGTTGCTGGCCAAAACAGCTTGAAACTTAGGCTGCTAGACATTGGAGCTCTTCTGGGCCTGTGTGTCAAGAATGGCCAAAAGTAAAACACTGCACAGGCAACCAGTAAAAAGGATGAAAGGTGCCTTTTGTTGCATTTATCAGCAAAAGTGTGTCAGGAATTTTGTCGAGTGATGGGACAACAGGTAGATTCTAGCAGCTTGAAGAGTAAGGAAGTGCTCATCCATCTTCCAGGAAGGAGGAGAGAGGCTAAGGGTCTTTAGCGGGAGAGTGGTGAGTTGGTGGTGTAGGAGAAAGGCAGGATGAGAGGATCCCTTAACTCCCACTGTGAAAAGTCTTTTGGGGGGTTTCAAAAGGAGATTATTCACAAGGTGAAGGGCTTATTTTAGTAAAATGGGATAAAGTAAGGAGAAATAGCAAAAGGATAGAGAAACATCTGGAAATGATGAGGTTTGTCTGGGGTCTTTTTTTTCCCATAGTATAACAAAATGTATTTTTAAAAGATTAATTGTGGTTCAGTAAAGCATTTAAATTAAACATGTAACTTTAAAACATTCTGCACAAAGGCCTGGGCTGTTTCTTTAATGACTATCGAGACACCAGGCTAAAGCAAAATAAATAAATAAGATAAAAAATTTTTAAAAGAGCTGTGGGTGTGGATCAAGTGATTCTGTACTTACCCAGTGAGTTGAGGCCAGGAATTAAAGCTCCAGTACTGTCCAAAAAATAAAACAAAACCAAGAATGTTACAGGGAGAAGCCAAGAAGAATCTGAACAGGCCCTATTGGGTTTCTCCCCTTTATTCCCACCAGATCACACTCTTTTGTCTAAATCATCTTTCCACATGGCTGTTCATTTTTCAGAAAAACTAAGCACAAAAACAGTTGTCTTTGGATGTATGGATCTTCATTTCTGAAGGCTCCTAGGTCACAAAAGTTTTTTGATGAAATAAGTTGTTATGCTCTCCTCTTGCTAATTGGTGTTTTGTTAGAAAAGTACTGGCTTTGATGCTCCTGAGGAGAAAAGATATTGCACGTTTTCTAATACCTAAAGTAAAGCGTATTGCTTTTACATATGGATGTCCAGTTTTTCAGTACCACTGGCTGAGTGACCTTTGTACAGCTTTGTTAAAAATCAGTTGGCTCAACTTGTAAGGGCCTATTTCTAGGCTCTCTGCCTTATTTCATTGATTCACATTGTCTGTTCTTGCACTACCACACACTTCAGGTCAGGACTACTGCAGCCTTACAGTCAGCCTTCACTCAGGTAGTGTGAGTTTTCCCCTTTGCTCTTCTTTTTCAATTGTTTTAGTTACTCTGAATCCCTTGCATTTTCCTGATGAATTTTGGATAAGCTTGTCCATTTCTGCAAAGTGCACCCGAGATTTTAACAAGAATTGTGTTGGATCTGCAGATGTATTTGGAGACTATTACCATCTTAATGATATTAAGCCTTCCATTCATAACATGAGACAGTTTCTCATTTGTTTAAATTTTAATGTTTTTCAATAGATTTCAGAGGATAAGTTTTGAGCTTCTTTTGTTAAACTCATTCTTATTCACTATCAATTCTCCTCATCTGTTTTTGTTATAAAGTTTCTGAACACTGAATTAGCAAATCTTGAACTTATTTCTTCTAGAAAAAAACAAGGACCCATAGTCTCAACCCTTTTGTCAGTAAAAATGCCATTTGCATTATCCAAATTCCATGTGAAACAAGCCAGTTCTAGCAGTGTTAAAAATCTGCTCTTTTATATAACTCTTTTCTTGTAGAACACAGTAGGTATTTAAATTTTTCTTCCACAGCCTCCTGCTCTATAGAAGTGGATCTCCAGAGACTTGAACTCTAATTCTAGTTCTTAGCTGTAACTATAGGCAAGTCTCAGAATCAACACTCCCAAACCATGTGTGTGAGTGTGAGAGAGAGAGAGAGAGAGAGAGAGAGAGAGAGAGAGAGAGAGAGAGAGAGAGAGAGAGAGAGAGAGAGAGAGAGAAAGAGAGAGAGGGGAGAAAAGAGAGAGAGAGGAGAGAGACTAGATGAAAATATCTTTAAGATTCTACTAATTCTAGCGTTCACTTACACACGTACACACATACATACATACACACACACATACACACACACACACACACACACACACACACACACACACACACACACACAAATATCTAAGGCCTACAGTACCACCTGGTGGTGAAAGAGAAGAGGATGCTGAGGAAAAGTTGCCAGCAGTGTCCAGCTATAGCTGTATTTTGATTCTTTGAATAAAAACTTCAATTTTTATTTCCTCTTAAAAATGACCACATATATAAGCCAAGAGCTGGGTGACTCACATCTGTACATCTAGCTACTTAGGAAACAAGGATCTGAGGATCTCACAGAGTCTACGAGACTCTGAAGTTGTGGCTCAAAGTGGTAGAGCCCTAGCCTTGGACAAAAAGAGCTCAAGGACAGCAGCCAGAACCTGAGTTCAAGCCCCATAACCTACAATAAAAAAAAATGGCCACATATAAGGTACTGAATATAAACAGCTTAAAATCAGGGCTGGGAATGTGGCTTAGTGGTAGAGTGCTAGCCTAGAATACATGAAGCCCTGGAATCGATTCCTCATAAACAGAAAAAGCCCGATGTGGCCCTGTGGCTCAAGTGGTACAGCTCTAGCTTTAAGCACAGAGAGTCTCAGGGACAGTGCCTGGCTCCTAAGTTAACGTCCCAGGACTGGCAAAAAAAAAAAAAAGTTTAAAATCAAACCACAGAATTCCTTCATTACTCATTGCCAATCTGTTATTGTTTGATTTAAAAAATCTAATGGACTGGGAAGGTGGCTCAGTGGTAGAGTGCTCACCTTGCATGCATGAGGCCCTGGGTTCCATTCCTCAGTACCACATAAGCAGAAAAAGCCGGAGGTGGCGTTGTGGCTCAAGTGGTAGATGCTAGCTTTGAGCTGAAGAGCTGAGGGACAGTGCCCAGGCCCAGAGTTCAAGCCCCATGACTGACAAAATAAATAAATAAATTAATTAAATTAAAAAATTTAAAAATCTATTAAACAATTACATAAAACAATTACATAAAATACGTTGCATTACTCCAAAGACTTTCCATCACACTAAAATTATTAATGCATGTTTAAGAAAAACATGACAGAATGATAATCCAAAGAATAAAATATTTATGAATTTATATTTATATAAACACATAGTTGAATGAATGAATATATAAATAAGTAAATAAATGCAGGAAAAGAGATATCTCTTCTTTACCAAATAATCCAATTAATAGATACAAAAGGAATGAGGGGCCGGGTACTGATGGCACATGCCTGTAATCCTAGCTACTCAGGAGGCTGAGGTCTAAGGATTGTGGTTCAAAGCCAGCCCAGGCAGGAAAGTCCATGAGACTCTTATCTCCAATTAGTCACCAGAAAACCTGAAGTGACAGCTGTGTCTCACGTGGTAGAGCACTCACCTTGAGCTGAAGAGCCCAGGACAGCACCCAGGCCCAGAGTTCAAGCCCCACAGCAGACAAAAAACCAGAACAAAACCAGAACAAAAAGGATTGGAGGAGTGACTGGAGTCATAGAGTATTTGTCTAGGAAGCATGGAGTACCAAGTTTGAATCCCAATACCTCAAAAATATTACCACTAGAACAACACTTTAATAGTTGTTGTAGTTTGATCCCTTTTATAGGTACTAAAATCAGTAAAAAAAAAAAAAAAATGTAAGGAGAAATAGACTGTTTGCATAGTCTCAAAGTATTTTCCCCCAAAGTGTTCATTAATTACACTGGGATAGGTAGTGATTTTCGAGCAGAAGAATCCATAGACATCATCCGAATGAAGTGATCAAGATGAACCTTACAAAATACAAAACATGCTGACATCATGTATATTTTGGTATGGAACATGGCAACAAGCATCCACTTTTTGGTGGCATTTTTGCCCAGCATGAAAACCTCAGTATATTAACTGGTAGAGGGCTGGGAAGGTGGCCCAGTGGTAGAGTACTTGCCTTGCATGTATGAGGCCCTGGGTTTGATTCCTCAGCACTAAATAAGCAAAAAGAAAAAAGCCACTGCTGTGGCTCAAGTGGTAGAGCGCTAGCCTTGAGCTGAAGAGCTGAGGGACAGCGCCCAGGCCCAGAGTTCAGTCCCCACGACCAGACCCCTCCCCCCAACCAAAAAAAAAAAAAGCTGGTAGAAATCACTCTCACACAATTTAAGATGAGGCCTACCAAATAGGGGAAAGGTTGAGATCTGTCAAAGATCATTGGAAATTAGGCATAAGAAAAAGCAGTGTGGGACTCTGGATCAGAGAAAGAGTATTAGCAGAAGAACTGGACAACTTAGTTAAGTCTGTAGGTTAGTTAACAGCACTGTGTCAAGGTTTTTTGTTTTTGTTTTTGGCCAATCTTGAGGCTTGAACTCAGGGCCTGTCCCTAAACTTCTTTTGCTCTAGGCTATCACTCTAGCTCTTGAGCCCAGTGCCAGTTCTGACTTTTTCTGTTTATGTGGTACTGAGGAATGGAACCCTTCATTCATGCTAGGCAAGCACTCTACGACTAAGCCACATTCCCACCCCTGGCCTCAAACTCTTAATCCTCCTACCTCAGCTTCCAAGTGCTGAGATTGATTATAGGTGTATATCACCATGCCTGACAGTTTCCTTGGCACTTTTACTAGAATTATATGGGGAAAAAAATATGTTCCTCTGGAATTGTTAAGCATGTAGGATATAGCCTGGAGCTACCAGCTAGAGAAAGACTCCTAAGAATAAAGAGAAAGACAGAAAAGAGAGAAGAGATAGAGAAACAGAGAGATAGAAAGAGAGCTCAGAAATGGGGAAGTCAAGTCCTAATTATATAACTTGAGCCCCCAAATTCAGGCCTGCAGAAGCCAGATCTTCTGATGTGTTTAAGTTATATCAGCTAATAACATTCTCATCTCCCTCTCCCACCTGTTTATTTCACTTAAGCCAGTTTGACTTTAGCTTCTGTTCCTAAGCAGCATTAAAATCACTAGTCTAGATTTTGATGTTTATTTTGAAATGCAAATGCATTAAGGAAGGATGTAAGATTTTATATTTTTGTTAAGGTAAATTGTTTATAAAAAAGAAGAAAATAGTACAGATTTTCTATTTTAGAAATAGCTCTAAAATTTTTAGAGTTAATAAACTATGGGAACTTAGATAAAAATGGTAATATAATAAAAATGTATTTAATATTCCAATAGGAATATGTCAGTTAAAAAAAGGGAGGGGAGGGGAGGTGTAAGCTGGGTGGTACGGTGCTTGCTTAGCTCATATAAGACCCTGGGGTTGATTCTAAGTACTGCGAAAATAAAATAGACTAAAAAGAAAAATGAAGGACGAAGAGATCAATTCAGAATGTATAACTGGGGGCACAGTAAACTCAGAAAAATGCACTGGAATTTACTGTAATTGTAAGAAGGGAAATATTTACATCCTCTCTTTTTGATGAGAGGAAAAAAATAACTTTCCTTCAATCTTGAAAACGCCACCTTTAAACTAGTTCCTATAGAAACCAAAGCAATCAGATTGTGTCCAACAGTATGAAAAAAAAACACCTACAAACAAAAAGAAAATAGAAAATATTTATTCTTTTAAGTATGAATACTGATAATATATTAGTCCAAAAGGAAAATAATTGATTGCAAAAGGCAAGTGTTTTCTTTTGCTTTATTTATTGTGCTTAGGGGTTCAAAGTGGAGCCTCATATTTGCTAGATGAGACATTTTCGTGCTTTCAGTGAAATTAAACTAGAATGACCAAACCAGAAAAATTTCTCTTTGTCCTAGAGACTTAAAATTGTCTCAAATGATGCCTGTGGCAAAAGGGAAGCAAGAACCCAAACTGAACCTTTTTTTTTTTTCTTCCTAATCCTGGGGCCTGGGCACTGTCTCTGAGCTTCTTTTGCCCAAGCCTAGAACTCTATCACTTGAGCCACAGCACACCTCTGGTTTATTCTGTTTATGTGGTACTCAGGAATTCAACCTAGGGCATCATGCATGCTAGGCAGAATTCTACCACTAAGCCACTTACCGGTCCCCCAAGCTGAACCTTTTAAAATGACAGTGTCAGGGTGACAGCTAGCCTCTGTGTCATCATTGTGTGTGTCAGAAATGATGCTCCTTCAAGCAAAAAGAAAACCTGGCTTTTTCAAGTCTTTGGGTTAGCAGTGATCTTGACTCTGAGTCCTACTGGCTGAAAGATGAGTATATAGTCAGGGAAACTAAAGCCAATGTTAATTGGTATATATGGAAGAAAAACAACAACATTGAATTTCTCTTCTCTAAGGAGGGAACACGAAGCTCCAATTTCTCCTTAAGATTGGAGGCAAATATCTAGTTAGTGACAAAACATACAATCTTTTTGTTTCTTTGGTTTTTTTGTTTGTTTCTTTCTTTTTGGTCTGTCATGGATCTTGAACTCTGGGCCTGGGCACTAACCCTGAGCTCTTCAGCTCAAGGCTAGAGCTCTACCACTTGAGACACAGTGCCATTTCCTGTTTTCTGGTGGTGAATTGGAGATAAGAGTCTCATGGACTTTCCTGTCTGGAATTGCTTTGATCCACAATCCTGAGATCTCAGCCTCCTGAGTAGCTAGGATTACAGGCTTGAGCCACTGGCACCCAGCTTTTTTTTTTTTTTTTCAGCTTTTGTTTTTTTAATATACTATGTAAAGTTATTTCTTTTTTCTTTTGTCCCCACCCCCCCTTTGGTTTATCCCCTGCTGTCACTGTTTTTTTATTTTGGCACCCTGTGTCTTATATATATACTTATCTGATTTGGGAAAGGGAAGGGGAATCACAAAATGGTGAGACAGAGGATAAATGGTGAACCAATACAACAGCAATACTCACAAGACACTATATTGGAAATGAGGGGGGAGTCGGGGGCGGGGGAGGAAAGTGGGAGAAAATGAGAGTGGGGGTAACAAGGTTTGACAAGAAATGTACCCATTACCTTACCTATGTAACTTGTAACCCCTTTGTATATCATCTTTACAATTTAAATTAAATTAAAAAAATAAAAATCTCATCCAAAATACTCTTACTTAGAACTGTATCTTCTCATGGTCCTGAATCCTGGGGACAAAAAAACAGGAAAACACGTGGTTTTGAATTATTCTTCTACTTTTATATAGCCTACAATTGGCTTTAGCTACTTTAAATTGTCATTAATTGCTGTGAAAAAGTAATGTGTGAGGTTTTGTATCACTGGATACAAATGATTCATGAGTAAGCTCACAAAGTCTTTAAAGATTGCTGTCCTTAAAGCTACAGACAATCCTAGTCCAAGGGCTGGAGATAGAACTCAGAGGTAGAGGACTTGGCATATACAAGGCCCTGAATTCCATCCCCAGTAGCTCTAAAAACAAAACAAAACAGTTCCCATTTGAAATTATGTTCTTAGAGATGTTCAGATACTCTTTTCTCACTTTTTTTTTGTTGTTCTTTTATATGTGCTGGTAGTAGGCTTGAACTTGGGGCCTGGGCACTGTCACTGAGCTCTTCTGGCTACAGGCTACCGCTCTCCCACTTGAGCCATAGCTTCACTTTAGGCTTTTTGTGGTTAATTGGAGAAAATAGACTTTGGGCTAGCTTTGAAACATGATTCTTAGATCTCTGCCTCCTGAGTAGCTAGGATTACAGGTGTGAACCACCAACACCCAGTTCTCACACAGTATTTTTAATGGAGAGATTCCTAACATCATTTCTCTCATCCCCTTTGGGGGTTCTGTTTTCTATTCCTACCTTTCTTTTACAGCAGTATCCCTCCTAGAACAGGAACCACAAGGCCTCCAGTTTCTATGGAAGAATGGGAGCCTCACCAGGGTTCAGCCATGTCCTCAGGTGGGACATGGATACTCTGGAATGAGCTTAGGGCTACAGAGGTGGAGCTGAGGTAAGGAAGTCAGGGAAATGTCCTTAGAATTAGGTGAAATTGAAGCTGAAAAGGGAAGTGAACGACTGTGACAGAGATCCTGGGAGTAGGGATAGGTCAAGGTTGGTTAGGATACACCAGTCCCTGGATAGGAGTTAAAGAGGCTTCCATTGTGACATCAAGGAGACAGGAACTGGGGAGAGGCCACAATGGAGGTAGTGACAGAATAAAGGCCTGGTTGTTAAGATCAGGGAATAAATACCAGGAGTCTGGAAAAGAGGAAATGGAGCCCCAGCTCCTGGCCCTCTTTCCCACCCCCTGCCCCCATAGACTATGTGAGATGTCACCTTCCATCTAACATCATCTCCTCAGTTTCAGTCCTTAATTCTAGACTCTGCCTTCTGCTTGGTTCTACATTCTCCACCCCTTTGCACAGAGGACTGTCACCTGACCTCCGCGGAATCTCTACGGTTTTCTGCTTTCCTTGGGTCCTGATGGCCAGCATACCTAGCTCAGCTGAGATGACTGCCACCTCCCCAAACTTGAACTCTGCTTCTAGTCTTCATCGAGAGGCATTGGACCCTGGGATCACCATTGCCCTGTTGGAAATTGGATCACGTTCCCCCTACCGCTGGGGCTCCCGCCCTTCCCCAAATAATCGTAGCCAATCAGTAAAAGGATCACAGACAGCACAGAAAGTAGATGCTCTCTTAAGAGACATTAAAGATGTCCTTAAAAGTATGGCCGAAGTTGAAGAGAAGACCACAGAAACAAATGACCTTTTTGAGGACACCAATATTTCTAAGGATGTATCAGAACTCATAAAAAAATTCAGAGGACTTGACAAAACAAACAAGAAACTCTTGAAAGACCTGCTATTTAGGTTAGACCCAGAGAAAGAAAAGAATACAAAGAAACAGGAGATGATATTCAAAAGGCAGCAGTCGGAGGACATGGTACAAATGTCTGCAAGGGATTTGTTAAATCGCTTAGAAGAAAGAAGAGCCCGTAATAAAACTCAACTGAGTATGGATGAAGGAAAATACAGGTCCCTTTACATTCACGAAGCAAATAGGAAACTTAGGAACAACATGGAACAGTTACTTGAGGAAGCAGATCACTGGAGTAAACAGCAAATGGAGCTCAATGAACTGATCAAATTGTACCAGAAGTCTCACAAAACCAAAAGAGAAACCCTTCAACATGATCAAGATGATTTCCAAAGCCAACCAAATAATGAAACATCCTTTAAACATGAGCTGGAGGAACAGGTGCGGAAACTGAACCATGACACCTATTCACTGCATTTGATTGCGGCTCTGCTGGAGAATGAATGCCAGATCTTACAGCAGAGAGTAGATATTCTCAAGGAATTCCATCTTCACCAAGGGGGAACACCACAGGAGATATTACTTCTGATAAACAATGATGAGGACAAGAAAGACCAGAAGCCAACAGAAGCAGAGAAAGTAGAAAAAAATAAGCATAATATACGAGACATGGAGGGTACGATACATAAAAAAAGCAGAGTCCTTAAAAATGGGGATACTTGTCTTAGTAAGAAAGCTCGAAATAATCGGTTCAATATTCGTGTTGCAAAAGCTCTTATGGGAAAAAAAAGACCAACAAATCTCTTAAGTTAGAAAATACCAAAAAGAGAGCAAAGGAGAATCTTCCAAAAACTACAGTGACCTCATCCAGCTTGAGGCAAAATCGATTATCTAACATAGGACAGATCTTCTGGTTTAAGCAACAAAGAGAGAATAAGAAGATTGGCACAAAACAGCCATTGCATCAGTAGCTATATAAGCTGGGGCTTTAATAATCACTGCGTAAATAGCCGATTCATAACTGTTTGTCTTAAGATCTGGTCTAATAACCATTTGTCACAATGGTTATTAGAGATTTTATAGTACTTAAGTCAAGTGATAAGTTACAGGTCCAATTAAGTAAAAAGCTAAATAAAAATCAGGATAAAACAGTAAAAAGTTTTGGGTTTTGTTTGTTTTTGGTTTTTGTTTTTGATTACTCAGAAGAGGAGGTGAAGTTCTGAAGGAAAAAATGTATGCTGTGCTCTGGTTGTTAAAGCTCACTTTTAAAGCTCACATAGCTAATTTATGTTTATTTTCCTATTACTGAAATGTGAAATGTGGTATAGATTTTTTAAGAAAGAAAAAATCTTGAACAAATCACTCAAAGTTATTCTCATCAGTTTTCCTAAGGGCTAGCTCTATTTTTTCTAATGATCCTTAGTGTCTTGTGTGCATAATGGGCCTCTTAGGAAAGACCCCTTAATTTGCTTAGAAGAATTACAGGTGTTACTAGACTTTGTTTCTGGTAGCTCATTCATAGCTACAGGAGTCTGAGATCTGAGGACTGAAGTACAAAGCCAGTCTAAGCAGAAAATCTGTGAGAGACATCTATAACTGACAAAAAACCAGAAATGAAGGTGTAACTCAAGTGATAGAGTGCCAGCCTTGAGCAGAAAAGCTAAATAAGAGCATATGGCTCTGAGTTCAAGCCTCAGTTTTGGCATACACACACACACACACACACACACACACACACACACACACACACACACACACACACACACACACACACACACACACACACACACATATTCTTCCCATTCTCCCAGATGGGACAATAGACAAATGACAATAGAGTCACTTGGGGCAAGAGGGTGGGATGAGATGTCTTCTAAGAAAGCTGGATTTCTGGTTCCTCAAAAAATTAAGCAGATTCCACAAATAATATAATAGTACTTCTCCTCCTCCTCCTCCTCCTCCCCCTCCTCCTCCTCCCCCTCCTCCTCCTCCTCCTCCTCCTCCTCTTTCTCCTCCTCCTCCTCCTTCTCCTCCTCCTCCTCCTCCTCCTCCTCCTGCTGCTGCTGTTTCTGCTTCTGCTTCTGCTTCTCTTTGTGCCCAAGGCTACTGCTCTACCATTTGAACCACAGCACCACTTCTAGTTTTTGAGTGGTTTATTGGAGATGAGCCTCACGTGGACTTTTCTGCCCAGGCTGGCTTTGAACAAAGATCCTCTGATCTCAGTCTTCTGACTAGGATTACAGTCTTGGCCATCGGCATCTGGCTCCACTAATTCTTTTTGTTAAATAAGCTAAAATCTCTGGACATTCTATAATAATACAATACCCATATCTTATATAATACTCATATATATGTATATAGATAATCTAACAAACACGAAACTTTTAAATATATTTTAAAGATGCTGTACACAGGTTGCAGATACATGAGTAAGGTAATGAGTACATTGTTACCCCCTCCTTTGTTATTCTTTTACTATCCCTTCCCTTCCCCACCTTTCCCACTCCTCTCCCTTCCCACCCAGTTGTAAAGTTCATTTCCAACATAGAGTCTTTTATGAGTATCATTATTGCAGTGGGTCATGCTGTGTCCTTGTTTCAGCATTTTGACAAACATGAAACTTTGAAAAGTGGAGTGGCCAAGAACCCTGAGCCTTTTTGGTACTAATATTGGGGTTTGAATTCAGGATGTACACTTGCTGAACCATGCCTCTAGCCCCCTTCACACTGGTTATTTTGAGGAAGAGCATTGCTTCCCAATCAGGTGCACAACTGAGCCTCAGTCCACCTATTTTAGGCTTCTTATAGTAGCTGGAATAATAGATGTGAACCACCATGCCCAGTTGTCACTTAAAAAGAGGTCTCTCAAACTTTTTTGATTGGACTTCCTAGAAACACAGTGCTTTCGGTCTCAATCTCCCAAGTAGCTAAACTTACAGGCATGACCTATTGGCACTTGGGTGGCCCTGAATATTAAGAAACAACATGGTACTGAGTTCCTTTGGGTCTGTCATATATATTCTGAGCTATGTAATGGTCTAAATGATTGTGACTTTCTCATCAGAAACCATGGAGACCATAGAATGAATATCTTTCAAGATCTGGAGGGAAAAAATGATAATCTACAATTTTTTACCCTATGAAATATATTTCAATAAGGTACGATCAATAAGGGAAAGACAAAACAGTTTGTTACCTTCTGTTGGAAAATGTATTTGTCCACATAACTAGTCACTTTTTTTCCAGTGGTACTCAGGATTTCACTTGCTAAGCTAGCTTGATACTGCTGAGCCACACCTCTTCCAGATCTTAGGCACTTTTTTTAAATTCAAGAAAATAGTACTTCAAATGTTTTTTTACTCCAACAGGAATTTGGAGGTGCTAAATGAAAGTGAAACATGAAACTACATCATGAATGAGACCATGATTCTGTTTTCATTTGTATGTGTCACTTGAACAGATTTTTGTGAATACTACTTATCTGTCAAAGATTGTGTCTTAATTCTCTAATTCCTAAATTCAGGTACCCTTGGCACTACAGCAAATTCACAAGGGAACTAAAAGACTTTTAAACTTTTAGGAGAAATACAGCAATACACAGTATCTGTTATATATGGTTTAAACTCAAGGTAGCTTGGCACAGCTACAACTTTAGACTGCACATCATACCATAGCAAAAGCACATTTGATAAGAACTTAGTCACATGATCACATCTATCTGTAAGTGATTAAAAAATGAAGTCTTTAGCTAGACAATTATGTACTCAAGGGTAGCTCAGTGGGAACGTAGCTCAGTGGTAGAATGCTTGCATTGCATGCATGAGGCCCTGGGTTCGATTCATCAGCACCACATAAGCAAAAAGAAAAAAGCTGGAAGTGGTGCTCTAGCTCAAGTGGTAGAGTGCTAGCCTTGAGCTGAAGAGCTGAGGGACAGCGCCCAGGCCCAGAGTTCAGGCCCCACGACTGGACCCCCCCCCCAAAAAAAACCCAAGACAATTATGTACTCAAGCAGAAGTAAATTATATTTACAAGCTATAGGGTATAGAGAACATTTTTTGTGAGTTTATAAAGAATTTTCTGAGTAATTTTATGGGAACATGATAGACTTTGGACTAAATCAAGCTGTACAAGGCAAAGATCATATGTGTTGAAGAAAAGAGATTTTACCTAATTTCAGAGATGTGTGTTTATACTCCATTTTGGGGTAAAAGTGCTTGGTTGTAAAACTGAAGACACTTGGTTTATCTGGCCCCTGGATAGATTTATTGACAATCTAGAAGGGTGGGAGTGAGAACTCAGGGTACTTCATACTTTGCCTTAGTGAGTAAAGGGTTTTATTCTCCTTTCTTTTTAGCAGAAGATGAAGGCAGCTCTTGTTTACTTCTATATAAATACTCAGATTACATTTCCCCACAATTCCTCACTTGCATTGTAGACCCTGTTGTATGTAGGGAGACGTGAAACTCTAGTTTGCAAGAACCTTAGCTGGGTGCAGTGGCATACACCTGTCATCCTAAGCTATATGAGAAGCTAAGCTTGGGAGGATGGTGCTTGAAGGCCAGCCAGGGCAGAAAAATCAGTGAACCTCCATCTTCATGGATGGAAGCTAGATATAGTTGTGCTTGCCTGAGATTCCAGGGACCTCAACAGGCCTAAAATTAGGTCCATCAAAGTTCAAGTACAGGTTCAGGCACAGGAAGCAAGACCTTATAAGGGAAAAAAATAGGGGTGAATAATCTAACATACATATTCTATTGCATATGCAGTTCACATTCCCAGGAATGAAACCATTTTTTTTTCCAGACCTGAGGCTTGAACTCAGGGCCTAGGCACTGTCCCTGAACTGCTGCTTTTGCTCAAGGCTAGTACTCTTATCACTTGAGCCACAGTACCACATCCAGCTTTGTTTGTTTTATGTGGTACTAAGGAATGTGAACCCAGGGCTTCGTGCATGCCAGGCAAGGCACTAAGCCACATTCCCAGCCCTTTACATATACCTTTTAAACATACTCTTTAGATTTTGGCATTGACTTTAACATTTTAAATGTATAATAAAGTTGTTCTCTTACTGTAGATCATACTTATACATTTAAAAATTAATTTATTTTTTTAATTGTGAAAATACTGTACAGAGGGGTTACAATTACATGGGCAAGATAATGAGTACATTTCTTATCAAGCATTGTAGCTGTCTCCTTTGTTTACCCTTCCCATTCCATCCTCCCCCTGTCCCCCTACCCATCCCTCCCCCCAACTATACTTTTATTCAATTCTAAAACTAATAAATTTTCCTAGAAACCATGGATTTTGAAGATTTTTGGTATAGATTTTTAATATATAAATTATCTTATTCCTATTAAAAATGTAAACTTTATTTGGATTAATATAATGGTATTTATAAATAAAAGGAACTAATTTATGTACATATGTATGTATGTATTTATTTATTTGTTATCTTGGTATCAAGGCTTGTACTTAAAGTTTTCTGCTCTCCCTTGGCTTTTTCATTCAAGGCTTACATTCTAGCACTTGAGCCATGCCTGCAGTTCTAGTTTTTTGCTGGTTAATTGATGAATGTCATGGATTTTTCTACCAAGGCTCTTTTTTGTTGTTGTTGTTGTTTTTTTGGGGGGTCTTGTCGTGGGGCCTGAACTCTGGGCCTGGGCGCTGTCCCTCAGCTCTTCAGCTCAAGGCAAGTGCTCTACCACTTGAGCTACAGCACCACTTCCAGGTCTCACATTCTTGAATACTGTATTTTCTCTTACCTGAGTACCAAATTCCAATCAAATTCAAATTATGGTTTTGAATATTCTTATTACTTTTGAATATTCTTATTAGTATTATTATTAGAATACCTCCCTAGCAGTCATGAAGCCCGTAGTTCAAACTCAGTACTACCAAAATAAGCAAGCAAAGAAGAAAGAAACAAAGCAAGAAAGAATATTAAGATAAGGACAGAAATCATTGAAATAAAACTCTAAAATTAACACAGACTAATAAAGCTTACATCGGGTTGTTTGAAAGAATTAACATGCCAGACCAAGAAAAAGGAATGCTACAAAAGGAAATATCCTCCCAGAAAAGTCTGGGGAACACTGACAGCACTATTTTCTTAAATTTAAAAAAAGGAAAAGAAACAAAAACAAAAATAAAAATAAAAATAGAAAAATAGAAACAACAATACTATTCTAATATAAGTTTTGAATATTCTTAGTATTCTCATGTCTGATGGTAATGGTAATCTTTAGAATATGTTTTAAATAACTTTAAGGAAGGAGAAATTCACACAGAGTTTGCCAATTTTTCCCAACACATTCCTCAGAGTGATGAAATAGAGATTTCTAAATTTCGAAACACTTTTACCACAGATTAAAACCAAATAATCTTGACAATATTTTAATAAGAACAGGTTCCTTATAAATGTCTTCTGAAGTCTTCTTGGTCTTTCCCACATATATATTTGGAATTGATCTACAAAGGGGAGTTTAAGCTAATCAAAAATTTCACAATTCTGGGCATTTTCAAATCCTTTTACACATATCTATGCTTTCTGAGCCTTTTTAACCTTTCCAATAGTAAAAAGCTGTATTTTTTTTAAATGATGCCAAGGGCTGGGAAGGTGGCTCAGTGGTAGAGTGCATGCATTAGGCCCTGGGTTCGATTCCTTAGCACCACATAAGCAGAAAAAGCCAGAAGTGGTGCTGTGGCTCAAGTGGTAGAGCACTAGCCTTGAGCTGAAGAGCTGAGGGACAGCGCCCAGGCCCAGAGCTCAGGCCCCATGACTGGCAAAAAATTAAATAAATAAATAAAAATAAAATGATGCCAAAATGTAAACAGCATTCCACAATAAAGAGGTGACCTATGTCTTGTCTTGGCCCTAATTATAAGGTAGAAAGTATTAATTTTTAAAAATTAATATTAATTTTTTTGTTACTCGTGGGGCTTGACTCTGGGCCTGGGTGCTGTCCCTCTTCAGCTTAAGGCTAGGGCTCTACCACTTGAGCCATAGTGCCACTTCTGGCTTTTTCTGTTTGTGTGGTGCTGAGGAATCGAACCCAGGGCCATAATGCATGCAAACCACCTTCCCAACCCAATTTTTAAAAATTATTATTATTTTAAGAACCAAGGAGGCATATTTCAAAAATTCTCAGGCTCTCTTATGTCTGTCTCAGAAGCAAAAAACTAATCAGAAGCAAGCTAATCCAAAAAAAAAAAAAAAAAACACATGAGGTGTCTGAAAGTTTGGGTCTCTGATAGGCCGCAAGTAAGAAGAAAGCTATATATTAAAGCAACCAGGGGCTGGGAAGTTGGCTCAGTGGTAGAGCGCTTGCCTTGCATGCATGAGGCCCTGGGTTCGATTCCTCAGCACCACATAAGCAAAAAGAAAAAAGCCAGAAGTGGTGCTGTGGCTCAAGTGGTAGGGCACTAGCCTTGAGCTGAAGAGCTGAGGGACAGTGCTCAGGCCCAGAGTTCAGGCCCCACAACCGGACCAAATAAATAAATAAATAAATAAATAATAAAGCAACCAATACCTTGAATCAGTTGAGCACTGATTTATCATCATCATCATCATCATCATCATCATCATCATCATCATCATCATCATCATCTCATCTTGTTAGTACCATCACTTTTATAATCGTCTTCTACAAGCATGATCAGTATAGATAACCATTTAAAAATATCTCTAACCATGAACAAAGCCTCAGGCAAAGATTCATCACGGGAGTGTCATGGTTGATGGCATGTTTTCCTTCTCTAAACAATTACAGTGTTCTAGAGGAAACTACTAACCACTAATCTGTGTTTGATTAAATCTTCTCATAGGGAAGCATATATCCTCTTGGTTGACACTAGTCTGTTATTAAGCTTCAGTTTATGAGAAACTAAATGCTGATTATGTGCGCTTTGTTTTGATTTAACGATTAAGTGTGTGTGTGTGTGTGTGTGTGTGTGTGTGTGTGTGTGTGTGTGTGGTGTGTGGTGAATATGTTTTACTGAGGATTAAACCCAGGTCCTTGTAGTAGCTAGTCAAATGCTCTACCATTTGAATTATGCTTCTAGTCATCTTTGTTGCTATTATTGTTTTGTTTGTTTGCTTGTTTTTTTGAGACAAGGTCTGATAATTTTGCCTTGACTGGCTTAAATTCCACAATCTTTCTGACTCGATCTTCTAAGTAGCTGGATTATAGGTATGCACCACCACAGCTGGCTTTAAATGTTTGTTGTTATTGTTGTTTCTATTTTTATTTTTATTTTTGTTTCTTTCCCTTTTTTTTTTAAATTTAAGAGAATAGTGCTGTCAGTGTTTCTCAGACTTTTCCGGGAGGAGATTTCTTTTTGTAGCATTCCTTTTTCTTGGTCTGGCATGTTAATTCTTTCAAATAACCCAATGTAAGCTTTATTAGTCTGTACTAATTTTAGAGTTGTATTTCAATGATTTCTGTCCTTAATATTCTTTCTTGCTTTGTTTCTTTTTTGCTTGCTTATTTTGGTGGTATTGAGTTTGAACTAAGGGCTTCATGACTGCTAGGCAGGTATTCTAACAATTGAGCCATATCTCCAGTCATTTAAAAAAAAATTCATTGCTGAGCACTCATGGCTCAGGCCTGTAATCCTAGCTGCTCAGGAGGCTGAGATATAAGGATTCCAATTCGAAGCCAATCTGTGCAGGAAAGTTTATGAGCCTCTTATCTCCAATTAACCACCAGAAAATGGGAAATGGTGCTGTGTCTTAGAGCACTATCTTGAGCAAAAGAGCTCGGGGACAGTGCTCAGGCCCTAAGTTCAAGCTCCACAACCAACAAAAGTAAAATTAAACTAAATTCATTAATTTTATTGGTGCTGGGAGTGGGGAACACATTTAATATTACAAGGCCTTTCCACCAAGAAAAAAAACCCAAACAAACAAACAAAAAACACTTGAGACTTCCTTCTATATGACTTCAAATTATTTTCTGGAGCGCTATTTCAGTTTAGAATTCCTAGGAATCTGTGAGATACCCATTTTACCAGTATCTAACAGCAGTCTAACAGGTGTTAGAATCTGAAATTTTAATTCTGTGATAACTAATGACTCTGAGCATTAAAATACCTACCAGTGATTTTTTTCTTTTTTTAAATAAGTTTTTTTTATTATGAAAATACTGTACAGAGGGGTTACAATCACATGAGCAAGGTAATGAGTACATTTATCAAGCATTGTTGCCTCCTCCTTTGTGTTCTCCCCTACCATCCCTTCCTTCCCACCTCCACAACTACATCCTCCCCTCCCCCTGAGCACCCTCCCCTAAATTGTAAAGTTCATTTTTCAATATAGTGTCTTGTACATCTTATTGTTGCAATGGGTCAATCTGTAACCCTATTTAAACAATTTGTTTTTCCCTTCCACTCCCCAAATTATACCAACATCAAATACAGTGAAAACAGGGGTTATACTGTGGGGGAGGGACATACAAAGCAACAAAAAAAATCACTTGATACCTTACAAATATGTTAGAAACAATAGCAAGAAAGAAAAAAAAACCACTTGTGTTCCTATCTTGGGGTTCATTTCACTTAACATCATCTTATATGACCTTTTCTGCTTGTCTCAGATATATACTAGTTATTGCAAATAAGGGAAACCATGGGACCTATGTTTCTTTGCACCTGGCTTACTTCACTTAATATAATTTTTTCCAAGTCTTTCCATTTCCTAGCAAATGGGGCAATGTCATTCTTTCTGATGGAGGCATAGAATTCCACTGTGTATATATACCACATTTTCTTGATCCATTCATCTACTGAGGGGCATCTGGGTTGGTTCCATATCTTACCTGTGGTAATAAACATAGTTGTGCTGGTAGCTTTAGTATGGTCTTGTTTGTGATCATTCAGGTAAATGCCCAAAAGTGGGATTGCTGGGTCATAGGGGAGCTCTATGTGGAGTCTTTTGAGGAACCTCCATACTACTTTCCAAAGTGGTTGAACAAGTTTACACTCCCACCAACAGTGCAGTAGAGTTCCCTTCTGGCCACATCCCCTCCAGCATCTGTTGTTATTAGAGTTCTTGATTATAGCCATTCTAACTGGGGTGAGGTGGAATCTCAATGTTGTTTTGATTTGCATTTCTTTTATGGCTAATGAGGTTGAACATTTCTTCATGTGTCTATTGGCCATTCTTAGTTCCTCTTCAGAGAAGTTTCTCTTTAAGTATTTAGCCCACTTATTTATTGGGCAGTTATTTCTTTGAGGATTTGTTGTTGAGGGATTTGATATTTTGAGTTACAGGTATATTTTTATTGTATTTTATTTTTTTAAGGACATAGGATATTTTTTATTGTGTGAACTAAGTCAAATCTTATCAGGGCCAAATCAATCATTGGCTTCTCCCTTATATACTGTTACTCTCTCTCTCTCTCTCTCTCTCTCTTTTTTATTGTGAAAATACTGTACAGAGGGGTTACAATTACATGGGCAAGGTAATGAGTACATTTCTTATCAATCATTGTTGCCTCCTCCTTTGTTTCCCCTTACCATCCCATCTTTCCCCCCTCACCCCCCCACCCTACTTCCAGGTATCTTTTAGATATGATTTTTAAAATGTGTCTTTCATTTCCTTTGTCCATTTTATGATAGAGTTTGGGTAACCTGTACAATTGCACAGGAACCTATACTAGAAAGCCTTCTTGAAACAAGTGTGGTGGCTCAAGCCTACAATTCTAACCACTTGGGAGTCAGAGATTGGGAGATCTGAATTCCAGGGCATAAAAGTTCGTAAGACCTTACCTCAACCAATGGCAGAATACCTTGGAATACATTATAGTTATTCATTGAGATCCAGATATTACTGTTTTCCAAAAAATGAACAGTCTGTATCCTACCCTTATTATGGGCAATGTACCTTGGATAACTTTATCTATCTATCTATCTATCTATCTATCTATCTATCTATCTATCTATCTGTCTGTCTGTCTGTCTGTCTGTCTGTCTGTCTGTCTGTCTGTCTATCTATGTGTATATGTATATATACACATATATACACATATATACACATATTACTGTCTGTAGCAATTGTACTATGTATAATATATAGTATATGTAATTCTATAATATAATTCTGTGAGTGAAAAAATTTAAACATAATGCTTTAAATATTTCTTTTATACTTTATTTTGTAGTGCTTATTAGTAACCTTTGTGAATGCCTTTCTAGGTGTTTTTATTTCAATATACTCTGCCTTCTGGGATTTTCACATACATCTAAGACTTGTGACTTTGAAAGTATATAGTCATCTAGGAGCTACTTTCTTTTTTTTTTAATTTAATTTAATTTTATTTGTGAACATACTGTACGGAGGAGTTACAATTACATGGGCAGGATAATGCGTACATTTCTTACCAAGCATTGCAGCCTCCTCCTTTGTTTACCCTTCACATCCCTTCCCAGCCTCCCCCCTCTCCCCCAATCCCAATCCTTCTCCTTCCCCCCCCTTCTCCCCCCCCCCCACCGACGTTGTAAAGCTCGTTTTGGACATGACAACTTGTACTTCTCATTGTTGCAACAGGTCCACCTGTATCCTTAAACAACTGGTTTTTCCCCATCTCCTCCACAAGTTATACTGACATCAAATATAGTGAAAGCAGGGGTTATACTGTGGGGGAGGGACATACAAAGCAACAAAGAGATAATCTTATAAATGTGTTAGAAACACATGCTTGAAAGAAAAAAACATTAAAATACACATCTAAGGGTTCATTTTCCTGACATCACATTATCTGACCTTTTCCGTTTGACTCATACATATACTAGATATTACAAATAAGGGAAACCATGGGACCTATGTTTCTTTGGGCCTGGCTTACTTCACTTAATATAATTTTTTCCAAGTTTTTCCATTTCCTAACAAATGGGGCAATGTCATTCTTTCTGATGGAGGCATAGAATTGCATTGTGTATATATACCACATTTTCTTGATCCATTCATCTACTGAGGGGCATCTGGGTTGGTTCCATATCTTAGCTATGGTAAATAATGCTGCAATAAACATAGTTGTGCTGGTAGCTTTAGTGTGGTCTTGTTTGTAAACATTTGGGTAAATGCCCAAAAGTGGGATTGCTGGGTCATAGGGGAGTTCTATGTGAAGTCTTTTGAGGAACCTCCATACTGCTTTCCAAAGTGGTTGAACAAGTTTACATTCCCACCAACAATGAAGTAAGGTTCCTTTCTGTCCACATCCCCTCCAGCATCTGTTGTTGTTAGAGTTCTTGATTTTTGCCATTCTAACTGGAGTGAGGTGATATCTCAATGTTGTTTTGATTTGCATTTCTTTTATGGCTAGGGATGTTGAACATTTCTTCATGTGTCTATTGGCCATCCTTCTTTCTTCTTCAGAGAAGTTTCTCTTTAAGTCTTTCACCCACTTATTTATTGGGCAGTTGTTTCTTTGAGGATTTGTTGTTGGGGGGTTTAATTTTTTGAGTTCCAAGTATATTTTAGATATGAGACCCTTGTCCGTTGTGTGGCTAGTAAAGATTTTCTCCCAATCCGTGGGCTTTCTATTGATCTTGCTAGCTATGTCATTTGCCCTGCAGAAGTTCTGCAACTTTATGCAATCCCATTTGTCCAACCTTTCTTTGATTTGTTGTGTTTCCGGGTCTCTATTCAGAAAATTTCGGCCTGAGCCAAGGAGACCTAGGGTTTCTCCTATTCCATCCTGTAATGTTTTCAGAGTGTCTGCTTTGAGTTCAAGGTCTTTGATCCATTTGGAGTTGATTCTGGTGCAGGGTGATATATAAGGATCTAGCTTAAGTTTTCTACATGTATTTAACCAATTTTGCCAGCACCATTTACTGAAGAGGTTGTCTTTCTTCCATTCTATTGTTTTAGCTCCCTTATCGAAGATTAGATGGCTATAGGTCTGTAGGTTCATTTCTGGGTTTTCAATTCTATTCCATTGGTCCTGAGGTCTGTTCTTATGCCAATACCAAGCTGTTTTGATTACTATGGCTTTATAGTAGAGTTTGAAGTTTGGTATTGATATTCCTCCAGCAGTGTTCTTTCCGTTGAGGAGCGTTTTTGCTATTCGGGGTCTTTTATTGTTCCATATGAATTTTTGGATTGCCTCTTCTATTTCCTTGAAGAATGAGGTTGGAATTTTGATAGGTATTGCTTTGAATTTGTAGATAGCCTTGGGAAGTATTGCCATTTTCACGATGTTAATTTTTCCAATCCAGGAGCATGGGAGGTTTTGCCATTTTTTAAGTTCTGTGTTGATTTCCTTTTTTAAGATTTTAAAGTTTTCATCATAGAGGTCCTTCACTTCTTTAGTTAAATTAATTCCTAGGTATTTTATTTTTTGTGGGGCTATTACAAATGGAGTTGCTTTCCTAATTTCAGCCACACTTTTCTCATTGTTGGCATACAGATAAGCCATTGATTTTGGGGGGTTAATTTTATAACCTGCTACTTTGCCAAAGTTTTGAATCAGCTTGAGTAATTTGGGGGTGGAGTCTATGGGATTCTTTAAATACAAGATCATGTCATCTGCAAAGAGGGAGAGTTTTATTTCTTCTTTCCCTATTTGGATCTCCTTTATGTCTGCATCTTGTCTTATTGCTGTAGCTAGGCATTCTAATACTAGATTGAAGAGAAGTGGAGAGAGTGGGCATCCTTGTCTTGTTCCTGAGTTAAGATGAAATGGCTTTAGTTTTTCACCATTGAGTATAATGCTGGCTGTAGGTTTGTCATATACAGCCTTTATTGTATTGAGGAATGTTCCATGGATCTAGGAGCTACTTTCAATTCATTTTAGGATCCCCTTCCCTCCCCTCCCCCTCTCCTTCTCTCTCCTTCTCTCCCCTCCCCCCTTCCCCTCCCTTCCTCTCCCCTCCCATCCCACCAATCCTGGAGCTTGAGCTCTGAGCATGCATGCTGTCTCTGGGCTCCTTTTTGCTCTACCACTTGAACCACAGTACCACTTCGAGTTTTTTCTGTGATTAACTGGAGATAAGAGTCTCACAGACCTTCCAGCCCTGGTTGGCTTTGAACCATAATATTCAGATCTCAGCTTCCTGAGTGGCTAGGATCACAGGCATGAGCTACTGGTGCCCAGCCTTAGAATTTTCTTTATAAGATCCCATGGTTTCCCTTATTTGCAATAATTAGTATATGTCTAAGATAATCTTAGTAGATGAACAGAATAGCTCAACAGTTGTGTACATATGACCATATAAAAGACTAAGTGAAATGAAATCCAAGACATGGACACAAAAGTTTTTCTTCGTTGTTGTTGTTTTTTAACGTACTATGTGATTTTTTTTCTTCCTCCTATGGTATATCCCTTGTCACTGTATTTGATTTTGGTACCCTGGTATTGTATATACATTTATTTGAATTAGGGAAGGGAAGGGGAACAACAGAATGGTGAGACAAAGGAAAAGGGTGAACCAATGCAACAGCAATATTCACAAGATTGTATGTTGGAAATGATCTGTACAACTTGGTGGTGGGAGTATCAAGGAGGGAAAGTAGGAGAAAAATAAGGGAAGGGAAAGCAAGTTTGACAAGAAATGTATTTATTACCTCTCTTATGTAACTGTAACTCCTCTGTACATCACCTTGACTATATATATATATATGTATATATACCAAAAGCAAAAAAATAATTTTCTTTAAAGAACATTATACTTATTTTGGGGAAAGTATAATATGCTATCTCTTTTCATAATGGCTACATAATGCCTGATTTCACAGCATAAGGCTTAGTATCCTAGTGAACTACCTCTTCGTTCATAAGCAAAAGAAGTTAAAAACATTTGAAACTGTATGCTTTCTCTTTCACTATTCTGACTCCATAGTCTATTTACAGTTTTAGGATAGTAAAAATAAGCTGGTCTTGGTGCACTAAAACAATATCATAAAGCTGTTTGTCTCATAGCAGGAATTCTGATTTCTTTCATTTCTCTGACCTGTCCACTTCTTGCCTTAAGAACAATGCCTACTTTCAGATCCCTTGCTAAGTCATCATGCACATAAACACATCTTCATGGATAATCTTTAACTTACACTTCTTCATGCCATGGGGGAAGTCATTCACCTGGTTTATAGACTTCTTTTTTTTTATTGTGAAAATACTGTACAGAGTGGTTACAATTACATGGGCAAGATAATGACTACATTTCTTATCAAGCATTGTAGCCTCTCCCTTTGTTTCCCCTTCCCATCCCTTCCCATCCTCCCCCCAACCCCCCACCCTGGTTTATAGACTTCTAAAAGGAAGTACAAGTGAGGGACAATTGTGGAATTCATTTTCTTGACCCTACGCTGCAAGATGTATAAACAAGCAATTTAAATTGTAGTCTGACATTCAGTCAAAGGCACTGACAAGTGTCTTTACTGAAGTGGCATTATGTTTTATCTCTGAATTGACAAAAAACATATATTAGCAAGTACAATTTTCTGCTCTAAATCGTGTTTCCTGCTAACTAATCTTTCCCTTAGCTACACACAAATACTGACATCCTTGATCAATAGTTACTTTACACGATGCTATAGTTTCTCTCTATAGTAAAATAAATGTAGGCAGGAATGGAATTTGAATAACATAAAGACAAAGGAGTCTTGAACCCTATAGATGAGAGGCTTGTGTGTTAATATTTAATATTACTTATTTGTGGACATATTTACATATGGATATGTGTGTATTCATGCAAATATTTCATTTGTACCTGTAGACAATTGTCCTATATTACCTAAGTATAATCTTTATTAAATTCTTTTGAAAATTATTTTTAAGTAGCTGTACAGCATTCAACATGTCGGTTTATAAATGTAATGCATCTTGTTAGATCACCCTTTTTATCATTCTTCTCCCTCCCTCCCCCCTCCCCCTTATTTTTCTAGCTTCATAGGATATGTATTGAATATTAGGACTTCATTTCTCTCCTTACCATTCCTCCTCTTTATTTTGGGGTTTAGGTGTAAAGCTCACTTGGTATAGAGCTTGCCTAGTCTGCATAAGGCCTGGGATTCTAGCCCCAGTACTGCACAAAATTACTTTTCCATTTCATTGTCTCAAAAATTTCCTGTTAATATTCATTTTCATACGTTTCTTTCTTCAATGAAAAATCCATCTCTATGAAACAGGCCCCCTCTTTTGCTTCTATCCTAAACACATTTATCCAAGAAAAGCATTTTCCATATACTTTTTGGCATGAGATTACTTTTTCTTGCACCAAATCTTATGAGGTACTTTATAGCATGAATTTAACTTATAATGACAAATGGTAGCATGTACTTTTAGGAAATCAATCAGCAAGACCAAGGAGACCAAATATGAAATGAAATGTTATAGATGAGGTTGTTAACTGGACTTATTTTGACTATCAAGTGTGAAGAACATTATGACTCATCCACATTATGACAATAATCATAGCTTAGCTTTCTGGATACTCTTCAATTAATCCCACAGCAGAGGAGGCTTTATTCTGATGTCTGAATGAAAAGAAACCATCTGGAATTGCAAATATCAAGTTGATGTCTTCCAGGCTATCCCTGTGTAGCATATTTAAAAGTTCAGATTGTTTTCTAAATCTAACATGATCCTAATAAAATATTTACAACCCCCTAAAAGACGGTCTGGGAATCTTGAGATTCTTCATAGCTCTGTTTGAAAACCAGTTACATAAAGTCCTTTCTTTACTTGTCTATAGAATTGCTGAAAGAATGTTTTCCAGGTATCATATGGATAAACTCCAAATAATTTTCACTGAATTCTGAGAATGATCTCCTTGCCTTTGTCTTCCTCAGGGATAAGGATTGATAATCTTGAATAAGTCTGGTGGTTTTGACTGATCATTTGTATGAAGTATGTAGAATTAAAAATATAAATTGAAACTGGGCATTGTAGTCTATAGCCTATACCTATAATCCTAGCATTTGGGAGGCTAAGACAAGAAGATTGGGAGTTTGAGGCCAGCCTTGTCTATATACCAAGTTCCTGCTTCAAGGCTACAAAACAACTCCTTCCTCCTTCCCAGCAAAAAAATATAGCTAGAGTATACCTGGCTAGAATTTGTGGGTTTGCAGATTTTGCTTTGTGCTAATTGTAGACTCAAATATTCCTATGGGAAATTCTTTTTTTTTTTTTTTTTTTTGTCAGTCTTGGGGCTTGAACTCTGGGCCTGGGCGCTGTCCCTCAGCTCTTCAGCTCAAGGCGAGCGCTCTACCACTTGAGCTACAGCGCCACTTCCGGTTTTCTGGTGGTTTAATGGAGATAGGAGTCTCACAGTCTCTCCTGCCCGGGCTGGTTTTGAACTGCGATCCTCAGATCTCAGCCTCCTGAGTAGCTAGGATTACAGGCGTGAGCCACCAGCGCCCGGCGGGAAATTCTTAATTATTAGTATCTGTTGGAATTTTTCTCTTGTGCTAGTTAATTTCCCCAAAGAGTAGTATATCGATCTCCCTTGCTTGGGGCAAGGGTTGTGGTATAGGGAATGAATCTTGGCTGCAGGTTTTCTTAGACTAGAAGGAGGGAAGAAAGAATTTCACAGATGGATAAACTTTCGTCCTTTCTTACATAACAAATGAAATAAACATATAAGTTTTACCCTTTGTATGATTCCAGGATTAGCTGAAACGGAGGTCTACCCTGTACATGGCATTTAAAAGAAACAAATATATTGGATTTTTCTTAGCTTGGGATAAAAACGTCTTCTACAACAATGACATAATTCAGAGAGCAGCTGGTGTGTATTTGAGCATTAAAGTGATGCAGTACTTTCGCTATGCCAGGCTCTGATCTGGATGAAGAACATGAATTGCAGAAAAGTCATGCTGTTACCACATGGAAAATTTAAGATTCAAGTTCACACCTTCTGATTTTGAAGCAATGATTCCTCATAAGGATCCACAGGTGGTATTTGTCACCATTAACCAGAATCATTTGGCATAATCTACCCAGTAGCTTTCATAAAACTTGTTAATATTTAAAAACTGGCTGGCTGAATACAGAAAACTTCATTTCTAGCTTCTCACAAAAACCAACCAGAGGTGTCAACTTTGAGCTCAACCCGGCAACATTACTCAAGCTAAGTGACAAGAGGGTTCCTTAAGTAGATTCTTTTTCTTCATTTTTTTTTTTAATTAAAGGATTGCCTATGTTATCTAATCATTCATTCAGGCAGAGATGGGTTCACAGGTGTGTGATCTGTGCAGTATACTGGGGCTCCTGCTGAGAAGAGCCCTGTGGTTGGTTTAATGTGCCGCTATTGGCATTTTGAAATTTATTATAATCTTTGATCGAGGGAAGGGTCCCACATTTTTATTTTGCACACCAAGCCTGGCAAATTATGTAGCTACTCTTTCACATAGTTATTTGTAACTATGAGCTTTGCCCTAAAGTCCTGTTTTTTTTTCCCTTTATACTGCTTCATTAACCTTTACCAAAGTACCTCATCTATTTATTAATAAATTAGAGTCAACTAATCACTTACTAGTAATGAATGCCTTATTGATATGAATGAATCCTTCAATAGTAGATTTAGTTTATTCTTCTCTGTTTTTCCAGGGCTGATTCAGATTTTATAGGGCCTAAAACTTCTATTTGGGGAGGTCTTTGAAGATAAATAGTTACTTAAAATAAGAAAAAAATGATCATTTTTGTAAACTCTACACATTGTATAACTATGCAAACTTGTTGAGGGCCTTTCTCAGGACCTTGCAGTTTCAACCTCATTAGTTTTGTGGGAAAATTTGCTTCTGTGAGAGAAAGTTTAGCACATTTATCTTCACCTTTTAGGACTATGTTACAAAGAAAGAGAAGCGCCCAGGAGAGAGTGCTCCAGTATGCTTAGTTCTGAAAAACATAGGGGAAAAACCCCCAATAATCTATAAAATCAGGCTAGCCTCTTACCATCTTTGAGATGCTGATATAATTAATTGATATCTTTCTTTTTTTCCTATTAGAGTTTTGCTCAAATATTTTTAGCCTTTAGTCTTCTCTGCTTATTCTCTTATAGTCATGATTTCATTATAAATGACTGGTCTTTAAGGCTGTTTTTTTTGTGAAGATACTTTTTTGCTGTTGTTGTTTACTTAATTTTCCTCCTTAAAGTAACTGGATGTTTTCCTGAAGTTCTTTAAAACTTGAGGTGTCCACAAAGGACTAGAGACCTTCCTTAACAAATGCCAGCTGCATATTTACGTTTTTATCCTTTACAAGGCAGTTTATTTTAATTTTAATTTTGTCCCCCAGTCCTGGGGCTTGAACTCTAGGCCTTATGCTATCAGTGAAGCTTTTGTGTTCAACACTCTCATTCTAACACTGGAGCCAAAGATCTACTTCTGTTTTTTTGTGGTTAGTTGGAGATAAGAGTCTGGTGGAATTTCCTGTTGTGGTTGGCTTTGATCCACAGATCTCAGCCTTCTGAGTATCTAGGATTACAGGCATGAGCCACTAGCTACTGGATTACACATTATTTTTATACATAACTCATAATTATAACTGTGGCTTGTCCAGCTTCTTAAAGCTTTTGATATACTTCTGCCTACACTGGTCTTTTAATCTTTACTTTGTAAATATTTACTTTGTAAATAACTAACTTAAAGCACAGAATAACTCATTAAAGCTATTCACTTTTATCCCTATAAGAGCTTAGCATTCATATTTGTATGCATATGATTATGTATAATTTATAAATACATGTGTAGATTTATATAATGGATTTATATATGACATATATTTATTCTTAACCATAGTTTGAGATTCGTAATGAAAGATACATTACTTTTTTGAAAATCTTCAATATTATACAGAGAATATGTCTGAAAAACAGTAAACCTCTACTTATATGTTGACTGATAACATAAAGAATGAATGTCATGAGCCAGGTGCCAGTGGCTCATCCTAGATACTCAGGAGGCTGAGATCTGAGGATCGCGGTTCAAAGCCAGCCCTGGCAGGAAAGTCTGTGAGACTCTTCTCTCTAATAAACCACTAGAAAACCGGAAGTGGCGCTGTGGCTCAAGCAGTAGAGCGCTCACCTTGAGCTGAAGAGCTGAGGGATAGCGGACAGCACATAGGTCCAGAGTTGAAGCCCCACGACTGACAACAACAACAAAAAGTCTAAAAATTATGATTATATGTTCATAATATTATTTTCTCTTGAGATTAATATAGTCTATGGTATAGTGACAAGGTTATATATTTTAAAATTTCAGTGCATTTTGATGGTTTTGACTAAACAAAAACAAGGTTAGAAGAGATGGAGGAGTTGTGGCTCAAGTGGTAGAATACTTGTCTAGCAAGTACAAGGCTCTGAGTTCAATACCAGTATTACCATTAAAAGAAAAAAAGAAGAAAAAATCCAGGCACCAGAATTACACCTGTAATTCTAGCTACTCATTAGGCTGAGATCTGAGGTTTGCAATTTGAAACCAGCCTGGGTAGGAAAGTCCATGAGACTTTCTAAAACAAAGAACCTTTCTTTCTCTTTCTTTCTTTCTTTCTTTCTTTCTTTCTTTCTTTCTTTCTTTCTTTCTTTCTTTCTTTCTTTCTTTCTTTCTTTTTCTTTCTTTCTTTTCTTTCTTTCTTTCTTTCTTTCTTTCTTTCTTTCTTTCTTTCTTTCTTTCTTTCTTTCTTCTTCCTCCTCCTCCTCCTCCTTCTCCTCCTCTTCTTCTTCCTCTTCTTCTTCCTCTTCTTCTTCTTCTTCTTCTTCCTCTTCTTCTTCTTCTTCTTCTTCTTCTTCTTCTTCTTCTTCTTCTTCTTCTTCTTCTTCTTCTTCTTCTTCTTCTTCTTCTTCTTCTTCTTCTTCTTCTTCTTCTTCATGTTTTCTATTGTAAAAATACTGCACAGAGGGGTTACAGTTACATGAGCAAGGTAATGAGTACATTTCCTATAAAGCATTGCCTCCTCCTTTGTATAAAAGACTCTTTTTAGAGAACACTTTCTAAAAAAGCCAGAAGTGGAGCTGTGGCTCTAGTGGTAGAGTGCTAGTTAGTTACTTGCTCATGTATTGAAAGAAAAAGATGATAGTGCAAAGCAGATTAAAGATCAAATTCTAGGGCTGGGGATGTAGCAAGTATAAGGATTCAAGTTCAAACCCTAGTACTATGAAAAAATTTAAATTATATGAGAAATATTTTTATTCAAAACCAGTCAAAAACATTCAAAATGAAAAGAGTGACATCAAGATACATGACATTCATAAACTAATTTGTTGAATGATAACTCCTTTGTACAACTACTTAAAGATAATTTAAAAAATCAAAATGTCATGTTTTACATGATCTTGTTCATTTAAACCATCTTCCCAGCCCCTACTTTCTTTGTAAGTGCTGGCAATCAAATCCAGGATCTCACGCATGGAAAGGCAAGTGCTTGACCACTAAACCACATTCCCAGCTCCCATTTCCCTAATTTTTAACCTAAAGTTGTAATTGGTTCAATCCAGAGTCCCTTACAATATTAAAATGCACAAAAATACTTAGTAAAATGATATATTTTATCATCAGGAATTGGCTGTTTTGACAAAAATGTAGCTTATATCAGAATTTCATGATGCTTATATAAGCTTCCTTGAAAAAAATTTGTAGATGTCATAACAACTTGTGAAGTTGCCTCTTTATCTAGATATTACTAATTTTCAATATTAGTTTATGAATCAAACTTTTGTCGAATGTTCTACAAAAGATATATTAGAATGATGTATCAAGATAGTTTGCAAATTATTTTATGTTTTATTTTGTTTTGGTTGGTGGTAGGGCTTGAACTTTGGCCCTAGGTGCTGTCCCTGAGCTCTTCAGCTCCAGGTGAATGCTCTACCTCTTGAGCCACAGTACCACTCCAGTTTTCTGGTATTAATTGGAGATAAGAGTCTCACAGACTTTCCTGCCCCATCTGACTTTGAACTGCAGTCCTCAGATCTCAGCCTCCTGAGTAGCTAGGATTACAGGTGTGAGCCACCGGCTGCAAATTATTTTATATGAAGTCATTATTAACCAGCATTTTCAAACTGTGGTCATTACATAATTTAGAAAAATAATAACTACTTGAGCCATGCCCCTAGACAATTAATTTAAACATTAAGTAAGGAAGGCCTTAGACTGGCTAAGGGAAAAAAATAAAATCTCTAAGTATACTCATTAAAATGGGCTGGGAAGGTGGCTCAGTGGTAGAGCGCTTGCCTTGCATGCCTGAGGCCCTGGGTTTGATTCCTCAGCACCACATAAGCAAAAAGAAAAAAAAGCCGGAAGTAGCACTGTGGCTCAAGTGGTAGAGCGCTAGCCTTGAGCTGAAGAGCTGAGGGACAGCGCCCAGGCCCAGAGTTCAGGCCTCACGACTGGACCAAAAAAAAAAAAAAAAAAAAAAGAAATAAAAAAGAAATAAATAAAAAATAACAGTAACCCGGCTGGGAAGGTGGCTCAGTGGTAGAGTGCTTGCCTTGCATGCATGAGGCCCTGGGTTCAATTCCTCACCACCACATTAGCAGAAAAAGCCAGAAGTGGCACTATTGTTCAAGTGGTACAGCGCTAGCCTGAGCTGAAGAGCTGAGGGACAGTGTCCAGGCCAAGAGTACAGGCCCCACAACAGAAAAAAAAAAGAAAATAATAACAATAACCATTTGTTAAGTTGAAATCATTTATCTTCACGTTTTATGTTTTCTAACTTTGCTATACAAAATTTTGGAATAATGCTTTTTTCTTGATTTAACTTCAAACTAAAAAAACTGCATGATATTACTTCCTCAGAAGTTTATATTTGGCACAAGTATAAAGAAATATATTACTTTACAAATTGTCTTCTATGATTATTTTAGTGCCTCAAATTTATGTAGAATATTGGCAATCAGGCATTTGTGAATCATCTCCATAATTTCAACAGTACTGTTACATAAACTTAATTCTGTACCATATTTATAATGAGGTAACCATCTTGTCATATGTTATGATAAAATGGTTATATATATAGCATGATAATCACCTTAGTCCTATATTGCCAGCAGTTATGCTAAAGTAATTTAGATGAAGATGTATTTGGGCATTATAGTAACTAATGTAAGTTGAGTATTTTTTGAAGTTTAAATTTTCTTTCATTATTTATTAGTACTTATTAATTTCACAAGAGTGTTTCACCACAATGTTTCATACATGCATATATAGTTCTTTGATTATTGCCCTCTATTGGTATTTTATTCTATATTTCCCTCCTCTATTTTTCTACAGTTTTGCCATCCCCATACATAATGAACATCAATATTTTTCAACACCATTACTCTTTTCTCTCTTCCTTTTTAGTCACCCCTTAATAGTCTCACAATCACATTCATGTTATGCATGCATATACAGTCCAGATCCCACCTATGAGAGAAAACATGCAATATTTGTCTTTCTGAAGTTGGTTTATTTTACTTAAAATGATTACCTCTACAGCCATCAGTTTTCTTGCAGATGACATAATTTCATTCTTCTATTTATGGGTGAATAATACCGCATTTGAGATATCTATCTATCTATCATATATATATATATATATATATATATATTTCAGTTTCTTCATCCATTAACCAGTTGAAGGACAGCTATATTGATTCTGTAGAGGTTGGCTATTGTGAATATTACTACAATATGGGAACAGGTATCTTTATATCCTGATTTATATTCTTTTGGCTATATGCTCAAGACTGGTATCATCAGATCGTATGGTAGTTCTAGTTTTAGTTTTTCTGTTTTTTTTTTTTTAATTTTGTTTTGTTTTTAAGAACCTTTATACTGAGCCAGGCATTGGTTGCTCACACCTGTAATCTTAGCTACTCAAGAGGCTGAGATCTGAGGATCATGCTTCAAAGCCAGCTCAGGCAGGAAAGGCCATGAGATCCTTATCTCCAATTAATCACAGAAAAAGCCAGAAATGGTGCTGTGGCTCAAGAGGTAGAGAGCTATCCTTGAGAAAAATTTTCTCAAAGACATTGCCCAGACCCAGAGTTCAAGTCCCAGGACTGGCAGAAAAAAAAAAAAAAGAAAAAAAGAAACTTCATACTGGTTTCTATGTGGTTGTATTAATTTACATTCTTACCAACAGTGTATAAGTGTAGCGACCGTCTACTCGACCAGCGAGAAAGAACGACCACCACACCAGGAGTCTTCTCAGATCACGCTTTATTGGAGAGCTTTTTAGTTGATGGGAGAGCTTGGGCGCGAGAGAGCGTGCACCCGAAACATAGCCGCTTATATAGGGAAATAGGAACGCCGGTCGGTCTATTGGTCATCTGCCTTTCACCGTCACCAGGTGCCACGGGATTGGCTGGGGACTCTACGTGGCTCGCCCATGCGCAAAGCCCAGGACCACCGTCCCGCCAAGCACCGCCTGAAATGGGGTGGTTACCTCAAAGCTACAAGGGGGTGGGCGGAGTCTCGCCCCGGCTCCCTACATATAAGGATTTGTATAAGGATTTGGCATTCTTATCAGCATTTGTTGTTGATTTTCTTCATGATAGCCATTCTGTCTGGGGCAGAATAGATTCTCAGTGTTGTGCTGATTTATTTCTTTTCTTTTCTTTCCTTCCTTCCTTCCTTTCTTCCTTCCTTCCTTCCTTTCTTCCTTCCTTCCTTCCTTCCTTCCTTTCTTTCTTTCTTTTCTTTTCTTGTTGTGAGGCTTGAACTCTGGGCATGGGCGCTCTCCCTCAGCTCTTCAACTCAAGGCTAGTGCTCTGCCACTGGAGCCACAGCGCCACTTCCGGTTTTCTGAGTGGTTTATTGGAGATAAGAGTCTCACAGACTTTCCTGCTGGGGCTGGCTTTGAACCACAATCCTCAGATCTCAGCTTCCTGAGTAGCTAGGATTACAGGCATGAGCCACTGGCGCCTGGCAAGCATTAATTCCTTTCTTCAAAATTTTATAGGTTTAGTTGTAGAGGTCTTTTGCTTCCTTAAATTTATTCCTAATCTCTTGTGAATAGAAATTATTTTCTAGATTTCTTTCCCAGCCTATTCATTGCTGGTGTATAGAAAAGCTGCTAGTTTTTGTGTAGTGATTTTATATCCTACTATTTTGTTGAAATTGTTTATGAGATCTAAAAGTTCAGGTGGAGTTTGAGGTCATATCATCTGAAAACAGAGAAAATTTGATTTTTTTTCCTTACTTGTTTGAGTCCTTTTATTTTAACTCACATATTTTGTGGTTATACCAAACAGGTATTTGTAATTAAACAACTAAAAGCTTATCAAATAAAAACGTTACATATAATTCCTCTATTGAATTACTGGGTATAAGCCCAAGGATATGTTATAAACAGAGAAAAATCTGTTTATATTTTTAAAAATTCAACCACTTGATAAATCAAAGGATTAAAATAGCATAGACTATATAATAAATGTGTGCCTACTTTCATAATCAATGGCAAGGAGGAAGATTAGTGGCAGGGCAATTGAGAAACTCTCTAGAAAATTATAAAAAGTTCAAGTACTTAAAATATAACATTGTCATATTTCAAAAAGAGGAGAAAGGTGATGCCATTCTTATTTCTAAGTGATGGCTCTAGACTCTGTGTGTAAAAACTAAAACTTAGCCAGGTGCCTGGGGCTCACACCTATAATGCTAGCTACTCAGGAGACTGAAATCTGAGGATCACCGTTCAATGCCAGCCCAGACAGGAAAGTCTGTGAGACTCTTATCTCCAGTGAACCACCAAAAAACCGGAAGTAGCACTGTACCTCAAGTGGTAGAGCACTGGCTTTGAGCTGACGAGCTAAGGGAGAGCACCCAGGCCCAGAGTTCAAGCCCCCCACAAGTGAAAATAAAACCCTAAAACTCAGTTGAGAGACTACAGCAGAACAGGAATGGCCTGTATATGTGGAATAGGAGACAGAGAAATGAGTGGACAGGACTTAGCAATGAACTGGAAGTGGGGAATGAGGCTAGGAAGTAAGTCAGGAGATTTCCAAGAGTTTGAGTTTAAATATGAGAAAACGCAGAGGAATCCAACAAAGAAAGGAAGAAGAATCAAGAATTTAGTCTTATACGTGTAATAGATATCATGTCTTTAGGATAAGCAAGTAGATTATCATGGCCATAACTGCTTTAGTTCTGAGTTTTTACTTTCATTTGTAGATCTTCAGATATATGTAAAGCATCATTTTTGATTCTTCATATCCCAATAGGCCACTGAAACATTTTTTTAACAAAAAATTTTATTGCAAAGGTGATATACAGAGGGGTTACATATGTCAAGTAATGAGTACTTTCTTTGGGGGTTATGTCATCCCTTCCCTCATTCTCTCTCCGTTTTCCCCCTCTTGATTTCCCTTACTCCCAAGTTGTATAGCTCATTTCCAACATAGTGTCTAGTGAGTATCACTGCTGTACTGGTTCCCCCTTTGTCCCTCCATATCTGTGCTTCCCCTTTCTCTCCCCTCTAATAAGATAAACTCACATATTGAAACTCCTTAAATTGAGGTAAATGCTTCTATTTTGTTGTTGTTGTTGTTTTCATTTTAGGAAGGGAGATCCTTTGTTGGATTCTAATGACTTAGTCAGCAATAGTAATAGTAACTGTTAATATTTGTTGCACATCTGCTAAATATTATTCTTACATGGTTTACACATGAGAATGATGCATGCAAACAGATCAGAACTAAGGCTCTGGGAAATTGAAGGCCTAGCTTGGATCAAAGCAAATCAGTTTGATTACTATTTACATGATAAATCCTGGCAATTACATTTTTCCTCCCTAGCTTGGGTTTTGCCAGCTTTCGTATCCACAGAGATATGGTTGTCAGGGAAACTAAACATTCCGGCTCTGCTTCTGTTTCATTTTATTATTTTGTCAGAAATTTTGTCTAGGGGGCTTACCTACTTGATTAAATGTTTACTTGGGGTATATTAATCTATTTGTCTCAACTAAATGTCTCCATCAACATGGCATTTCAGAAAACTGGAGTAGCCTCTTGCAAGCTTTTTGCAATTCGATTTCAGTTCCTTCTCCCTTCCACTAAAACCATGACTCTCATCTTTGTCGGATCATGTGACCCCACCATCTAGGGCCCTAGAGGGTCCCTCCTTTCTCTAGTAGTCCTACCAGCCCACCCTTACTGAGTCACTGTATGTCTTCACCCTTTCCTACTTCTATAGAAAGATGCCTCAGATCAAATAGTTTATGAATACTAGAAATTGTTTCTCATGACTCTGAAGGCTGGAAAAATCCATGATCAAAGTTCCAATAGCTTTAGTGTCTGATGAGAATTTCTCTCTGCTTCCAAGATGGTATCTTCCAAGATCCTGTGTCCTCTGAAGGATTAATGCTATGTCTTTACAGGAAAAAAGGATAATAGGAAAGAAAGGAATGAATTCATTCCCAAAGGTCCTTTTGTATTGGTCCTAATCCCATCCACAAGAGCCTTCATGGCATAGTTAATTACCTTCTAAAGATCCCACTGCTAATAGTACCATCATAATGATGATTAGGTTCCAACATCAATTGCGGGGGGAGGGGGGAGGATACAGACTTTCATACCAAAACATTGCACTTGTCCAATTCTCTTTTATTCTTCATGCACATTCTGAGTAAGTATCATTCATTTCCAGGCCCTTCCTTCTCCTTTTTTTTTCTCTCTCATGTAGTACTTCTACTTTTTAAATTTAAACTATGACTGCTACCCAAATAACTTTGAGTCACTCCTTAGCTAAAGAGCCTTGATTTTGTACTTTAGCTATATATAGGCAGATACAGCAACTTTGATTGCTGAAGATGGCAATTGAAATAGTCTTGCTATGTAGCTCAGGTTTGCTGATTCTCCTGGCTCTCTCTCCCAAATTCTGAGATTACAAGGTGCTCTGCTACATCTATGAAGATTTTTTTCCTTGGTATGTTGAATTGAATCCAGACGCAGAAGGATAAATGTTAATTTTTTTCTCTTATATACAGAATCTAGATTAAGAAAAAGAATATGAAAACAGAAGTGCGATTTTTTGGGAAGAAGAAAGGACCGTCAGGAGAGGGAAGAAAGAAATGAAGATAAGGGGGATGAATACAACCAAATTATGTCACTATACAGATCTTAAAGTGTTACAAGGAAATGAGTCCTTTCTACAATTAATACAGCCTCATCAAAAAGACTTAGAAAAAAGTAGAAAAAAATCATTGTTTTGGTCTCTTACCTGTATTCTGAATGTTTTATTCTCCTACATTACTTGATCACCATCAATACATTCAATACATTTAACTGAACTGACCACAATTACTAATTAGCTTTCATATTGTACCTACCTTATTTCTTTCTGCACTTTCTTCTAGAATCTGGATTGTCTCTTCCTGTGTAAGCAAGCATCTCAAAGGACAGGTTCCTATTTGACTCTGCCCCTTCACCTTCGCTTTCTGCTAAGTCTAAACCTTCCCCAACCTTATATCTAATGTATTCACAGCAACTGATCTTGATAAGATAAATAGGTCTATCTTATTGACTTATTGATTCTCTTTTGACAATGTCAGTCTTTGTGAACCTCTTCTTGACTTTCCGTCTAACTGCATGATCCTTTGTGAAATTACTGTTGAAATTCCTGTGTGTTCACTATGTAAATGTAGTTCTATTCCTAGGGTTATATCTTTGGCTCTTTCTTCTCCTCTCCTATTCTCTTCTTTTGTCCTCTCCTTTCCTCCCTTCTCTCCACTCCTCTCCTGTCTTCTCTTTCCTGTCCCCTCTCTCATTTGCTATCTTCCATAGTAAATTTCTTTATCATTTAGTTAATTCACACATTTAGCTAATTCATCTGCTTTAAAATACCTTATGAACCTTGGAGATGTTAGCATTAGACACCTCCTCAAAAGAAAAAATAAATACTTAAGAATTTCCTTACATAGTTTTCTTTGTAGTAAGAGTAGGACAAATATGTATAACCTAGACTGTTGCTTGCTCTCATCTGAAGTAAAATCATTGGCTGGGAATTTTAGTCATGTAAAGTCATTCAGTTGGTTTAGCTAGGTCATTCCCAGGTCTAGGTAGTAACAGATTTGATGTACTATTTCTTGCCACTGGCCTGGGAATATAACTTGGTGATAATATATTCACTAATTTATAACCAAACCAGTTATTTTCACCAAGTATAAAGCCATTAATGATATCTTCTATACCACATCATAGATGAAAGGAGCTTGCATTTGTATATGGTACAAGAGGGGGATCAGGAAAAAAAATGCAAGTGTAGAAGTTAAAAATTAGGTACTGAAAATAAAGGAAGTTAAAAAAAACTCATAGGAATTATAAGTAAAGGGGATGGAACTGGAGGTGAGGCTCAAGTAGTAAAAGGCCGACTGTGAGCAAAATAAAATCCCTATGAGAAAAGGAGACCCTGAGTTCAAACCCCAGTACTGGCAACAGCAAAATAATAATAATTAACATAAAATAAAATAAGAAGAAGTGAGGAAAAGGGGATGCATGTGAGCTGAAGGTAAACAAAATAACAGTGGATAAAAATAAGTTTAGCTATTATGTGGAAGGAGGTTATATTCCTGGATTACAAAGTGACAGAAATATTAAGAATGATAAAACAAACAAGTAAAATGAACTACCAATAGAAAATTTTATAAAAAGAGGAAGAGAAAGAAAAGTTAATATTCAGCCAGGCGCCAGTGGCTCATGTCTGTAATCCTAGCTACTCAGGAGGCTGAGATCTGAGGATCACAGTTCAAAGCCAGCCCAAGCAGGAACCTCTGTGGGACTCTTTTTTTTTTGGGGGGGGGGTCCGGTCGTGGGGTCTGAACTCTGGGCCTGAGCAATGTCCCTCAGCTCTTCAGCTCAAGGCTAGCACTCTACCACTTGAGCCACAGCACCACTTCTGGCTTTTTATTTTTTGCTTATGTGGTGCTGAGGAATCGAACCCAGGGCCTCAGGCATGCAAGGCAAGCGCTCTACCACTGAGCCACTTTCCCAGCCCCTCTGTGGGACTCATCTCCAATTAACCACCAGAAAACCGGAAGTGGTGCTGTGGCTCAAGTGTTAGAGTGTTGGCCTTGAGCTGAAGAGCTGAAGGACAGCATCCAGGCCCAGAGATCAGATCCCACGACCGGCAAAAAAAAAAAAAAAAAAAAAAAAAAAGTGTATATAACCTACACATACCCTCTTGTGTACTTCAAATCATTTCTAGATTACTATAAGACCTAATAAACATAAATATCTTATAATAGTTGTTGGACTGTGCTGTTGAGGGAAAATGACAATAGAAAAGCTTTACATGCTTTGTATAAATGCTTTGTATAAATGCTTTACATGCTTTGTATAAATATTTTTCCTAAATATTTTAAATCCATGGTTGGATGAATCTACAGATGCAGAACCTGTAGGCCTGTAGGCCTCACAAAAGTGGGGCCATCTAGTCTACCGGCCACATAAGGCCTGAAAAATCATTTGATCCAGCTCTGCCAAGACAACTGCAGGCTGGACTTGAAATTCAATAAATGTAGAGGCATTTTTTTCAAAGTTAAGTTCAAAATAAACCAAGGCCCACAAATGACAGTATAAATATTTGAATGGCCTTTGGCAAAAAAGAAAAGAAAAACGGCTTATCACCCCTAGCTAAGGGAACAAAAATTAAGTTGCAAAGTTACAGATAAAGTTCCAAAGTTAGGGGACAAGTTGGTAAATTTTTAGGTGAAGTAGTCAGGGAAGTTTTACTGAGGAAGTAACTTTTGGATTGAAGTATGGAAAACTGGAATGTGCATTCCAAGTAGCGAAAGCAACACTGACCTATTTGCAGACCGTGGAAGACACCCCAGCTTGAGGGAAAGGAGTAAGATAGTGGTCGCGAATTGAGGTCAGAAAAGATCAAGGATAAGAAAGCAGATCTCATAGTACCTAGTACATCATACTTCAAGGGCTAGGGCTGAGGGTTTGAGGATAGTCAACCAAACTTACAAGAAACTTCATAGGCCTGTGCTGTGTGTGTTTAGTGGGTGGATAGTGGTTAGGACAAAGGTAGCACAGTGGATGTCTCTCAAGCTCCTGTTTTGAGCAAATGAGTACAGTTCACTATATATTAACCATTAGAGGAAAAGCTGGCTGGGTGAGAAAGCTAATAATTCCTAGGGGTTTTTGTTTGTTCTTTGAATTCTTTCTTTCTTTTTTTTTTCTTTTAGTCAGTAGTGAGGCTTGAACTCTGGGCCTGGGTGCTGCGCTTAGCTATTCAGCTCAAGGCTAGCACTCTACCACTTGAGCCACAGCACCACTTTCAGTTTTCTGAGTGGTTTATTGGAGATAAGAGTCTCACGGACTTTTCCTATTTAGGCTGGCTTTGAACCCCGATCCTGAGATCTCAGCCTCCTGAGTAGCTAGGATTATAGGCATGAGTCACGGGCGCCCAGCTGTTCTTTGAATTTTTGACATGGTGTTTCTTTAAATTCTTGTCTCTTTCACACAGAACACAACATTATTGGGTTATAGTACAATAAAATGCTGTTTATAAATGAAAGTGAATTTGATGTGTCTTTTACCTAAGATTATATAAATATATTTGTCAGTTAGCTAGTGTTTTTAGTTGGCATGATGCCACAGACAATGTGCTAAGTACCATATGAAGTTCTTGTGCAAGATAGGACTAAAAGGAGTCAATAATCAGTTAGACAGAAGTCTCTTTGGTCAGAAAAGGGATTTGGGAATATTTAACCTATTGTGGTAACTGAAGTTACCCTTTGTGTGGTAGGCTAAACTGAGGAAGTTCATCATTTTGTGTTCCAATAAGAGACACATTCACAAAGAGAATCTGGAAGTGCATTGGCTTCCTAGAATGCAATGGGAGAGAGGGTTTCAGCTAGATGCTGAGAAACCAAGGAACATAGCAGAAAAGCACACAACTAATTTAGTTTTATGTGGGGTCACTGTTGGCCTTAGTTAAGAAAGGTGGAATTGAGTAGGGAGAATCTACTCAGTGGAAGGTAGAAAATGAGTAGAAAGAAAGTGAAGTCATTGAAAACAGACATTGTTTCTGGGGGAAAAAATGATTGTGACAAAGAGACAGTGAGAAGAGGACGGGCTAATTGGACTTCATAGGTAATGAGTGATGCATTAATAATATAAGGATTATGTATGGCTTTCCAGTAAGACTGGAGCAGCAATCTTTCCTTGGTACTTGAAGAAACTATGCAGAGCCTGCTCATTTCATGCTATTTACTGGAATAATTCTTGCTGTTTTGCAACAAGGGAGCTCTCAACGGCACCCTGGTTTTAAGAAGGCCACTCATTCTTCCAGAAGAGTTTTCAGCTGTCCACGTCATCCCCAAATAAACACAATTCTCCAGTCTTCTTGAAATTATATGTAACCAGATAATTAGTTTAGACAAATGGATATAAACTAATGTCCTGAAAGAACTCTGGAGGACTGGGAAGGTGGCTCAGTGGTAGAGCGCTTGCCTTGCATGCATGAGGCCCTGGGTTCAGTTCCCCAGCACCACATAAGCAAAAAGAAAAAAAGCCGGAAGTGGCGCTGTGGCTCAAATGGTAGAGCGTTAGCCTTGAGCTGAAGAGCTGAGGGACAGTGCCCAGGCCCAGAGTTCAGGCCCCACGACCAGACACCCCCCCCCAAAAAAAGAACTCTGGAATACCTTCCTTAAGGAACAGTTAATTTATACTATGTTACACACTACTCTTCTTTGTACCTTCCTGCTGGTTTTCTTATATATTATATGTTATCATGAGCCCAGGACAGCAGACACTCTTGCAGTCTTAATTTAAGAAGATAATGGATGGGGCTGGGAAGTTGGCTCAGTGGTAGAGTGCTTGCCTTGCATACCAGAGGCCCTGGGTTCGATTCCTCAGCACCACATAAGCAAAAAGAAAAAAGCCGGAAGTGGTGCTGTGGCTTAAGTGGTAGAGCGCTAGCCTTGAGTGGAAGAGCTGAGGGACAGCGCTCAGGCCCAGAGTACAAGCCCTACGACAAGAAATGTACCCATTGTTGTTCTCCCACTATCCCTTGTTGTTCTCCCACTATCCCTTCCCTCCCCCACCTTCTTTTCTCCTCCCCCACGCTGGAACTTGTAAAGTTCATTTCTAATATACTGTCTTGTGAGTATCATTGTTGCAATGGGAATCCTGTGTCCTTGTTTCAACATTTTGTTATTCCCCATTTACCTCCCCAAATTAGATAAATGTATATACAAGATGCAGGGTACCAAAATCAAGTACAGTGACAATAGGGGATATACCATATGGGGAAGATATATACCATAGGGGGAAGAACGTACAAAGGAAACAAAAAAAAATCACATGATACATTTAAAACAGTAACAATAAAGACAGACCTCTTGTGTCCGTATCTTGGGGTTCATTTCATAGTCTTTGAAAACATCATCCTTTTCCTGTGTATGTATAAGGAGATCATAACTTCAGTTCATATTTTTCTGCTAAACTTCAGTTCATATTTTTCTGCTAACTGGACACAGTTAAACTTCCATAACTCAGAAAATATATTAACTATATCTTGAGCTTACTCTCACAGAATATCTTTTTTGTTGTTGTTGTTGTCTTTGTCGGTTGTGGGGCTTGAACTCTGGGCCTGAGTGCTCTCTCAGCTCTTCAGCTCAAGGCTAGTGCTCTACCACTTGAGCTATAGCACCACTTCCGGTTTTCTGATGGTTTATTGGAGATAAAAGTAGCTAGGATTACAGGCATGGGCCACCAGTGCCCAGCTCACAGGGTATCACAGGGACTAACAAGTAGGATTTTAAATTTCACTTCTCTGATTTGAATTGCCGCACTCTTTCTGCCTCATTCGTAAGCCATAGAATTAGGTGACCATCAACTGGCACTGTAATTCCATCTTATCACATCAGAGCTCCGGTGACTTTCCTTGTGCCCACTTCTAAACATAAAGTTTACATGTCTGTATGCTATCATGGCATGCCAATATTTTGGAAAGTTTTGTAGAGAAATTCAGTTGTGACTGTCCTTAGATAAATTATGTTTTTTTTTCACTGCTTAAGGACTTTTATTAAAGCAAGAAGTTTATAATCCAAATTATGTTTTAAATTATGTTTTTAAAAAGGGTTCTTTTAGTGCAGCAGTGAAGTGCACTGGATATTAATGAAAGTGAATTATACAACTGTGGGTGGAGGTGGGAGGGAGGGAATGGGAGAGAATGAGGGAACAGATGACACTGTACAAAAGGAAATGTACTTACTACCTGATGTACGTAAATGTTACACTTCTATATATCACCTCTATATTATCAATAAAGGAAATTTGGGGGGGGTCAGTTGTGGGGCCTGAACTCTGGGCCTGACTACTGTCCCTCAGCTCTTCAGCTCAAGGCTAGTGCTCTACCACTTGAGCCATAGCCCCACTTCCGGCTTTTTCTGCTTATGTGGTGCTGAGGAATCGAACCCAGGGCCTCATGCATTCAAAGCAAGCACTCTAACCACTGAGCCACCTTCCCAGTCCCAATAAAGGAAATTTTAAAGGTTTTTTTTTTTGTTTTGTTTTTAGCTGGGTGTGGGTGGCTCATGCCTATAATCCTAGCTATCCCCGAGCCTTAGATATAATGAGCACAGTTTAAAGCCAGCCCAGGCAGGAAGTTCATGAGACTCTTATCTCCAATTGGAAGTGAGGCTGTGGCTCAAAGTGGTAGGGTATTAACCTTGCGCAAAAGAGCTCAGGGACAGTGCCCAGGCCCTGAGTTCAAGCCCCATAAGACAGAAAAAAGACAATGTTGTACGGAGGGGTTACAGTTACATGAGTAAGGCAATGAGTACATTGCCAATCATTGTTACCCCTTCCCTTTCTTCTTGTTGTCCTACTATCCCTTCCCTCCCCAGCTCCCACATTCCTATTCCCCCTCCCCGCCTTGCTGCCTGTAGTTGTATGTTCATTTCCAACCTACTGTTCAGTAGGTGTCTTTGTTGCAATGGGTCATCCTGTGTCCTTGTTTCAGCGTTTTGTTATTCCCCTTCCCTATGTGTATGCTCTTTTGGGTGTATGTATGCTGGTACCTGAGCTTGAAATCAGTGCCTGGTTCTTCTCCCTTGTCCTTTTCACTTAAACCTAATGTTCTGCTTCTTGAATTACAGCTCTGTTTCCAGATTTATTTATTCCAATTAGGGGTTAATCTGAGATAAGAATCTCACAGACTTTCCCACCCTGGGTTTTCAAACCGCAATCCTCAAATCTAAGTTTCCTGAGTAGCTAGGATTACAGATGTGAGCCACCAATGCCAGCTTTAATTTCTTTTTCTTTTCTTTTTTCAATGTTTTTATAGTTTTAATTATAGAGGTCTTTCTCTTCCTTAAATTTATGCCTAGGTATGTTTTTGAGGCTATTGTGAATAGAACTTTTATTTCTTTCTCAGACTATTTATTGTTAGTGTACAAAGAAACTATGAGTTTTTCTATAATAATTTTGTACCCTGCTATTTTGCTGAAACTGTGAGATCTAAAAGTTCAGGTGGAGTTTTAGGGTATCTTACAGCACCATATCATCTGAAAATAAAGATAATTTGAATTTTACTTTTTTGAAGGATCATTTCTTAAAATAAATGCTTTAGTTATAAACAATTCTTAAGAGATCAAAGTTAATACAATCTTAAAAACAATTCTGACCCAAATTTTGCCCAGAATTCTTTTTCAGTTTACTTCATGTACTTATTGCTTTTTCAATCAACAAAGGCAATCAAAATTTGATTGACTAAGAACCTATCCAAAGTCTTGTAATTTTATCTTCTTCAGTCTACCTCTCAAATAATTATGTTAATAACTAAAAGAATGATAGGTGTGGATTGAAGTTCTTCAGAGTTAAAACTATGAATTATTCATCTTTGCAGTTCTCCCAACTCCTAGCACAATGTAAAGAGAACACTTGTAAACAAATGAATGTGACACAAAGTGTAATTTCATTTACTTTCCATTTTTCTGTTTAAAGTGTTAGCAGTTACTTCTAGTCTCCTTGTCCTCACACTGAACTATACAAACACTCCTGTCTCTAATAAGGGCAGTTGCCCCTATTTTGTCTGTGAGCAGTGCCTAATACAGTTGAGAAAATATGCATTGTATTTTGTACTACCCTTGGGATTAGAGATAATGTAAGCAACACATCTAATGATAGTTAAATTGTTCTAGGCCAAAGTTTTGCTGGTGAATTGAATCACAGTGCCATTCATGTTTAGGAAAACCAAGATTAGAGATTGACTCAAAAAGATCACAAACTACAGTTGTAAAGTACAGATTTATGATGTGACCTCTGAAACTAATTATTCAGCAAAACTGCTGCCATTAAAAAAAAAAAAGACCAATATGATTTTTAAGCCATGAAAACATTTTAGCCAATGATTCTCCTAACACACCTTCTGTCTGAAATGACACGCTAATTCCTTGGAGATGTCACTTTTTGTTTACATTAAAAGGAAACCACAAAGCTCAGCAAGAAAAAAATGACTATCAGGTGAGTGACATTCTACCTTTGCATCAGGGAAGTTAGCTTTATTTTTTAGATATGGTCATTCTAACCACCATGGTTAGGAAAGCAGAAGTAAAGCAGGACAGGAAAGGAGGGCCAGTATGGAAACTGGTAGCTTTTTTGTTGCTGCAGGTGTGTGGGAGAGAGAGCGAGAGAAGGAAAGAGTGAGAGAGATAGAAAAACAGAGTTGGGGGGGAAGAGAGTGGGGAAAAAAGGTGTGTTTTGAGTTGAGAATGTGTTAGGGTGTGTGCTGTGCTGGGAGTGGGTCTGTTAGGTGGTGAGTATCGGGAGTGTGCATGTGTGTTGGTGTGTGTGTGTGTTGGAAGTGGGAATGTGTGTGTGGGGTGTTGTTGGGAGTGTGTTGGGTTTGTGTTGGGAGTGTTGAGGGTGTTGGGGTATGTGTGTTGGGAGCGTGCTGTGTGTGGGAGGTGTTTGTGTTGTGTGTGTGCTGGGGGTACTGTTAGGAGTTGTGTATGTGTGTTGGGGGTGTGTTGGGATTGTGCATGTGTGTTGGGGGTGTTTGTGTTGTGTAGTGGAAGTGTGCATGTGTGCTGGGGGTATTGTTGGGAGTGTGTTGGGTTGTATGTTGGGATTGTATGCGTGTGTTGGGGGTGTTTTTGTTGTGTAGTGGAAGTGTGCATGTGTGCTGGGGGTATTGTTGGGGGTGTGTTGGGATTGTGTGTGTGAGTGTGTGTGTGGGTGTTTGTGTAATGTATTGGAAGTGTGCATGTGTGCTGGGGGTATTATTGGGAGTGTGTTGGGGTTGTGCATGTGTGTTGGGGTGTGTTGAGGGTGTGTTGGGATTGTGTGTATGTGTGTTTGTGTTGCGTAGTGGAAGTGTGTGTGTGTGCTGGGGGTGTTGTTGGGGATGTGTTGGGATTGTGTGTGAGTGTGTGTGGGTGTTTGTGTAATGTATTGGAAGTGTGTGTTGGGGGTGTTGTTGGGAGTGTGCGTGTGTGCTGGGGGTATTGTTGGGAGTGTGTTGGGCTTGTGCATGTGTGTTGGGGTGTGTTGAGGGTGTGTTGGGATTGTGTGTGTGGGTGGGTGTTTGTGTTGTGTAGTGGAAGTGTGCGTGTGTGCTGGGGGTATTGTTGGGAGTGTGTTGGGGTTGTGCATGTGTGTTGGGATTGTGTGTGTGTGTGTTTGTGTTGTGTAGTGGAAGTGTGCGTGTGTGCTGGGGGTATTGTTGGGAGTGTGTTGGGGTTGTGCATGTGTGTTGGGATTGTGTGTGTGTGTGTTTGTGTTGTGTAGTGGAAGTGTGCGTGTGTGCTGGGGGTGTTGTTGGGAGTGTGTTGGGGTTGTGCATGTGTGTTGGGATTGTGTGTGTGTGTGTTTGTGTTGTGTAGTGGAAGTGTGCGTGTGTGCTGGGGGTGTTGTTGGAGTGTGTTGGGGTTGAGCAGGTGTGTTGGGAGTGTGCGTTCGTGTGTTGGGTGTGCGTGCATTGCGGGGGGTGTTAGGTGTATGTGCGTGATTGGATCCGGGCCTGCGGGGCGGCACAGGTCTGGTCAGTTGCTGGCCAGGCGGGTTTGTCCAGTGCAGACCGGAGGCAGCAGGCTCCTCAGGCGGCGGCGGCGGCGGGCGGCGGCGGGCGGCGTCTGGGTCAGCGCAGGGCAAGGAAGCGGGAGGGTGGCGCGCGCTGCCTCCTCATCCCGGTTACAGGGTGTCCGGTGGGAGCCGAGGCCGCATCTCGCGGCAGTGCTGCCAGCGCGCAACGCAGCCGGACACTTCCGGTAGGACAGTGACGCTCGGGGCTCGGACCCGGACGCAGCGCGCAGGCGCCGGGGGGCCGCGGCCGCTGAGGGCTGGAGGGTGGGGGTGGGGGCGTGAGGAAGGGAAGCCGACTCTGCGCCTGCGCGCTGCCCAGGTCGGGAGGGGGACGGCCCCGGCGCTGGCGTCGCACACTCCGGGGGTTGCTCTTCGCTGGTCCTCCGGGCGGCGACGCGTCGAGCCCCCTGCGAGCCCCGCCAGGGCGTGGGGAGGTAAGAACCCCCTGAAGACTCGGCCTCCCCTCCTCCCGTGCCCTCGCGGCGGGGCGGGGCGGCCGCTGGTTTGCGCGGCGGGTCCGTCCCTCCCTTCCTCCGGGAGCCGCGTCGGTCTCTCGGCCGGTGTCGCTCCCCGGTGGCCGCGGAACCTCCCGCGGGGGCGATCTCCTCGGCTGGGGGGCGGCGGGACCCACCCACACGCCCGTCCGTGGGAGCGACCCGGGCCGCGGCGGAGGAGGAGCTGCGTCCCGGGGAGGGGCTGCGGCGGCGGCGGCGGCGGGCGGAGTCTCGGGTTCCCGAGGAGTGCGGGCCTCGGCGGCGGGAGGGCCGGGCCGTCCCCGCGGCCGCGCCCCCGCAGCCCCGCAACCCCGGTGCGGCGCCCGACGCACCTGCCGGAGGCCACCTCGGTCCTCCACCTTGACACACCACGAAGAGCTGCCCTTACTTTAACCGCAGTTACCGTGATTGCAAACGACTGCGTTCCGGACGGAGCTCGTTGGACGCGTTAGGAAAAACAAAACCTCAGCGCAGCTAGCCCGACTTCAGACAGCCTTTTAGTTAAAAGACCAGTTGTTGATCGGATGAGGTCCCCTGGTTTATTCGTCTGAGCGCGCTGCCTCTGGAAGCTGATAGAGTAGAATACTATGTAGATTTCTCCCTCATAGTTTCCTCCCCTGGCTATCAAGCTTCATACTTAATGGTAATAGGTGAAAAAAAACCAAGGCATTAGGAAAATGTATTCACGTAACCAGCCATTTAATATTTTTTTGTGTTCTCCCTGTAATTAATTAAAATGATGAGATATTAGTATGTAGTTGGATTATTGACTTGTGTCGTTATAATGCTTTATAAATATAATTGTGATTGTACCAGTAATGCGAGAGCAAAAGTATCTTTTGATATCATAACATTAGATGTAAAACTCAAGGGCTGGGAAGGTGGCTCAGTGGTAGAGCGCTTGCTTTGCATGCAGGAGGCCCTGGGTTCGATTCCTCAGCACCACATAAGCAAAAAGAAAGAAGCTGGAAGTGGCGCTGTGGTTCAAGTGGTAGAGCACTAGCCTTGAGCTGAAGAGCTGAGGGACAGCGCCCAGGCCCAGAGTTCAGGCCCCAGGACTGGACCAAAAACAATATATATATATATCACATTATAACAAACAATAGAGAAATTCAGACTTAAACATACTATATCACAAAGAGCAGCAAAAGATAAAAAGTCACTTCATGTGGCCTGGGCTGAACTCTTTTTGCTCAAGACGAGGACTCTTACCATTTTGAGCCATAGCACACTTCTGGTTTTCTGGTGGTTAATTGGAGATAAGAGTCTCACAGACTTTCCTGCCCCCGCTGGCTGGGAACTGAATTCCCATTTAGTTATTATCCGGTCATATTGTTACATAATGGGATAGCATTACAGTTCATTTTTAACAGTGTCACTAGGGTAATCACATCTAAAAAAATTCTTGAGTACCAAAATAATTTTTGTTTCTTAATGCAGTATAATTACCATTTAGAAATTAAAACTCAGAAAACCATTTTTCATTTGTTTAACACTTTGATTAAAATAACAAATTAGATTTGTATAAAAATAGTTATATCTAGAACAAAATTTAGTGAGAAGAGTGGTATTTTGCCTATAGGCAAATCTCTTTAATGTCTGGCACTACAGAATACACCTGAATTTTTTGTTTTTGTTGTATTTTTTTTTTTGCTCAGATCAGTCTAATGTACTCTCAGGTTGAAGCATAAGAAGAAAATCCATCCTTGCAGAGATATGTATGGAGAAAGGGAATATCTGGGAGACACTCCAAGACTCTTGGGCACTTTCAGGGGTCCTTAGTGCACAGTTTGAGAAAGCTGATTTAATCATTCTGGTATTAATAAGCTTGTTAGGGTGCTTCCAATTTGACACTACTGCAAACTTTAAATGGTGAAAATTCTTTCTGATGCATTTTTATGCAGAGCTGCCAGTGTTTTCCTGAAAGTAGAATTGTTAGTTCATAGACTGTGCTGGGGTTTTTTTTGGAGGGTGGGGGGAGAGTGGAGGGAGGAAAGATAAACATAAATATTGCTTTTGATGCCTATGTAATTTTTCTGCCTCCTAACATTTGCATTTAGATTATTCCACCTAAAGACTGGTGAAACAGTTTTGTATATTTCAGTAGTTTTAGACTCAAGTTTCTGATGAGTTGAATTATCAGGTCAAATATGGGGAATCTTATTTAAGTCTATTGTCACATTGATTTTTTTTTTTTTTTGGGGTCCGGTCATGGGACTGTGAACTGTGATCCTCACATCTCAGCCTCCTGAGTAGCTAGGATTACAGGAGTAAGCCACCAGTGCCCAGCTCAGAGTTGTTTTTTAAATCAAAGTTCACCAACACTTTTACCTTCAGGTCAGATATGAGACATTATTGATACATATTGTCACATTGGCTTTTTTTTTTTTTTGAAAGGTATCAGCTTTCTGTCAGCAGTATCAGTTGTTGTTTTCTTAAATCATACTTCATGAAGATTTTTTTTTTTCTTTTGGGGCCGGTCGTGGGAACTGAACTCTGGGCCTGCGTGCTGTCCCTCAGCTCTTCAGCTTAAGGCTAGCGCTCTACCACTTGAGCCACAGCGCCACTTCCGGCTTTTTTCTTTTTGCTTATGTGGTGCTGAGGAATCGAACCCAGGGCCTCATGCATGCAAGGCAAGTGCTCTACCACTGAGCCACCTTCCCAGCCCACAAAGATTTTTATTACCAAAACTTTTATTATTTATATAACTTAGGTTTCAACTTAGTAGGGAATAGGTGGTTCTCTTCTTTCTTTTTTTTCTAACTCCTTTGCTTTGGTGATGTATTGATAATTGTTTTCATGACCTTGTTGTCTGATGGCATTCACAGTCTAATTATCAAATGTTTTTCTAACAGATTTTTATTATATTTTATATTGTAAGAATACATACTAGAACTTTATAGAAAAGAATATATTATCCTTTATCCTGTTTTTAAAATTACATATTTATTTTAAAAAATTGTTGTTGTTGGTGGTGGTCAGGGCCTGTCTCTGAGCTTTTTCCTCTAATACCACTTTGAGCCACAGTGTTACTTCCAGTTTTCTGGTGTAAAGCCAGCTGGGGCAGCAAAGTCTGTGAGACTCTTATCTCCAGTTAACCACCTGAAAACCAGAAGTGTGCTGTGGCTCAAAGTGGTAAGCGTGCTCATCTTGAGCAAAAAGAATTCAGGGACAGCGCCCAGGCCATAAGAAGTGACTTTTTATCTTTTGCTGCTCTTTTTGATATAGTATGTTTTAAGTCTGAATTTCTCTATTGTTTATTATAATGTGTCACCTGTGTCTGTAGAGTTTCTTTTAATCAGTTCTGCAAACTTGCTAGCATTATGTTTACATACAATTGTTTCTCTTTCCATTGTCTCTGTCTTTTTTTTTTTTGCTGGTCCTGAGGCTTGAACTCTGGGCCTGGACACTGTCCCTAAGCTCCTTTTGCTCAAGGCTAGGCCTCTACCACTTCAGACACAGTTCCACTTCTGGCTTTTTCTGTGATTTAACTAGAGATAGGAGTCTGACAGAAACTGGGCCCTGGTGGCTCCCACCTATAATCCTAGCTACTCAAAACCAGACCGGGCAGGAAAGGCTGTGAGACTCTTTATCTCCAATAAACCACTCAGAAAACCAGAAGTGGTGCTGTGGCTCAAGTGGTAGATCACTAGCTTTGAGCTGAAGAGCTGAGGAACAACACCCAGGCCCAGAGTTCAAGCCCCATGACAAAAAAAAAAAAAAAAAGTCTGACAGACTTTCCTGCTGGGGCTGTTTTCAAACCTCAATCCTTAGATCTCAGCCTCCTGAGTAGCTAGAATTACAAGCGTGAACCACCAGCACCCAGCTTGTCTCTTCCTTTTTATATTTTTCTTTTTCTCATTTCTTTCTTTTTTTTGGTTCTGGTCATAGGGCCTGGACACTGTCCCTCAGCTTTTCAGCTCAAGGCTAGCACTCTACCACTTGAGCCACAGCGCCACTTCCAGCTTTTTTCTTTTTGCTTATGTGGTGCTGAGGAATCGAACCCAGGGCCTCATGCATGCAAGGCAAGCACTCTACCACTGAGCCACCTTCCCAGCCCCTCTTTTTCTCATTTCTATGGACTACATTTTAGGTAATTTCTTCAGATAGGTATCCCAATTTCTTCAATTCTCTTGTACCCCATATTTAAAGTAACTCTTTTATCTCTATTTTTCTCTCTTTCTGGACTAGAGAGGCTCTTAGCCCATGACAATAATTATTTGTCATCTTGTTATTTGTTGTCTTTGCATTTTGTTACTTGTAACTTAATTTGTTACAACTATTATTTATCTTTTTATCTTATTTGTTAATCTTTTTGTCCCTCACTGCTTATGATTGTTAACCATTCTAGGCAACCATTTGAAGTAATTTATTAACACATTCTTCTGTTGTATTTATTGTTATTATTATTTTATTTTTTGCCAGTTCTGGGGCTTTAACTCAGGACCTGGGCACTGTCTCTGAGCTTCTTTTGCTCAAGGTTAGCACTCTACCACTTGAGCCACAGCACCACTTCTGGCTTTTTCTGTTTATGTGGTACTGAGGAATGGAACTCAGGGTTTCATTCATGCTAGGCAAGCACGCTACCACTAAGTCACACTTTCAGACCTTGTGTTATTTTTGTATACTGTTTTCCATCTTAAATTATAAATTCATCAAAAAAGTACTGTTAAGCTTTATTTTTCTCTTTTCAGATAATATCTTCTGGTATGAAATAGGTGACACTATTTCATATTGCAAAATTAAATGTTATATCTTCTGTTTTTCTAGACATAAAAGAATTAAATTTTGAGTAAGTCTACGGGCAGGATGGAGAGTTATTTTAAAGCAGCTGTCTGTGACTTGGACAAACTCCTTGATGATTTTGAACAGAACCCAGGTTTGTCGGCTTTCTATTTTATCACTAACAGAACTTTTAAATGTCTGTAATTCAGTAATCTCAGGAATAGAATACAGTTTAGAGTACAGAATAGAGTAGAGTTTGGTCACATTGTCATCTTCTGTAAAAAGTTGACCTGTTTGATTATAACATATTAGTTCATTCTTATATAGAGTGGAATTAATACCCAGAAACAGAAGATACTAGAAGTTTCTTTTCAGATACAAATTTATCTATCAGGAAAATCTACAAAATCAGCATGTGAACAAACTAAAAGTGACATGAAAGAACTACACATAAGTTGAGATTTCATTACTATGAGAAATGGTACTTCCCTCAGAATGAAATTAGGAAACTGGCAGAACAAAATACGTAGATTGTTTTTTAACTCTTAGTCTGGGTTTTGCAGTACAACTGATTTAGAAGGGGCTGGGAAGGTGGCTCAGTCGCAGAGTGCTTCCCCTGCATGCATGAGGCCCTGGGTTCGATTTCTCAGCACCACATAAGCAGAAAAAGCAGGAAGTGGCACTGTGGCTCAAGTGGTAGAGTGCTAGCCTTGAGCTGAAGAGCTGAGGGACAGCGCCCAAGCCCCACAACTAGCCAAAAAAAAATTATTACTCTTGATATATATATATATATATATTTTTTTTTTTTTTATATAAATGAAAACCAGAAAATACTCTAAAGCCAAATAAAAAGGCCATATAGCTTAGAAGTCTTAAAATGCACAGTATCTTCATCATAACTTTTTTATTAGTATATATTAGTAGAAGGGGGTTTCATTGTCTTTATGATTTTTACCTAATTTGGGTCTTCTAAATAACTTCGTTTCTATTTTAATTAGATGAACAAGATTATCTCCAACATCCACAAAATACATATGATTCTAACCACTGTTCAGTTTCTTCAGAGTTGGCTTCTTCACAGCTAACTTTGCTATTACCAAAGGACCAGCAATGTGTTAACAAGTGTGCCTCATCAGAAACATGCTGTGAAAAAAATGAGACTCTCTTGACTGAAAAACCACTTGAAGGACTTACTTCTATACAAAGTGAAAAAAATGTAACAGGACTTGACCTCCTTTCTTCTGTGGATGGTAGTACTTCAGATGAATTACTGCCTTTATATATGAGCCGATGTAGTAAACCTGTCTGTGACCTGATAAGTGACATGGGTAATTTAGTTCATGCAACGAGTAGTGAAGAAGACATTGAAAAATTATTACCAGATGACTTAAAATCTAGTACAGATTCTTTGATTGGATTGGGTTCATCTTCAGTTTCAGATACTCTCTGTGCTTCTTCAACAGACCATGATAGTGATACTGTCAGAGAAGAACAGAATGATATCAACTCTGAATTACAAAACAGAGAAATTGGTGGAACCAAAGAATTAGGAATAAATATAGACACATCACTTTCAGATACCTGTAAATACAGTGGAACAGAAAATTTAAAGGGCGAAAGGGTCTCTAATGAATTAGAACCAGTTGTTGATTTTAATATGCCCTCTGCTTTCATGCAACAAAGTTCTACAGTGTTTGATGCCAAAGATAATCTAGAACACAAGATTCTGTCATGCGGGTTACAAAAAGATGATGGTTGTTTGGCAAAAGAACAGGTAAATATGGTAGTCAGAAGCACCACAGAATGTTTAAAAGAAGGAGATAGTATGAATATTTTGCCTAGCAGTCTTCCAAATACTGATTCAGACTCAAAAGATGAGAATTTCAAATTGCCTGACTTTTCTTTCCAGGAAGATAGAATTGGTGTGGTAACAAAACAGTCTGCAAATGAAAACTCAAGAAATTTAGACCTTAAGCATAACACCACTACAATCCAAGATTCTTCAACTTTACCTCTTTCAAGTGAAAGTATACACTCTTCATTGTCCTGTCTTTCATTATCTGGGTCTTTGTGTGGATCACTAATTGATAGTAAAACCCAGGATGACGTTTTACCTCAGAATGAAGCTAAAGGTCATAAAGAAGATGCAGTGACTATGCATGAAGATTTACAGAAGATTACTCTTATACATGGGGGACCCTTTGGGGAGACTGATCTGTTGAAAAAGGAAAAATCTAAAACCATATTTCTTCAGCCAGTAAATGGAAAGAGAGGTAACAAAGAAGTGGAATGTGAGCAGATGGTAAACAGAGTTGAATCTTTGCAGTACCATGAGGATTCTAGTTCTGCAGCTACAGCATCTCAGGCAGAGCTCCCTGGTGCTAGCGCCACAGAGTCTCTGGATCATTGTGAAGGTCTCAGTTTTTCAAGCAACAATATAGATGGGCAAGACTTAGATTACTTCAATATTGATGAAAGCATGAAAAGTGGCATGCTAATTAGTGATGCTGAACTTGATGCTTTTCTGACAGAACAGTATCTTCAGACCACTAACATAAAATCTTTTGAAGAAAATGTAAATGATTCTAAGTCTCAAATGAATCAGATAGATATGAAAGGCTTAGATGATGGAAATGTCAGTGATATATATTTCAATGCTGAAACAGGAGATCATGAGAAAAGTGATGGTATTAATATGCTTTGTGAAACAATTGATAAACAAAATTCAAGAGAAAATTGTGGCCTTTCTGTAGGAGAAAAATGTACAATTCCAAATGAACAAGGGTTACCTACTAATAAGTCTAAGATGATAAATGAATTACCGGCTTCTGTTAGCAGTCAGTCTGCTCATGTTGGAGGGGCTAGACCTAAACAATTGTTTAGTCTTCCATCAAGAACAAGCAACGCAAAGGAACCAAATAAGCTGGATGTTCCAAATATGCCAGAAAGTGAACCCTGCCTAGCAAATACTATTTCTCCAGTCACTTGTACAACAGATTCTACAATTGATTCTCATGTTGGCTTCAACTCTAATTACATTGATATAGAAAGTAACTTTGAAGGTGGATCCAGGTTTGTAACTGCAAATGAGGAGTCCCCACCTGAAAACACTTGCAAAGAAGGCTTGGTTTTGGGCCAGAAACAACCTACTTGGGTTCCTGATTCTGAAGCTCCCAACTGTATGAACTGCCAAGTCAAATTTACTTTTACAAAACGGCGACACCACTGTCGAGCATGTGGGAAAGTAAGTTAAAAATCTTTTTGTTTGTTTTTTGTTTTATGGTATTGGAATTGAACCCAGAGGCAAGTGTTCTATCACTTACATTTATCTCCAGCCAGGTCATTTCTTTTGAGTCTTTGGAAACCCAGTATAAAAATGCTGATTAATAAGTGGTTATATGTTTATATTAATTTACAATGAGATTTTTTTTTGCTTCCCTATCATGGAAATACATAACGCGCTACTATTTTGCAGATTGCTTGATAGTTGTGGTAAATATATGCTGGAAAGTAATGAACATTTAAGTTTTGTGAAATTTAAGAATATTGTCCTTAGCTTTGTGTCACACAAGAGTTTGAATTCAGGGCCTTGCACTTTCTGGGCAGATACTCTTTTACTCTTTCCCAGCCCTTTTTTAGATCTTCATTCTAAAACCCTCCCAACTGAGCTGTTTTAGTGGAGTTTCAGCCCTTTTTGCTTTCATTATTTTTCAAATAGGATCTTACATTTATGCCTAGGCTAGTCAGACCATGATCCTTCAATGTATACTTCCCACCTAGCTGGGACAACAGCATATACCACCATTCTCAGCTTTTTGTTGAGATGGAGTTCTCATTGCAGACCAGTTTTGAACTGAAATCTTAATGACTTCTCTGGAGCAGGTGCAATTACTGATGTTAACTACTGTGTCAAGCTGAAAAAGGGATTTTGGTTCATTAATGTAGGATCTTCCCTTTGCCTCTAATATGTATAATATATGCTAGAAATAAAATAATATGCTTGAAATAAAAACATTTTGTATTTTATTCCTTATAGGTATTTTGTGGTGTCTGTTGTAATAGAAAATGTAAACTTCAATATCTTGAAAAGGAAGCAAGAGTATGTGTAATCTGCTATGAGACGATTAATAAAGGTGAGTATTTATTTACCTGACATGTTTGCTTCCTGTAATTCAATACATTTGTTTTTTTTTTTTTAATATGGATTGTGACAAAGATAAACTTTTTATTTTCTTAAGGCAAGGACCTAGTGTTGACTTATCTGGCTTAGGTGGGACATCCCAAGGCTTGGTTTCTCTTCTTTTTGTTCCACTCTCACAATTAATACTACCAGTCTGGAAAGGAATCATTCAGTTTCTGGAGTAGCAGTTCATTAACTTTTAACAGGTACCAAGTCCCTAAATGCTGCATTTCATCTGCCTATTGGTTTTGTCACCATCATTGTCATCCTCATTACCTTAATCTCACATTTATAAAATACATACTTAAAAATAGTGCTTAATATTATCTATAAATGTCTTAAGGCAAGATAATAATTTGTACCTTTCAAGAATAACCTAAATTGAGAATAAGATATAAAGTAGTAATATGACTTTATGAATTTTTAGGACTGCCATGCTGTTTGTACGTTATAGTCTTTTTTTTCCCTAAGTTTTAGAGTGTTATGTGTATGTGTGCATCCCATTGTTCTCCGGCTTTCTAGCTAGTTTTCATTTTTAGCAGTAGTTTTGGTGGTCTTCTTTGAGTTCTTACAGGTTTTATGTGAGTGTGTTATGTTTTTTGTTCCCCCTACATACTTGTTCTTTTGAGTACTTCTTGCATTCTTAAAAATTTTTGACAGTTCAAGTTCTCAGCAAAGATTATTTGGAACACTTTGACCAGACCTGTGCACTAGCTCAGACACTGCTTCCTATTAACCAGGAGAATAAATACCTGATAATAATTTATTTTTCTCTTTTGAATGAAGATTAATTTTTTTCAGCAATTCTCCAAAAAGCTCTGATGTGAGTCTGTTAGCCTGAGGTAAGCTGTCCTACTCCCTGCTGTTGATCTATTCTTTGGAAGATAATAGACTATACATTCTTTTAACAGAGTATAAATATTTTCTCAGTAACCACTATTGTTTGTGAAAGTCCTTATAGTTTTGTTTTCTCTTACACTGTTGCAGTAGTCTAGAAGACAACTGTTAGTGCTGCTAGCCAAGATAATTTGCTACAATTCAGAAATTTTAGAGCAAGCTCTCACATAATTAGCTCTGAAACTCATAAAAAATGTTAACAGGGCTATAAAGAACACAGCAGTGTTCTCTGAGTTCACAGGTCAGATTTTTGAATAAGGATTAAGACATATTCTGACTACAGAATCCAAGAAAGGAGAAGATATAAGAGACTCAATACATATAAGAGACTCAATAATAGAGACTCAAACTTTGGTTTATCAGAGAATATACTGTGAAATGAGTTTGTTCAGTTCTGTTTTATTTATTCTTTATATCTTACACAGTTTTATCAATAGGGCTATAAGCTGTACATTACAAGAAAGCATTAATAAAAGTTATCTTGCCATCAGCTATAGGGTTGGAAATAATAAGAATGAATATTTTTATTAAATAAGATTCAAGAGGGCCTGAGAAGGTGGCTCAGTGGTAGAGCACTTGCCTTGCATGCATGAGGCCCTGGGTTCGATTCCTCAGCACCACATAAGCAAAAAGAAAAAAGCTGGAAGTGGCGCTATGGCTCAAGTGGTAGAGCGCTAGCCTTGAGCTGAATTGCTGAGGGACAGAGCCCAGGCCCAGAGTTCAGGCCCCACGACCGGACCCAAAAAAAAAAAAAAAATAAGATTCAAGAGTTGGAAGGCATGTTCACTGTAGGAAAGAAGAAAAAGATGGTAAATAATGGAAAAGTTGTGCTACGATGTATAAGTTTTAGGAAACTATGCATGTGAATGCTGTTAGGAAGAGTTGGAGCAAGTTAGAATTACTTTAAAGCCCTAAGAGTAAGCAGTTGGGTTTCACTTGATAATAGGAAGATATCTTGGTTGTTGGAAGCCATTTTTTGAGTGATGTTATTCATTGGCATTTAAGAAAGATTATTTTAGCAGTAGCCAACAGCAGATCACTTTGGAGAAATGCTGAAGGAAAAGCTACCAGAGCTGATGTATATTTTGATTGAAAATGATTCAGCAATTTTATTCTATTTTATATTACTCAATACTATTCTATATTGCAGACTCAGGAATATTGAGACTATTTTGTATTGAAATTGGGAACAAACTAGATGCCCTATTCTTATGGAACTTAAAAATATAGTGGAAAGGGTTGGGAAAGTGGCTCAGTGGTAGAGTGCTTGCCTTGGATGCATGAGGCCCTGGTTTCAATTCTCAGTACCACATAAGTAGAAAAAGCCAGAAGTGGCACTGTGGCGCATGTGGTAGAGTGCTAGCCTTGAGCTGAAGAGCTGAGGGACAGTGCTCAGGCCCAGAGTTCAGACCTCACAACCAACAACAACAACAAAAAACAACACAAAACACAAAAAACAAATATAGGGGAGAGAATAAACAGGATTCAGATGGTGTTAATATTCTGAAATGTCATTAAAAAGTATCAATAGAGCAGATAATGACAGATTTGTGGCAAGATGTTCATCATAAGATGGACATCATACAAGGTGGTCACCATAAGACTTCTAAGATAATATGACATGTAAATTAGAAACTTGAAGGGAGAGACCAGAGCTATGTACATGTCTAAGAAAAGGACAGAGGCAGAGGGAATAAAAATAGCCAAGAGCCTAAGCTAGGATAGTATGGGATTAACTTATTGAAGTACAGGAGGCCTAGGTGTCTGGATTGTTTTAAGTGAGTGGGAGTATAATGAGAAATAAGGTTGGACAGATAAGCAGGAAGGTGGAAGAAGTGGGGATCTTTTGAACCATCTTAACAATTTAAATTTCACTGAGGAGTGGTAGTGATTCATGTCTTTAAAAAAATGATTTTGAACCATGTTGGAAATAAACCCTTGAGGTATAAGGGCAAAAATAAAGACCTTCATATTTTATAAAAGATTATTTTCTGTAGTAGATGTCAAACATATGCCAGATATAATACTGAAATAACTCATTGGTAGGTTATCAAAGTGGAGTGCTACCAACTAGAAGAAGGAGCCAGACAGAATCTTTGTGAAGTGCCAACTTTTTTCTGGATTGGCTTATTTATTTATTCTAACAACTGAAAAATAACAAATTACTATAATTTACTTTGAAGTCCAAAAAAGACTCCTAATACTATTTTTCCCCTTTATAGCTCAGGCATTTGAAAGGATGATGAGTCCAACTGGTTCTAATCTTATATCTAATCATTCTGATGAATGTGCCACTATCCAGCCACTTCAAGAGACCCAAACATCCAGTATACCTTCACCTACAACTTTGCCAATTTCAGCACTTAAACAACCAAATGTTGAAGGTAATGAAGAAAACACCACGTCTTAAAGATTAATTATTAAAATAGAATTATCTATTATAATCAGAGTCCAGACAGGGAATAGAAACCAAACTAAATAACAAGAGGGATTTAATACAGGGAATAGGTTACTACACGCATGCTTGAAGACTAGAGTATCAAAATGGGCATGCTCAAGAGTCTCAGCAGCCCCCATCACTAGGGTTAGTGGATCTTTAAACTTCTTGCCCAAATTGTACTCAACCCATAATAGTCTTGATCGCAGCCTCTTGAGTAGCTAGGATTATATGTATGAGCCACCATGCCTAGCCTGTTTCGTATTTTGATAAAACATTTTATTTTTATGTCTTTTTATGCATGTTTCTTTACTTATCCATTATATTTCTGATCACCACTTCTCATGTCTGCTTCAGTCCTTGAATTTTATTTACCCTTCACTTATTATAGAGGATGTGAAATGTCTCTCAAAGACTTGTTTTGAAGGCTTGGTCTCCTGTGTAGTGCTAAGGGGGTAAGTTATTAGATCTTGAGGGCTCTATCCTGATTAATGGATTAATGAGTTAATCCATTACTGGATTATAATTTAGTGGTATTGCAGAGAATTGGTGGAAACTAGGAAGTAGGGCCTGTTGATGAAGTGGATCACTGAAGGTAAGCCCTAGAGTCTTGCCTCCTCTTCCTTTTTCTCTTTCTTTCTCTGCTTCCTGTCTGCTATAGGGTAGGCAGCTTTGCTTTGCTACACCCTTCTCACCATGATGTCTTGCCTTGGCATAGGGCCAAGCAGCCTTGGACTGAAACCTCTGAAGTCATGAGTCAAAGTAAATTTTTCCTCCTTTGAAGTAGTAGTCCCCAGTATTTTGATAGAGGAATGCAAAGTCCTTAAGATACTATTCCACATTCACAGTACAGCCTCAATAATATCAGCTTTATAGCTTTCCTAGTATCTTTCATGGGTAATCTCTCTGAACACTGCAGAGTACCGAGGGCTGCACTTGGCCTATTAGGCTTCATTTGTATGAGATCTGGAAACACACTCTGTTCACCATAGATGAATCACAAAAAACCATGAGAATTGGCAGTCTTGAGAATTTGGGACTTGCCAATGGATAGCAAAAGTTTTGAAAACATTTCTTGACCCATTTGGTACTGGCCAAGCTAAAATGAATTTCAACTGATTCTAGGTATATGTTCCAAAGAACAGAAGAGAGTCTGGTTTGCAGATGGCATTTTGCCTAATGGTGAAGTTGCAGATACAACAAAATTATCATCTGGAAATAAAAGATGTTCTGAAGATTTTAGTCCTGTCTTATCTGGTGTGCCCATGGTAAAGAATTTAAGTAACTTATTAATTAAGTAAAATGTTACTTTATAGGTAATTCCTTATGTAATTATTAGAGTGCTTGTCTTTTGAATGCTTTGAGTTGCCTGAAATGAGAAATGTACAGGCGTGCCTACTTTTATTGCGCTTCCTTCATTATGCTTTGCAGACACTGCATTATGTATGAGTTGAAGTCTGTGGAAACTGTTCACAGAACAAGTCTTATTTGACCTATTTTCAACAGCGCAGTTAAAAATTTTTAGCAGTGGGCTGGGAAGTTGGCTCAGTGGTGCGCTTGCATTGCATACCAGAGGCCCTGGGTTCGATTCCTCAGCACCACATAGGCAAAAAGAAAAAAGCCGGAAGTGGCTCTGTGGCTCAAGTGGTAGAGCGCTAGCCTTGAGCTGAAGAGCTTAGGGACAGCGCCCAGGTCCAGAGTTCAGGCCCCACGACCGGACCCAAAAAAATTTTTTTTTTTTAGCAGTAAAAGCATTTTTAAATGAAGCTGTGTACTTTAAAAAGCGGTGCCAGTCTTGGGGCTTGAACTCAGGGCTTGGGCGCTAACCCTGAGCTCTTTTGCTCAAGGCTAACAATGTACCAGTTGAGCCACAGCTCCTCTTCTAGCTTTTTTGGTAGTTAATTGGAGGTAACAGTCTCATGGACTTTTCTGCCCAGTCTAACTTTGAACCACGATCCTTAGATCTCGGGTTCCTGAGTAGTTAGGATTACAAGCATGGGCCCCTGGCACCCAGCTATATTTTTTTATATAATACTATTACATGCTTAATAGACTGCAATATAGTATAAACATAACTTCTGTATTTTCTGATAACCAAAAGCAATTTAAATGATTTGCTTTATTAACTATGGCCTGGAACTGAGCCCACAGTCTCTCTGAGATATGTCCTTATTTCTGTAGTTTATTTCTGTAGTATATTTATGTCTTTATGCAGTTTAGATTTGTATTCTTTTTAGTGTGAATTTAAGGCAATGGCTCTGAAACTCTTTGGTCTTGGGTCCCTATTACATGTTTAAAGTTAGGGAGGGCTTGAAAGACAGAAGTTGTGTGGGATTTTTATTACTAATTTCTGTATTTAAAATTAAAATAGAGTAAAATTTAAAATAGTTCACTATTCTAATAGAAATAATATTTTCAGGAAAAAATATTTTTAAACAAGTATTTTAGTAAGAAGAGTGACATTAGTTCACATTTTTACTATTTTTAAAAAATGTTTGCATTAACAGTACACAAATTTCACATCACTTCTGCCCATAGTGTTTTATGATAAGTTATGTTCATTAATTTCATGGAAGAGAATCCTAGGACATTATCAACTCCCTGGCAATGCCAGGGATCCATGGGCCACATATTGCTACAATGAAATGTAACTGAGACTTTTTAAATTTAGATCAATATTGAATTAATGTTTTTGAAAACTTCTCGAAAGATTCTGGTAGTGATTATTTATGCATTTACATAAAAGTGCTAGGTTTAAACAGAAAATGAATAACATGCCATTTGTAAGTATGGGTTCTTGAATTCAAATTTACAAATAAGCCCAATTATCCAAAGTATGTCCTTAGCTATCACCTATTCTTAATCATTATTTCAACAAAATGAAAGTTATAAACAGGATAATACATTATCACTTGATTTCATGAATTGTTCTCACTATTATTCCAGACAGTTTAGAGAAAGGGGGGCTTGCCAGACGTTGGTGGCTCATGCCTATTACCCTAGCTCCTCAGGAGGCTGAGGTCTTAAGAATCTGTGGTTTGAAGCCTTTGGACAGACAAATCCAAGAGACTCTTATCTTCAGTTAGCCAGCAAAAAGCCAGAAATGGAGGTATGACTCAAGTGATAGAATACCTACTGTGAGCAAAAATAGCTGAGCTCAAGGACCTAAGTTCAAGTCTTCATGCTGGCATTAAAAATGGGAAGGTGGCTTTATTAAACCTGTCTTGATGGGTAGTTTTTTTAGGTGGTTGCTATTATGGAATGTATCTGTCTTCTGCTTCCTAATCACTCCCCTCCTTCCCTCCTTTCCTTTTCACCTATCCTTCCAGAGCTTTTTTGACTGGCTGAGTTGAGCTGAGTTTCTTACTGTATAATATGGTACAGGATCCTCAACTTCTCTTTTAAGTCAATAATGTTAAATAATACTTTTCAAGTCAATAATATTAGACTCATTAATATCTACCTAAGCATGCAGTAAGAGTAAAACCTTATGCTCTTTAATGGCATCTGCCTCTGAACTTAGAGAAGTACAATGGCATTGTTTCTTGGGAACTTTGATTTCAGAAAAATTTATGAATACATTATGGTTTTTATTCTTACTAGAAGGAGTTTGATTATAGGTATCAACGTTTGTGGTTGAAAAGATAATATGAAGTGATTAATTTGTTTTCTGTATTTTACAGACTGTAAACACAGGAGATCATACTCTTTCTACAACAGTGGGAAAACGAAACAATGAAATAGGAGATAGTACAAGAAATGAGATAATTCAGAATCCTATTTCTCATGTCTCATCTTCAGAAAAAATGCTTATAAACACAGCAACTGAGGGGTTACCGAATGCTGCTTCTTTTACTCTAGATGATGATGTTTTTGCAGAAATTGAGGAGCCATCTAATTCAACTGGTATCATAGTTAATAGCAATTTACCTGTTGCTACTATGTCAGATTATAGGTTATTGTGTGGTATTGACAAATATGTTTGCAAGAAGATTTGTCTTCTACCTGATGATGCAGATGGTTTGCCTCCACTTCTAGCAGCATCTGGAGAAGAAGAATCAGGTAGGATAGCAGTTACTTAAAATTTTAAAAAGAATATGCTGGCGAATTTGATTTATATTTTATGAATTTTTACCTAGACAATTTTGTTGTATGTACAAGAAATGATGATTTTAGTTTACAAAAATCTTATTACAGAAAGCAAATCCTAAATGACTTGAACTTTTATGATTCGTTTTTTCACATCTGGATCCCTTATTAGAATTAGTCAAAGTGCAATATAGTCAAGAAATTCAGAGACTTGTAGCATTCCATTATATTAGTGTTACAACTTAAAATAAGAATCATAGTACCAAAAGAAAAAGAGTATTAGATTAGATGACAAAACTAGGGATTTTTAGTTCCTCATCTGCTCTTTATTTCACATGTGATTTAAAGCATCTTATTTTATTTCCTTGGGTCTTAGTTTCCTTTATAAACAAAATGTTCTCTAAGGTCCTTTCCAAGTTAGAGATTATATGACTAGCTCATAAGAGTGGCACCCTAGAATAGGTACTTGGCATCTCAGCCAATATGTTGTATCATGAAACATGAAATGCTGGTCCTCTGCGTAATATAGGGAGAAGAAGCTTAAGATACCTGTTCTTGGGATGTCTGTAGGGTCCTTTTTTTTTTTTTTTTTTTTTTTTTTTTTTTTTTTTGTCGGTTGTGGGGCCTGAACTCTGGTACTGGGCGCTGTCCTTCAGCATTTCAGCTCAAGGCTAGCACTCTACCACTGAGCCACCTTCCCAGCCCTGTAAGGTCCTTTTCATAAACAGCTACAGTGACAGAAATATATGAAGTTTGTTCTTTGTATGCCTTGTATATTTCCTATATATTTTTTTAGCTGTGTGTCACTATAGCACCAAGAAGTATTTATAACATAGAGCTAACAGTATACCCCCAAGTTATCCATATTTGCTCTTTGTAAACTAGAAATTTTCACATACTTGTAAATTTCAGAAGCTAGAATTGCAACGATGGCCAAACTAGAATGCACTTTTTTTTTTTTTTTTTTTTTTTTTTTTTGCCAGTCATGGGGCCTGAACTCTGGGCCTGGGCGCTGTCCCTCAGCTCTTCAGCTCAAGGTTAGCACTCTACCACTGGAGCCACAGCGCCACTTCCAGCTTTTTTCTGTTTATGTGGTGCTGAGGAATCGAACCCAGGGCCTCATGCTTGCAAGGCAAGCACTCTACCGCTGAGCTACCTTCCCAGCCCTAGAACGCACTTTTGACATACATACTTGTTTTAAAATTTTGAAGATGCTAAAGTTTTACATGTAAGCTGTTTAATCAATGCATTTGTACATATTCTATATATACATATGTACTATATGTATATATATATTACTACATATATTTATAATAACTATATATACAAATGATTTGTTGCATTTATAATATATCTTTCCTGGATAGAAAGGTAAAGATGACTATAAAATAGTTGACAGGATGTCGATTGATTTTATGAATATATTTTTGTTCTTCAGTTTCATCAAGCTATTGGTGAATTTGCACATTTGTATTTTTTCATTGTAAGCATATTTAAGAAGATATTTGTGCTGACTGATATGTGACCTCTTTTGTTTAGTGCCTGTCATACAAGAGCACCCATCCCATGAACAAATAATTTTGCTTCTTGAAGGTGAAGGGTTTCGTCCTGTTACATTTATCCTAAATGCTAATCTACTTGTGAATGTCAAATTAGTATCTTGTAAGTAAATATTCATCTTTTTGCTTAATTGTTAAGCTAGACTTCTGAAATAATTATGTCCTTTAAGTAAGATTTTGAATAGCAACAGTGAAAAAAATAAGCAGCATTTGATGTTGGTTCTTCAGTCATATATGATTAAATAAATTTTACAAACTTATAATCAATGGAACTTGATGTATAAGCTTAAAAAGATTTTTGTAGTATCCCTCTGTTCATCCTAGGTTAAGTTCATTGTTTTAATAAATACAGTATATTTTAATTCTTCTATACAGTGGACTCATGGCTTTTAGAAAAGTTGACATTTGGTAAATGAGATAAGCAGGAAGCATGATTTAGTAGCAAGAAAGATAAGTTTTAAAGTAAATGACATTGATCTAATTTAAAAATTCCTGAATAATAATCCTCATTACTCAGTAATATATTTGTCAGCGTATTCTCTTTGAAAATAACATATTCTTAACTTACTTTATTTCAGAATATTAGTAAACCTCTTCAGTATTATTTGTTCTTTGATTTAAGATAATCCTTTTTCTTTTCTTACATTAAAATAAGAAAATAAGAAATTCAAAAAGTTGTACTTCATGCAAAAACAGGTTTTAGCTTATTAGATTAATAGAAGTTAATTTATGATTGTATGCTTTTGTCATTCAAGATTCTTCAGAAAAATATTGGTACTTCTCAACCAATGGATTGCATGGTTTGGGACAGGCAGAAATTTTTATTCTGTTGTTATGCTTGCCAAATGAAGATAGAATTCCTAAGGACATCTTCAAACTGTTCATCACTTTGTATAAAAATGCTCTAAAAGGTATAACGTTTTATTAGTACTGTCAGAATAGGAGATGTATAAACTAGTTAAAGGAGTTTATGTTTTTGCTTGTGTAAATTATATGGAAGATTGCTTCATTTGCAGTCTTCTTACTTCATTGCTGTAAAGGGATTGCTGATTTCCTTAAAAGAACCTAATCATCATTTTCACTCCCCTTATGATAGATTTAAGGATAATTAATCATCATTTTTCATCTCCTTAAACTTAGCACTAAATTGATTAGTGATTTGTGTCTGTATATAGAGGTTCAATTTTTAAAATGGAAATGTATCTACTTCCTTGATTTTTAAAATGTATTTATATACTTTCTTACCATTTGTACCACATTGGGGGATGTAATTTGGTAGAAAAACATAATGATATCTATGGTTAGAAATATTTTCAAATTCTTGTTCATCTTTCCTAGTTCCCATGAGTAGATAGCATTGAATAGATGACCCCAGTTTGCAGTACTGGATTTGAACTCAGAGCCTTATGCTTGCTAGGCAAGTACTTTACCATTTGAGTTATGCTCCCAACCCTTTTTGCTTCAGTCCATCTTTAGTGCTCACCTGAGGCCAGTCTTGGACTGTATTTATTGCTCCTACCTCTGCCTCCCAAGTTACAGGAGTGCCACCACTCCTAGATTGCTTTTTGAGATAAGGTCTCATTGATTTTATTTTATTTATTGTTGGTTGTGGGACTTGAACTCTTGGCTTGGGCGCTGTCCCTGTACTCTTGAGCTTAAGGCAAGCACTCTACCACTTTAGCCAACAGCGCCACGTCCAGTTTCCTAGTGGTTTATTGGAGATAAGAGTCTCATGGACTTTACTTTGCTTGGGCTGGCTTTGGCATCAAACTGATTATCTTCCTATTCTCTGCATTTTAAGAGGCTGAGATTGTAGTTATGTGCCACCACACAGACTAGATACTTGTCTAAGATTAGAAATAAGCAGACTAGTCATGGTGGTTCACAAATGTAGTCCCAGCTACTCAAGAGAGATTGGGATGATTATAATTCCAAGCCAACCAGTGTCAAAAAAAAAGTGAAACGTTATCTCAATCAGTAGTCTAGCATGGTATATACTGTGATGCCAGCTACTCAGGAATAGATAGTAAGATTATGGTCTTAGCCTAGCCCTGGACAAAAATACAAGACACTGTGCAAAAAATAACTAAAAAATATGCAAGATGTGGCTTAAGTGGTAGAGCACCTGCCTATCATATGTGATGTCTTGAGTTCAACCCTATTATTGCCCCTCTCACTACCCTACCAAAAAGAAAGGGAAAATGGAAAAAGGAAAAGTAGGAATGAGAAAAACATTCTCTATTTGTCTTAATAAACTCTGGGTTGGACATTTAGAATTGAAAAGTTTTGTCAACAATTACAAAACAATTTTTAATGTTTTTATTAACAATTTTGTTTCTAGGAAAATATGTAGAAAACTTGGACAATATTACCTTTACTGAGAGTTTTCTCAATAGCAAGGATCATGGAGGATTCTTGTTTATTACACCTACTTTTCAGAAACTTGATGATCTCCCATTACCAAGTAATCCTTTTCTTTGTGGAATTCTTATCCAGAAACTGGAAATTCCTTGGGCAAAAGTTTTTCCTATGCGTTTAATGTTGAGATTGGGTACAGAATATAAAGGTAAGTTTGAGAATAATAAGATTGCATATTTTTAAATGCACTGTAAAGGAAAACATTCAGGGAGATTATTAAAATAATTTAACAGATTTACTGGAATTACTTTTCATTTGCTCTATTTTTAAATTCCTGAAGCATCTTCTACCAAGTTAATCTAGACAACCTTGGTATGTTATGTAGTTTCTAGGTGTTCATAAGTAACTTTAAATGTTTTCTGAAATTCAAAACAAAATGTAGAAAACTTTGATAGTGTTATTTTTGTTGAAGTCTTCATAGAAGCATGTATTAGTGAGAGTGAATAATTATCCCTTAGATTATCAGTGCTACTTTATTTACTTGCTGACTATAACCAAGAGTTAAGTATTTTGTCATTTTTCTATGCCTTAAATTTTTAATTATTATTTTTGGATTCTTGATGTTATCAAGAATCCAAAATATCAAAAATGATAATGCTAGGCACTGGGAGCCCATACCTATAATTGCAGTTGTTCAAGAGGTTGAGATCTGAGGGTTGCAGTTTGAAGCTAGCTCTTACCTCCAATTAAAACAGCAAAAAAGCCAGATATGGAGCTGTGGCTAGGCGTAGTAGAGTGCTAGCCTTGAGTGAAAAAGCTAAGGGACAGTACTAAACCCCTCTAAGTTTGCTCTGGTATTGGCATAAAAACAACAAAAAAGTGATAGAGGCTAAATTGTTTGTGTGTGTGTGTGTGTGTGTGTGTGTGTGTGTGTGTGTGTGTGTGTGTGTGTGTGTGTGTGTGTGTGTGTGTGTGTGTGTGTGTGTGTGTGTGTGTGTGTGTGTGTGTGTGTGTGTGTGTGTGTGTGTTCTTGTATATAGTTTTGACACAACTGGAGATTTGGAAACTGTTGTAATGGCCTAGTTATAGATCACAAAATTAATTACAGTGTTACTCTTTTTTTTTTAGTGAGGAGGAGAATTGATGCCAGTATTGGGACTTGAATTCTAGGCCTCAATGCTCTTGCTCAGCTTTTCTGCTCATGGTTACTTGAGTGCTGTACCACTTGAGTAACATTTTCACTTCTAGCTTCTTCCCCCACCTCCCCAGGTTAATTGGAAATAAAAGTTTCTCTAATTTGTCTGCCTTGGATGGCTTCAAATCCTCTATCCTCAGATCTAAGCTTCCTGAGTAGCTATGTGAGCCAACAGTACCCAGTTAGTGGTTTAACATTTTGAATTCTCATCATATCTTTATCCTTAATATTTTTTTTTTTTGGGTCCGGTCATGGGGCCTGAACTCTGGGCCTGGTCGCTGTCCCTCAGCTCTTCAGCTCAAGGCTAGCACTCTACCACTTGAGCCACAGCGCCACTTCTGGCTTTTTTCTTTTTGCTTATGTGGTGCTGAGGAATCAAACCCAGGGCCTCCTGCATGCAAGGCAAGCACTCTACCACTGAGCCACCTTCCCAGCCCCTATCCTTAATATTTTTCAAGAAATAATTTGGTAAATGGGCAGTACATCACATCTGATGAATTTTAGGCATTTGATTCTAAATAATATTTTCTTTCTTTTTTTTTTTTTTTGTTGGTCGTGGGACTTGAACTCTGGGCCTGGGTGCTTCCCTCAGCTCTTCAGCTCAAGGCTAGTGCTCTACCATTTGAGCCACAGAGCCACTTCCAGTTTTCTGAGTGGTTTATTGGAGATAAGAGTCTCACAGACTTCTCTGCCCAGGCTGGCTTTGAACTGTGATCCTCAGATTTCAGCCTCCTGAGTAACTAGCATCCGGCTCTAAATAATATTTTCTTGGTGGAAAGTTCAAAATAGGGAAAATTTTTAAAGCCACATTGTGGTTTGAGGCTAGTCCAGGCATAAAGTCCAGACAACATTTCAGCCAATAAGTTGGGCATGATGGTGTGCACCTGTCATTCCCAGACTGGCCCCCAAAACCCTGGACCCCTTTTCCCACAAAAGCTAAAGCAAAAAGGGCTGGGAGCATGAATCAAGTGGTAGAGCACCTGCCTAGCAAGTACAAGGTCCGGAGTTCAACCCCTGGTACTACTAAAACAGCAGCAACAACAAAAATTACTTTCCTTTGAGATTTTTGTTTTGTATAAACCGGAGAAGATATTTAATTGAGTCAACTCTTTCTCCATTCAGCCTAATGTTTTGTTTCTGATAATATTGGAATGTCATTTTTTGTGTGTTATATTTTGTTTTGTTTCCTAGGTCTGGGCCATGAACTCAGTGTTCAGATTGTTTGTTCATGACAAATGTTAACTTTGAGAGAGATCTTCAGCCAAGCTGTTTGCTGGTTATTTTGAATATGGAGTCTCAAAAACCTTTCTGCCTAGGCTAACTTTGTATCTCAGTATAATAGCTAGGATTACAAGCATGAGTCCCCAGTGCCCATTTTGAATGCTATTTTTATGGATGATTAGAAGTGACTAGCTAATCATAGTGAGTAGGGAAAATACAGTCTGTAATAAAGGCCAGTATTTTGGCTGATAACATCTATAAACAATAGGACCGAAAGTTGGAAAATTTTGAAGCAACATGTGGAAATTATTTTTTAAAATTGCAAGTGTTGAAACTGTAAAGTTAATACCTATTTAGTGGTAATGAAGAAAAATAATCAATTATACATGGAAATAAGTACTCTCAACTATTTTCTGTATTCTTATGTTCTGCTAAATTTTAGATAAACTGGCAGTTTTTTAATTTGTTGTTTTGTTTGGGTCTGTGCATTTGTGTGAAGTTACTGGGGCTGGAATTCAGGTCCTGGGTTCTATCGTCCCTTATAGTTATTTTCCCTCAAAGCTAGTGCTCTACCCTGGAGGCACAGCTCCATTTCTGGCTTTTTGCTGGTTAATTGGAAATAAGAGTCTTGTGTACATTCCTATCCAGGGTGGCTTTAAACAGTGATCCTTGGATCTCAGCCTTCTGAGTAGCTAGAATTACAAACATGAGCCACCAGCACACAGCAAAATTGGCATTTAGAAGGTAGTGGTGCTCGTGTAATTTTAGATATAGCTTGGCTTTTATTATAGAGATGTACAATTTACAATATGAAACAAGCTAATGACAAAAGTTAAGGTCTCACGGGGCTGGGAAGGTGGCTCAGTGGTAGAGCGCATGCCCTGCATGCCAGAGGCCCTGGGTTCGATTCCTCAGCACCACATAAGCAAAAAGAAAAAAGCCAGAAGTGGCGCTGTGGCTCAAGTGGTAGAGCGCTAGCCTTGAGCTGAAGAGCTGAGGGACAGCGCCCAGGCCCAGAGTTCAGGCCCCATGACCGGAACCAATAAAAAAAAAAAAAAAAAGGTTAAGGTCTCAGAATAAATTACTAAAACTAATGCGAATTAGCTATGCTTTAATGTTGAGACAGTCTGATTGGAAAGTCATTAAGTGTTAAATTAGGTAGTATATAAATTCCCTTTTGTAACACTGATAGGCCATGAATCTGTTGAGAATAATGTAAATTTACACAATAAGGGTTAATATCATATTTCATTTTCCCCTGATGACTGAGTGGTGCTTATGCATAATGTTTGTTTGAAAATAAGAATTAAAATAATAAACATGACTTTATTTTTTAAAATTTTATTGGTAGTAACCAGTTTTTCTTATGTATATGTAGCCTATCCTGTACCTCTAACAAGTATCAGAGGCAGAAAACCTCTTTTCGGAGAAATAGGACACACTATTATGAACTTACTTGTTGTGAGTAACAAGTTATTTTATTAAGTATTCTTATACTAGTAGTTGAAGTATTGAACAAATTGTATTTGTTTACCGTTTCGATTTGGCATTTTGGGTATCTGAAAACTCTTATTAAAACCTAATTCACTTAATATAGAGTATTTTTGATGAGTTGAGTTTTATTTTGGTATCTCTTCATTTATGTATGAATGATTCTGATATGTTCTGATGAGTTCTGTTGCAGTTTTTACATACTTAGGTAATATAAGACCTTTACAAAGAGCTCTAGAATTGTTGAAGCTTTAGTAAAATGATTAGTAGTAAAATCAATTTGTTTTGTGGTTTGGGACAAATAATAGCCTTAGTTTCCACATTTGTAATAGCAAAGGTTGGATTCAGTGCAGTTTGATTCCCTTTCACCCATTTTGTAATTTTGTGTTTACCTGTTGCCATAGAGAAATATTTATGGATTTTTCATTAATCCATATCTGGTTTCAAGACTGTGTTAGTCAGATTTCTGCTACTGTGACAAAATACCTGAAGTGATCAAATTATAAAGTGAAAAGGCTTACTTTGGTTCCATAGTTTCAGAGGTTTCAGCCCATAGCCACTTGACACTGTTTTGTAGGGGAGAGCATAGGACAACATGTGAGAACTCTTCACAGAGGAAGTCTGCTCACCTGATGGTGGCTGGGTAGCAAAGAAACATGAAAGGATTGGGACACTAATATCTCCTTCAAGGCACACTTCAGTGACCAAACTTTCTTCTACTAAGCACCTCCTCCAAAAGCTCCCCCTCCCATGCAGCACCACAGGTTAACAAACATTTAGCACATGGCTTTTGGGAAACAGGAAAACCATAGCAAAGACCTGTATTTGGAAGATCTGGGGCTAGAAATAGAAGTTATCACCAAGCACTGCAGAAGTCTATTAGGTAGCTGGAAGGATTTGTTTAGTTTTGTAACAACTTATACAGTTGGTACTAGCTTTCTAGATAGTATTTTGATAGCTCTGTCAGAAGCTTTAATGTGGTAGAGCCTAAAAGGCTTTAATGGATAGGTAAATTTTTGTGAGTAGCAATGTAAAGTTTGTGGAAATGTGATTCTTTTATGTAGGATCTTCGAAATTATCAATATACCTTGCATAATATAGACCAGCTATTGATTCATATGGAAATGGGAAAAAGTTGTATAAAAATCCCTCGGAAAAAATACAGTGATGTGAGTATACTTGGTTTATTAAAATTTTAAAGATATATGTTAAACATTAGAATTGCTTAGTATTGTTAAAATACATTTTTTATTTTGAATTAGGCTAATATATAATGGCAACAAGTATGAAATTGACATTTTAGAATTTGGTAATAATTTGTTTAATCCTATTTTTTTCATCATCAAGTGATTGTTTTTTTCTAGGTGATGAAAGTAATAAATTCTTCTAATGAGCATGTCATTAGTATTGGAGCTAGTTTTAGTACAGAAGCAGATTCCCATCTGGTCTGTGTGCAGAATGATGGTGTTTATCAAACACAGGCCAACAGTGCCACTGGTCATCCTAGAAAAGGTAAGATCACTGCTCCTAGTGCTAATTTATAAAGCCTCTTCAATTGAAGAACTCACTTCTAAGGAAAATACACATATATTTTACATATTTGCTGAAATGATAATAAATTCTTAGTTGCTTAATTGCTTGAAATTTCAGCTACATAAGTAACGTGTTGGGTACTTCCAATTTGTGATATTTTCTTGTTAATCAAGCTTGAAGACTTGTAAGACTTCAGTCCTTTTGTGCTATTCATGTTTAATATACACTATGGGACAAGTCTGAGTAATTCTCTTTGGAGTAAGGTGGTTTCATTTTCGCATTTAGTCCCTGCCTAACTCTGTTAGTTAGGAAAGCACAGGGTGGAAAAAGATGAAGATATGTAAAATTATAAATAGGTCAGGCTATAAAAATGATGAAGATGGTCAAGTGAAGAACATGTATGAGTGGCATTGTGCTCCGTTGTGGCTGAATGGCCTCAATGACTGCTGTGATTACCAAATCCTTAAAATACTGGGCCTGAAAAATGTGAAGTGAGGTAGAGATAAGTATTCCATGTATTTAACTCATTATTATAGGATAACATACTTAAAATAGCCTGATACTCTGGATGCTAATACAACTTTTTCCTCTTTATAAAGGCAACATATACTAATTTTTAGTGAGCTTAGGAAATGTCCTTTGAAAACTAGTAAAAGAAAAGGCCGAGAAAAGGCTATTGTTGGCATTTTATTATCTTTCCTTTTTAACATTTTATACTGGATATTTATACTTTTTGTATTATGTTTTACTTAATGTAAATTAACATCATTACATTTAATAACTCAATATTGGTTGATAAGTAAATATATATGCACAGACAAATATGTGTGGTAAGATTCAGAACATATGAATATTTATACAGTAATTAAAACGAACATTTTTGTCCCTTAACTATCTAGGCATCCTCTTACAGGTAACTGAACTAGTATTAGTCAGTTCCTTGATCCCTTTTTCAGAGACATTTTTTCCATTAGTAAATACATACATGCATAGACATCATCTCTAAGATATTTAAAAAAATTATTTTTGTCAGTCCTGAGGCTTGAACTTGGGGCTTGGACTCTGTCCCTGAGCCTGTCTGTGTTCAAGGCTAGTGCTCTACCACTCGAGCCATAGCATCACTTCTGGCTTTTTCTGTTTATGTGGTACTGAGGAATTGAACCCAGGGCTTCATGCTTGCCAGCAGGCACTCTACCACTGACCACATTCCCAGCCCCATCTCTCAGATTTTTTAAAGATAAGTTGTAACATTGTTCCATTGTGCATCTTGTTTTTTTTTTAAATATTTCATGGTGGTAATTCTTTGTATATAAGGAGCTTATCTGTCCCTTATGTTGTTATAAATTGTCAGCTATTTATAAAAATGCTGTTCTGAATAACCACATACTTATCTGTAGGCTGAGTTCCTACAAATGGAATTTCTGTGTCAAAGTCACATTTATTTGTAATTTAATATACAGTTATCAGGTGTGGGCTTCCCTTCTGAATTACGGTCTCACTAATATTATTTCTCATACCCTTATATAAGCATAAACATTTAACATAGTGTAGCCTATTATTGATTACACAAAAAATCAAGTTGTTTTTATGCAATATTTTAATTTTATCTTTTTTTATTGAATTTCTGATGTATTAGAAGCATAATATTTATTGAGTACTTAAAACATATATGATCTTGCCCAGGCACTGGTGGCTTATGCCTGTAATCCTAGCAACTCAGAAGGCTGAGATCTGAGGATCATGGTTTGAAGCTAGACTGGGCAGGAAAGTTCAGGAGACTCTTATCTCCAATTAATTTACGCGTACTGCACACACACATACATACACACAGATACAGAGAGAGAGAGAGAGAGAGAGAGAGAGAGAGTAGAGCTGTGGTTCAAGTGGTATAAAGCACTAGCCTTGAGCAAAGAAGCCCAGGGACAGCACATACACACTCTCTCTCTCCAACCATCTCTCTTCCTCTCTCTTCTTCTCTCCCTCTCTCCTCCGCCCCGTCTGTGGTGCTGTGACTCAAGTTCTTTGAAGCACTAGCCCAGGGACAGTACCCAGGCTCTGAGTTCAAACCTCAGGACTAGCATTCCCCCCTCAAAAAAAAAATGGTCCACATTCTGATTTTCACAAATATCACATAACGTAAAATAAGCACTTTATAACATAATGGTTATTTTATTATCAGTGACAGGTGCAAGTTTTGTGGTATTCAATGGTGCTCTGAAAACATCTTCAGGATTTCTTGCTAAGTCCAGCATAGTGGAAGGTATGAGCTTTATTTTTGAATGTTTTAATACAAAGGTGTTCTTTTAAAAATGTATTTGATGTTTGTAAAAGAATTATATATGTTATAAAGAATAGGGCCATAGACTTAGGTGAAATGAAGTTATCATCTAATCCAAGAATTACAGCATGACCCCAGAATTAACTACAAGACTTAATATTATGTTGAGTGTTATCTTGTTTAAAAAAATATTATTACTGGGCTGGGAAGGTGGCTCAGTGGTAGAGCGCTGGCTTTGCATACCTGAGGCCCTGGGTTTGATTCCTCAGCACCACATAAGCAAAAAGAAAAAAGCTGGAAGTGGCGCTGTGGCTCAAGTGGTAGAGTGCTAGCCTTGAGCTGAAGAGCTGAGGGACAGCGCCCAGGCCCAGAGTTCAGGCCCCACGACCGGACCCCCCCCCCCCAAAATATATATATTATTACTATAAAGGTGATGTACAGAGGAGTTGCAGTCACATAAGTCAGGTAATGAGTGCATTTTGTTTTGGACAGTGTCATTCCTTCTCTCACTGTCTTCAGTTATTCCCTTTCATCCCCACCCACAAATTGTATAGTTCATTTTCAACGTAGTGTCTAGTGGGGACCACTGTTGCATTTGTTCACCCTTTGTTCTACCATTTCTGTCCCACCTATTACCCTCCCCAAAGACAGATAAATGAATAAAACAAAAGGAAAAGAAAAACAACCAAAAAAAACCCCCTCTGTGCTGTGGCTAAAAGTGATAGAGCACTAGACTTGAGCTGAAGAGCTCAGGGACAGTCCCAGGCCCAGAGTTCAAGCCCCATGGCTGACAAAAAAATAGAAAGAAAGAATAAGTCTATTGGCATTCATACTTGTGTATGTATACATGGGATACACGTTCCAATTTTTTCTTATATTTCTAGGAGTGGAATTTCAGGGACAATTAATTAGTGACTACCTCTGCCAGAAACTGCTAAAATGTTTTATGAAGTGTTTAAAGCAATTGTTTGGTGTTTTTACCACTATTACAAACAATAGGGAAGTGGTGCTGTGGCTAAAAGTGATAGAGCACTAGACTCGAGCTGAAGAGCTCAGGGACAGTCCCAGGCCCAGAGTTCAAGCCCCATGGCTGACAAAAAAATAGAAAGAAAGAATAAGTCTATTGGCATTCATACTTGTGTATGTATACATGGGATACACGTTCCAATTTTTTCTTATATTTCTAGGAGTGGAATTTCAGGGACAATTAATTAGTGACTACCTCTGCCAGATACTGCTAAAATGTTTTATGAAGTGTTTAAAGCAATTTTCATTAACATTGATGTATAAGATTTTTTTATTGGTGTACATAGTCTCCAAACATGGTATGATCATACTATTAAATTTGTGTCAGTCAGTAGGTGTTTCCAAATTTGGTCATTATTGGCATATTTCTATTTATTAAGAAGTAGATCACCTCATTGTATTTATTACTATTATTATTATTCTTTGGTCAGTCATGGGGCCTGAACTCTGGGCCTGGGCACTGTCCCTCAGCTCTTCAGCTCAAGGCTAGCACCTTACCACTTGAGCCACAGAACCACTTCTGGCTTTTTCTGCTTATGTGGTCCTGAGGAATCGAACCCAGGGCCTTGTGCCTGCAAGGCAAGCACTCTACTGAGCCACCTTCCCAGCCCTGTATTTATTATTTTTGTTACATTATATTTTATTATTTATTAGGCACATACATAACTTTGAAATGCCTATTCCTAACATTTGCTCATTTTTCATCTGTTTGTATGTTTACTTATCTAGCTAACTTGTAATTGGTATAGTGTTAGACACTGTACATCTTTCACTTCCATTTTTTTTTTTGAGGGGGGGTCCGGTCGTGGGGCCTGAACTCTGGGCCTGGGCGCTGTCCCTTAGCTCTTTAGCTCTACCACTTGAGCCACAGCGCCACTTCCAGCTTTTTTCTTTTTGCTTATGTGGTACTGAGGAATCGAACCCAGGGCCTCATTCATGTAAGGCAAGCACTCTACCACTGAGCCACCTTCCCAGCCCCTCACTTCCATTTTTTAAGTTACATATAGTAATCCTGTAATCCTGTTTATTTGCTGTTCAGTGTTATATATATATATATATATATATATATATATATATATATATATATATATATATATATATATATATATATAAAATGTGTAATGATTAAATTGGCAATTAGTCTTCCATTTTCATAAAACCATTTCTTTGTATTGGAAAACTTCATATTCTTCTCTTATAGTTCTTTATGAAATATTTAATAAATTGTGCAAACTGTAGTCCCCTACAATAGAATGTAGTCCTCTATGTAACTGTATTTTGGTACGTCATTTAACATCTATATCTCCCTTCTACTATCTTTCTTTGTCTCTAGTAACTACTGTTTTATTCTCTACTTGTATGAAATCAGTTTTTTAGTTCCTACATGTAAACTGGAAACAATTTTTTTTTCTGGGTGTGGTATATTCACTTAACATAATGTCTCCCAGTTCCATCTATGTTGCTGCAAATGGCAGCATTTCATTCATTCTTCTGGGTGAATAGTACTCTGGTCTGTACACCACATCATCTTTACTCATTCATCTGTTGCTCTCAATGTATTTTAACAGTGAATTTTATGGCATAGGAATACAGACTGATATTTGGAAAAAGAAATGTAAAATGTAACTTTCCTTTTTAGATGGCTTAATGGTCCAAATAACTCCAGAAACCATGGATGCCTTGCGGCTTGCTCTACGAGAGCAAAAAGACTTTAAAATTACTTGTGGAAAAGTCGATGCAGTAGACTTGAGAGAATATGTGGATATATGCTGGGTAGATTCAGAAGAAAAAGGAAATAAAGGGTAGGAATTTTTATTAGTACAATGTAATTGATTTGATGGAAGGAGATGGATAAAAACTATGATATAACTAAATATTTCATGATTGAACATATATTTATGCCACTACTTTAAGTGCTTATATTCCATTTAATAAATATAGTCTGGTTTTTCAAAGATGTGTTTTCTTGGTCACGTTGCTATTAATTGGTGGCCAAATTGGGAAGGAACCAGTGTCAAAACATTTATTGAATAGCATTGTGGGCTTGACAAAAGTCAACATATTTTCCGCTATATGGTGTATTTTTTAATCAAATAATAATACCTTTTGGATGGGTGAATATGGACACTGGCAGTCTTGTAGATGATTACTGCTGTTCCTTCCACTTTTCAATTACCCATAGTCTTTCCCTTTTGGAGATTGCTGAGGGGTGGAACACAGAAGGAAGAGGTGGGTGGCTAATGCTGAAACATTCCAAAATAAATTTTTAAGTTGAGACAGTTTGTTTTTTGTTTTTTGTTTTGGTCAGTTGTGGGGCTTGAACTCTGGGCCTGAGCACTGTCCCTCAGCTCTTCAGCCAAAGGCTAGTGCTCTACCACTTGAGCCACAGTGCCACTTCTGGCTTTTTCTGTTTATGTGGTGCTGAGGAATTGAACCCATGGACTCATGTATGTAAGGCAAGCACTCTATAATTGAGTCACCTTCCCAGCCCTGAGGAGACAGTTTTTATGTTAGGATACTACTTAAGATATTTTAAACATAGGCTCTAATTGACTATATGAAAAAGAAGATATAATTTACTGATTAACAAAAATTACTTATACATTCAAGAAGTTGGGATAAGTGAAGTAGAGATTTAATTGTTTTGCCTATAATTGAGATATTTGTTATTTCAAGCTTTCATTTTCTTTCACCCATTCAAATCTGTTAATTTATTTTATAAAAAGTACTTTGTTAATAAAAGGATTACATTGTTTTATTTTGTAGTGTTACCAGTTCAGTGGATGGAATATCATTACAAGGATTTCCAAGTGAAAAAATAAAATTAGAAGCAGATTTTGAAACTGATGAGAAGATTTTAAAATGTACTGAGGTAAGGGGAAAAATTTTTTTTTTTAGTCTTGAGATTAAACTCAGGGCCTGGGCACTGTCCTGGAGCTCTTTTTATTCAAGGCCATTGCTCTACCACTTTGAGCCACACTCCACTTCCAGTTTTCTGGTAGTTAACTGGAAATAAGAGTCTCACAGACTTTCCTGCCTGGGCTGGCTTTGAACTACGATCCTAAGATCTCAGCCTGCTCAGTAGCTAGGATTACAGGCATGAGCCACCAGCACCTGGCATTCTTTTTTAATGTAGAGAGTACATAATTCTACCTTTGCATGTTTAACTACAGTTCATTACACTTCTTACTTTATACTTTGAGATGCAGATTTTCACCTATGTCTGTCTTTTACCCATCATGTTTGGATTTCAGCAGACTAACTTCAGGTTATCATCATGATGGTCCATTGCCATATTTGTTTGTACTGTAATATGTTATTTCACAATATTTTTATTTTACTCTTACAGTGAATAAAATGTTTTATTGACATCAGCTTATAATTAGTATTCTTTTTTTTTTTTCCCTGCTGGTCATGGGGCCTGAACTCTGGGCCTGGGCACTGCCCCTCAGCTCTTCAGCTCAAGGCTAGCTCTCTACCACTTGAGACATAGCACCACTTCCAGCTTTTTCTGCTTATGTGGTGCTGAGGAATCGAACCCAGGGCCTCATGCATGCAAGGCAAGCACTCTATCACTGAGCCACCTTCCCAGCCCCTATAATCAGTATTCTTATAAAAGTTATTTTTGCTTTTTTTTTTTTGGGGGGGGGGTCCGGTCATGGGGCCTGAGAACTGTCCCTCAGCTCTTCAGCTCAAGACTAGCGCCCTAGCTCTACCACTTGAGCCACAGCACCACTTCCGGCTTTTTTTTTTTGCTTATGTGGTGCTGAGGAATTGAACCCAGGGCCTCATACATGCAAGGCAAGCACTCTACCACTGAGCCACCTTCCCAGCCCTATTTTTGCTTCTTTTACTTTTTATTTTAATGTTCTGGGTTTAGGGCTTGAACCCAGGTTCTAGGTGCTGTTCTTGAGCTCTTTTGTTCAATGCTAGTGCTCTACCACTTGATCCTCAGCTCCACTTCTGGCTTTTTTTTGGTGATTAATTAGAGATAAGTGTCACAGACTTTTCTGCCCAGGCTAGCTTTGAATTCCAATTTTCAGATCTCAGCCTCTGGAGTAGTTAAGATTATAAACCTGAGCCACCAGTGCCTGGTGTGCTCACACCATGTTTTAAGAAAATAAGAGAATATGAAACTATAGAACTAAAGCCTCCCAATCCTTTATTCTCCCTCATTCAACTATCCTGTAATCAGGTAATCAGGTATTCTTTGTGATTTTATGTATGTGTAAGATAAAAGCTACAGTAAATATAGAAACAGTAGAATATTATCTTTGGTCTTAATTTCATATAGCTGTCCTTACAGGATGGGCTTTGTAAACTGAGATAACAAGAATTTCATTGATAACAAGTCAACTTTAAGTGAAAATAACTGAGCCTTTTTCATAATCTGCAATCTTTGGTTTATATAGAGTTAACTGTAGATATATATAGAGAGAGTTAAATTGTAGATATAGAATGTTCTCACTGTATTTGATGTCGGTATAATTTGTGCAGGGGAAGGGGAAAAACAAATCGTTTAAATAGGGATACAGGTGGACCCATTGCAACAATGAGATGTACAAGTCGTTATGTCAAAAACAAACTTTACAACTTTCGTGGGGGAGGATGGGGGGCAGGGAGGATTGGGTGGGGGAGTGGGGGGAGGATGGGAAGGGATGGGAAGGGGAAACAAAGGAGGAGGCTACAATGCTTGATAAGAAATGTACTCATTATCTTGCCCATGTAATTGTAACCCCTCTGTACAGTATTTTCACAATTAAAAAAAAATAAAAAAAAGAATGTTCTCAACTAATGATTTTCATGAAACATTGGAATTAAAATTTAACCAAAAGTAGCAGTTGGTACATTTAAAAAATTTTTTATTGTCCAAGTGATGTACAGAGGAGTTAGTTACATATGTAAGGTAGTAAGTACATTTCTTGTCAAACTTATTACCTCCTCTCCCATTTTTTCCCACTTTCCCTCCCCAAGACATATTGTCTTGTGAGTATCACTATTGCATTGGCTCGCCCTTGGTCCTTTGTCTCACCATTTTGTTGTTCCCCTTCCCTTCCCTAATTAAGATAAAGGTATATACAATACCCAGGGCACCAAAATCAACTGCAATGACAACAGGGGATAAACAATAGGAAAAAAAAAACCACAAAACAAAAAAGAAATCACATAATACATTAAAAACTACAAAAACAAAGAAAAACCTCTTGTTTCCATGTCATGGAGTTCATTTTGCTTAGCATCATCTTATATGGTCATATGTACATAGCTATTTAGCTATTCTGCTCATCTGCTAGGATTATCCTAGACAAATACTAATTATTACAAATGAGGAAACCATGGGATGTTTCTTTGGGCCTGGCTTACTTCACTTAATATGATCAATTGGGGTGCATTTTTAAGTTTCTTTTATTTTTAATCATGACTTGTTTCCCAATTAAATTCATTTTAGGTGATATACTTCCCAAAAGACCAGGATTTATCTACTTGTTATCAGTTTGCAAAAGAAATAGCCATGGCTTGTAGTGCTGCATTGTGCCCTCACCTGAAAACTCTTAAGGGGAATAGAATGAATAAGATTGCACTAAGAGTTTCCATTGACACTGATATGGTAAGGCGGATTTTGTGGTGTGATTTTGAAATGAATACACTGTATATTAAAATAATTAAAAGAGGGCTGGGAAGGTGGCTCAGTGGTAGAGCGCTTGCCTTGCATGCCTGAGGCCCTGGGTTTGATTCCTCAGCACCACATAAGCAAAAAGAAAAAAGCTGGAAGTGGCGCTGTGGCTCAAGTGGTAGAGCGCTAGCCTTGAGCTGAATTGCTGAGAGACAGCGCCCAGGCCCAGAGTTCAGGCCCCACGACCGGACCTCCCTCCCCCCCAAAAAATCAAAAGATATTTCTGTAACTTTTTGAGAAAAAGGGTCTTTTTTTTTTTTTTCTAAATGGTGCTGGGAATGGCACTGAGCTTCATCCCCAGCCTTTAACTAGAACTTAAGGACATAAAATATGTGCTAAACACTTCATATGTATTATCTCTGTTGATCTCCAAAACAGAATTTAGCCAATTTTTAAAATAAAAGGCCAGACAATAAATATTTTAGGCATTGCAGGTTGTTGTGTCTCTCTTACAATTCAACTCTGTCATTATAGTGGAAACAGCTATTGACCAATATGTAAAAGAAATGTGGCCAGTGAAATTATTTTACATATAGCAGGGTGTTCTGACCCATGGCTATCCTGCCTGATTAGTAATTTATTTATTTATTTATCTATTTATCTATTTACTTATTTATTCATTCATTCTTTTGGTCATGGGGCTTGAACTCTAGGCCTGGGTGCTGTCCCTGAGCTCTTCAGCTCAAGACTAATCCTCCTACCACTGAGCCAAAGTGCCACTTCGGCCTTTTCTTTTTATGTGGTGCTAAGGAATGGAATCCAGGTTCTCATGCATGCAAGGCAAGCACTCTACACGGAGCCACCTTCCCAGCCCTGATTAGTAGTTTTTTAAACTTACTTATTCTGACTAAATTCACATGATTTAAAATTTTAAAAGTTTGAAAGTATATATGTAAAAGGATCAGTGAACATTGCAGAAAACTACATTCTCAGTATATTCCTTTTTTTTTTCCGATTGTGGGGCTTGAACTCTGGGCCTGGGCGTTGTCCCTCAGCTCTTCAGCTCAAGGTGAGTGCCCTACCACTTGTGCCACAGCACCACTTCAGGTTTTCTGAGTGGTTTATTGGAGATAAGAGTTACATGGACTTTCCTGGTGGGGCTGACTTTGAACCCGGATCCTCAGATCTCAGCCTCCTGAGTAGCTAGGATTACAGGCTTGAGCCACCGGCGCCTGGTTGCATTCTCAGTATATTCTATGTAGATGTTAGAACCTTGTAGATGATAAGTCCAGACAATAAAGTAAATGGTACTAGTAGATATATATTTAAGGGTTGTTACCTTACATATAAGGTAACAACCCTTAACTCTCAACCCCACTTTACTTCCACCTTTCCTCAGCTCTCTATCCCTGATCAAGCTATCCACATTCAATATTCTTTATTATTTTATACATGTACAAAGCAAGTAGGTGTGTGTGCTTTTTTTTTTTTTTTTTTTTTTTTTGGGTCCAGTCGTGGGCCTGAACTCTGGGCCTGGGCGCTGTCCCTCAGCTCTTCAGCTCAAGACCAGCACTATACCACTTGAGCCATAGCGCCACTTCCGGCTTTTTTTTTTCTGCTTATGTGGTGCTGAGGAATCGAACCCAGGGCAAGCGCTCTACCACTGAGCCACCTTCCCAGCCCCTGTGTGTGTGCTTTTTATCTCACCTTTTATACTATTTTTACCATGCTTCCTTAATATGTCATAGATCTATTACTCATTAGGACATATTTTTTTAACAAGATCTTCATGCATTATATGGTGTATATTGTTAAAATTTAGATCGTCAACACAATATTTTGTTTTTGAAAAGTATGAGTACAGCCATAAGAAAAATTTCTAGGGGAATTGACAGATTCAAGTATGTACTCTATAGATAATATATTGTTCTAAACAGCAGTCATGCCAATATATTTCTGCAAATGCTGAGAGATCTTGCTCCTATGTCATGCATATGTGGGGGCTGGGAATCAAGCTCAGGGCCTCATACATGCTCTATCGCTAAGCTATATTCCTTAGCCCTAAAACTTTTGGACTTTGACAATTTTATAGGTAAAATATGATACCCCAATATTATCTTAACTTGTATTATTCTTAACAATGAATGATGCTCATCTTACAAGTAAAAGCTGTTTGTTTTTCTTTGAACTTGTGGTTCAAATCTGTTAGGTATATTTAATTTCTAACTGTTTCCAACATCTCGTAAAGACTTTCAAAGAAGATTCTCATTAGAGTGGTTAAAATACTGGCTTGTTTTTCTCCAGCTAAGATATATTACTGGAAAAAGGAAGTTTTGTTTTCAAAGCTCCCTTTCAAGAAAACTACTTGTAATTATTGGTTATTTGAGCAAGCATTGTTGATTTTTTTTTTTAGTCAAATAGAATTTTACCATCAATATCAAATTCTAATATTATCACATCTGAAATATGTTAAGTAAATTTTAAAAATATTATTTAAAGTAATTTTGATAATTATTCAAAGACCCAACCCTTCCATTATATTTATATATTACTTAAAAGAATAATATCTGCCAAAGGAACAAATATAATTTTTGTAGTAGATGGATAAAAGAAATAATGGAGCCGGGCACTGGTGGCTCACGCCTGTAATCCTAGCTACTGAGGAGCCTGAGATCTGAGGATCGAGGTTCAAAGCCAGCCCGGGCAGAAAAGTCCGTGAGACTCTTATCTCCAAAAAACCACTAGAAAACCGGAAGTGGCACTGTGGTTCAAGTGATAAAGTGCTCCCTTGAGCTGAAGAGCTGAGGGACAGCACCCAAGCCCAGAGTTCAAGGCCCACAACTGACAAAAAAAAAAAAAAGAATGGGAGAACATAGACTGTTTTTTTTTTTTTTTAAAAAATAAAGTGTCTAGTGTTTGTACTAACATGCCTAAACTAAATATTTTTAAATATTTTTTAAATACTTACATTTATATTCATCTGTAAAAGTAAACTAGATTGCTAATCTTCAGGGTCATCTTATCAAGATTTTCTTTTTCCCCAGGTTGAATTTCAGGCGGGATGTGAAGGCCACCTTCTGCCTCAGCATTATCTAAATGATCTTGACAGTGCCCTGATTCCTGTGATCCATGGCGGGACCTCCAGTTCTAGTTTACCATTAGAAATAGAACTGGTATTTTTCATTATAGAAAATCTTTTTTAGTGAAAGGATGTGTTATATTTTATATTTTGAACTGATCTGTTAAAACTATTTCTAGCACCACCTCTGAAATGCCACAATGTTAAAAAAAAAAAAAAAAAGTAAACATTTAATGACTGAAACATAAAAGCTTTGCTTTTTTAGGCAGAAATAATCTAAGAATTTAAGAGAATAACAGTTATTTCAGCTTTACATAATACAAGTACCTGAATGACACAGATTTCTTCTCACTTTAAGAAATATGTCTTATTTACTGTGTTAACTGTTAAGCCAAAGTATCTGCACTTAGTTATACCTCTTTACACCCAAGAGTGGTTTTAATGAAGGCGCTTTTCAGATGTAACCATATGAAGGAAATATCTGTTTTGTGTGTATGCCACTTAGAATACCAGTTTCTAAAGTCTGTTAAAAATCTGTTTCAATGGCACTGATCAGTTTGGAGATCTTAGACACAGTTCTTTGAATAAAGCCAATAATTTATTTGTATAAATGGAGTGGAAATCTACCTCCATGATTACATAAACTGTTTGGATTGGAGTCAGAGTTTTACATTTTTCCCTTAAATTATTATTATATATATATAGAAAGAGAGAGAAAGAGATAGAGGTAGGTAGATATAAAAACAAATATCATTTTTCTTGATTAAATGGTATTCATAAAATAATTGTGGGTGCTTCTGGATTTTATGATTCTATATTTAAGTATATTGTTTTTATAGTAACATATGATTTGAAATGTGTTTTATAAATGGTTAATAATTTATAAATAGGCAATATTTTTATATCACAGTGTATTAACTTTTTTCCTTCCTTTCAAAGTATACCACTGCATTTAACATTTCTAAGACTGACAATAGGCCAGAGATGATCCTTGAAATAGTTATTATGTAGCAATAAATGCAGCCTGAAACAGATTTTTTTACTTCCATGTTAATCCTTAGAAAGTTCTTGACAACTTTTTTCATCAACAATGTATGAAGTATACATTTTAATGAGCTAATTACTTTTACATATTTTAAATTCTTTGTATGGTAACTATTTTTTATACCAGGATATTTAAAATAAGTTAAAGACTATGTATTTGAGACTGTTACAGAGCTTTCCATATTACTTCAAGCAGCAAAAAGGAAAGAAAAAATGTGTATTGTATAAGTTATGTAAAATCTAATCATTACTTTGATGCCTTTTTTATTCTTATGTGAAATATATGTTTTGTATCATAAACACTCATTGCATATCTAAAGAAAAGGAAACTACTAACACTACATAGCCCTAATTAAAAAGCATCTAAAATTATAGATCAAATCAAGTCTATAACTCAGGATCAAAGGTCTCAAAATAGGAGAGACGAAGAATTTTAATCTCTTTGGGCATGTGGTCCCTGCTCAATCACATCTTTAGTACTAGCCAAATGCACATGTTGCCGAGTATTGTCTTCTGGTAATTGCTATTTCATAAACAATGTAAAATGTTGCTGGTATTAGTTAAATGGCAACATAATTTGTGAAATTTACTGAAATGATATAAAAAGTACATTTCAAACTCAGTTTATGTTTCTTTTATATAATGTCTGTTTACATGTTGGAAAGTGTTTTGTAGAGTAGGTGCACAATTTATGAACACTAAATTCTTTAAAGTAATCAAATAGATGAAGGCTTTTCTACAATGGGTTAACTTTGGATTCCTTTTCATAAAGCATCTATATTCAGTAACAGTTGGAATTGTGTACCTAAAGTTTGGTGGCACATGTTTAAACATTCTTGGTACATGGATATTTCTAAATGCATTTGTACTTACTTGAACATGTTCTTCCCATTGGTACTTGAAATACTAATTTTTTAAGGGTTAAGAAATAGAATGCCTTCTTGTAGTTCATCTAGATTGATCAGTTTTTAGTTGTATGCTTTTTCATACAACTAGCTTTCCCTGAATTTTGAAATATGAAGTAGAACATTGCCCCTTTGTTTTATATCTATATCCAACAAACTAGGGATGCATCTGTATGTGTGGTGTGTGCAGAGCAATTTGTTAGGTTTTGTTAGGAAAGGAATAAAAGCATTGCTTTGTCTCTTGGAGGTAATATATAGCAAATATATTTTATATAATATATAGTAAATATATTTAATTTTTTTGCTATACTAGAGATATGACTATGTGGTAACAAAACAATCCAGGAAGAGGCTGGCCATACCAATAAAAAATGACAACCTGGGATACTGTTAATAGTGGACACTAAACTTGTTTAGGTAAAAGTTGAGAATCTGAAAAGGAAGTAATATTGTAGAAAGACTGGACTTCTTTTTTTTTTTTGGCTAGTCCTAGGGCTTGAACTAAGGGCTAAGATGCTTTCACTGAGCTTCTTTTTCTCAAGGCTAGCACTCTACTACTGAGCCACAGCTCCACTTCTGGCTTTTTTTTTTTGAGTTGTTATTGAAGATAAGAGTCTCATGGCCGCGCGCTGGCCGGCTCACGCCTGTAATCCTAGCTACTCAGGAGGCTGAGATCTGAGGATCGCGGTTCAAAGCCAGCCCGGGCAGGAGAGACCGTGAGACTCCTATCTCCAATAAACCACCAGAAAACCGGAAGTGGCGCTGTAGCTCAAGTGGTAGAGCGCTCGCCTTGAGCTGAAGAGCTGAGTTACAGCGCCCAGGCCCAGAGTTCAAGCCCCACGGCCGACCAAAAAAAAAAAAGTCTCATGTACTTCCCCAGCTAGCTTCAAACTGTGATAATCAAATCTCAACCTCCTGAGTAGCTAGGATTACTGGCATAAGCTACCATACAAGCATAACATTGATAATGTGACCCAGGTTTTAAAGAATATATCTAGAAATAAAACAGAGGGCTGGGAAGGTGGCTCAGTGGTAGAGTGCTTGCCTTGCATGCCTGAGGCCCTGGGTTGGATTCCTCAGCACCACATAAGCAAAAAGAAAAAAGCCGGAAGTGGTGCTGTGGCTCAAGTGGTAGAGCACTAGCCTTGAGCTGAAGAGCTGAGGGACAGCACCCAGGCCCAGATTTCAGGCCCCACGACTGGACCAAAAAAAAAAAAATACTTGAGCTTGAGCAAAACAGAAACTTCCAGCTCATTCTAGGTTTTATTTTTTCTTTATGGTTTTTAAGAAATTGTTCATGTAATATATGTGTGTGTATTCATGATTCAGAAATTTTTTTTAATTTTAATTTTAATTTTTTGTGAACATACTATACAGAGGGGTTACAATTACATGGGCAAGATAATGAGTACATTTCTTATCAAGCATTGCAGCCTCCTCCTTTGTTTACCCTTCACATCCCTTCCCAGCCTCCCCCCGCCCCCCCACCCCCTCAGAAATTTTTTAAACAATGTTAAGTTTTACTTCTCATCTGTATGCATCTACCCTTATATTTCCCACTCCTTAGCCTCAATAGGTAGTCATTTTTATTTCCTAATATGCCAAGATTTAGGTGTAGTTTCAACAAATACATTATTTCTCCCTTCCTTTTACAAGCATACAATACATTGTTATTATGTTATTTACTATTATATAAGAAATTCTTTGAACTTTATGCCTGACTGAAATTTTGTTTCCTTTGAGAAACATTATCTCCCAATCTGTATCTCCTCCAATTCCCTATCAACTGTCACCAATTCAACCCCTGGAAACTACCATTTACTCTCTGCTTCTATGAGCTTAACTTCCTAGATTCTGCATGCCATGCAGTGTTTGTCTATCTGTGCCTTGTTATATCATCTACTGGCCACCAGGTTCATTCCTATATTGCGATGACAAGATTTCCTTTCCTTTTAGCCTGTAGCCTGAGTTACTATACTCAAACACCCCCTTCAGTTATGGCTACCAGATTCATTCCTATGTTATGATGGCAAGATTTCCTTTCCTTTTAGCCTGAGTTCACACACACACACACACACACACACACACACACACACACACACACACACACACACACACACACACACACACACACACACACACACACACACACACACACACACACACACACACACACACACACACACACACACACACACACACACACACACACACCCTTCAATTTTACATTAGGTTAATTCCATGTCTTGTTATTGTGAACAGTGTTGCAATGAAAATGCGGTGCAGATAGTCTTAGATATAACTTTATTTCCTTTTAGATATATTCCCAGTGGATTATTGGATCATACAGTAATTTCACTTGTATTTTTGAGGAACTTCACACTTTTTCATGACTATGTTTATTTTACTCCCTTATAAAACATAGCATATTGAACACAATTGTACCAACTCAGTTACTTTGGGTTTTGTAGTTTATGTTCACAATCTTAAAGTTTTCATTACTTCTGACCACTTTTCCATAGTGATTGAGAAAAGCATCTTAGTTACAAAAAGGAAGAAAAACTATTACTGGAATTACAGCATGCTTTTTGTAGGAGTTCTTTTTTCATAACAAAATTTTTATTACTAAAATACTACATGGCTATCTTTCTTACTGGAATTAAATTTCTCTAATCTGTTTTTTTTTTTACTAGGCACTAAGCACTAGGCACTAAATTTGTTTTACCACTTAACTGATACATTAGTATTTCTCGTTTATTGGATTTTTATTATCTCATATTAATTGTACGAAATGTGTTTCAAACTTCAGGCTGGTGGCTCACTGATGTAATCCTAGCTACTCAGGAGGCTGAGATCTGAGGATGGCCATTCAAAACCAGCCCAGGAAAGTCCATAAGACTCTTACCTGCAATTAACTACTACAAAGCCAGAAGTGGAGCTGTGGTTCAAGTTGTAGAGTGCTAGTGTTGAGCAAAAAAGCTAAGGGACAGAGCCAGGCCCTGAGTTCAAGCCTCAGGACTTGTACACACATAAAAGATGTCTATTAGGGCTGGGAAGGTGGCTCAGTGGTAGAGTGCTTGCCTTGCATGCCTGAGGCCCTGGGTTGGATTCCTCAGCACCACATAAGCAAAAAGAAAAAAGCCAGAAGTGGTGCCGTGGCTCAAGTGGTAGAGCGCTAGCTGAAGAGCTGAGGGACAGTGCCCAGGCCCAGAGTTCAGGCCCCACAACTGGACCCCCCCCAAAAAAAAGATGTATTTTATTATAACATACATTAATCTATTTATTCCCAATTATTTTCTCTTGCTCCATCCCTCCAGATTTTTAGTGGCTTTAAATTTTTTTGTTTTGTTTTTATTTTTTATTTTTGGTTTTAAATTTTTTTGACTGGATATTTATTTATTATTAATAAGTTTTTTTGATTGTGAAAATACCATACAGAGCGGTTACAATTACATGAGCAAGGAAATGAGCACATTTATTTATTTATTTATTTATTTATTTTGTGAACACACTGTACAGAGGGGTTACAATTACATGGGCAGGATAATGCGTACATTTCTTATCAAGCAAGCACATTTCTTATCAAGCATTGTTGCCTCCTCCTTTGTTTCTCCTTACCATCCCTGCCCTGCCATATCCCACCCCTCCACCTCTACCCCCCCCCCGCCGCCAAAGTTGTAAAGTTTGTTTTTCGACATAACATCTTGTACATCTCATTGTTGCAATGGGTCCTGTATCCCTATTTAAACAGTTTAAACAATTTGTTTTTTCCCTTCCCCTCCACAAATTATACCAACATCAAATACAGTGAAAATAGGGGTTATAGCATGGGGAAGAGGGGAACTCTACTGCATTGTTGGTGGGAGTGTAAACTTGTTCAACCACTTTGGAAAGTAGTATGGAGGTTCCTCAAAAGACTCTACATAGAGCTCCCCTATGACCCAGCAATACCACTTTTGGGCATTTACCTGAATGATCACAAACAAGACCATACTAAAGCTACCAGCACAACCATGTTTATTGCAGCATTATTCACCATAGCTAAAGTATGGAACCAAACCAGATGTCCCTCAGTAGATGAATGGATGAAGAAAAATATGGTATATATACACAATGGAATTCTGTGCCTCCATCAGAAAGAATGACATTGCCTCATTTGTTAGGAAATGGAAAGACTTGGAAAAAATTAAGTGGTTTTAACTTTTATTTATTTATTTTTGTCGGTTGTGTGGTTTGAACTCTGGGCCTGGGCACTGTCCCTCAGCTGTTCAGCTCTAGGCAAGCTCTCTACCACTTGTACCACAGCGCCACTTATGGTTTTCCGAATGGTTTATTAGAGATCAGAGTCTCACGGGAAGGAGGAAGTAGCAATGCTCAATAGGAAGTGTACTCATTACTCATGTAACTAAAACCCCTCTGTACAGTATTTTTACAATTAAAAAAACATAAAAAAGAAGAAAAAACAGTCTCATTGGCTTTCCTGCCAGGGCTGGCTTTGAACTGCAATCCTCAGAGCTCAGCCTCCTGAGTAGCTAGGATTACAGGTCTGAGCCATCGGTTCCCAGCTTAAATTTTGTTCTTAATATCCCATTTTGAATTAAGCTTGGACTGATAAACAATATATTTTGGTAAACATGTTCTACATTTGTGATAAAAATTCAACTATTTTTTGTGCTTTATATAGATGAATAGATCGAATATTAAAGATTGTGTGTGTGCACATATGTGTACATGTACCAGTCTTGAACTTGGGGTCTAGGCTCTGTCCCTGAGTTTTTGCTCAAGGGTAGCATGCTGCCACTTGAATAATAGCTCCACTTCTTGTCTTTTTGGTGGTTAGAGGTAAGATTCTAATGGACTTTTCTGCTCAGGATGGTGTTGACATGTGATCCTTAGATCTCAGCTTCCTGAGTAGCTAGAATTACAGGCATGAACCATCAGTGCCTGGCAATGATTTTTTTTTTTCCTGGTGCTGGGACTTGAAATCCAGACCTAGGCACAGTCCCTGAGCTTCTTTTGCTCAAGGCCAGCATTCTACCACTTAAAACACAGCTCCACTTCTGGCTTTTTGGTAATTTATTGGAGATATGGCTCAAACTTTCCTGCCCGGGCTGGCTTTGAACCAACATCCTCAGCTCTCAGCCTTCTGAATAGCTTGCTAGGATTAAAGATGTGAGCCACCAGTGCTCAGCAATAAAGATCTTTTTAATAAAATCTTAGTCTCCCAGATTGCCTCTACAGTGATTTCCACTGCCTATTACCAGAACTGTTGTGTGGTTCCCTTACTCATACTGGTTTTGGTCTTTGTGACCAGTAGAATATGGTAGAAGAGTATATGATAAGACTTCGCTGTCCATCTTTAGTCCATTTGTCTTTCTTTCCCCTCTGTCTCATCTTCTCTTGGCTAAATAACTGAGGGAAACTAGCTAGCTGCCAAGTGTAGGCAGCTACATAGAGGACCTGAAGCTTTCCACCAACAGCACATGCACACCTTCAGGAGGCCCTGCTTCTCACTCTAAGAAGATAACCAATTACCTTTTGTAAGATAATAAATGTTTTAAACTTAAGATTTTGGTCATTTGTCACATGTAGCAACTGATATTCTATAATACACATATTAATTTTGAGCAGCTTTTAAGTAAAAATTGCTAATGGTTTTGACAAAATTAGACAATTCATTTATGGACTCCATGCCACCATTCATAGGTGCTAAGTATAGAGAATGAATTTAGCAGTTAATTTGCCCTGCAGTAGCAAAGATGCAATTGTGGAAAACTTCTGTTTCTGAAAACTGCCTACCTGGATATTTAGGTCTATGCTCCCACTGAAAACAACAGAAGATGATTAGAGTCGTCATAAAACAAAGATTTTAAGAGAATAAGGAATGTCCAGTCCAACATTAAAAGTGAACATGAGCTATATTGTAACAACCATATAAAGGATAACAAAAATCAGCTCAGGCCTCACATAGTGGGGTTAATCTAACAAGAGATCCTATTATCACTTTTAGAATGAGGAGAAACCTATCAAAAATAAAAGCCAAGTTTAAAGTTGCATAAGTCACACAAATAATCTTATGCATTGCATTAAGATACATCAAACCTGATGCCTTCAGGTTCCAGGAACATAAAATTTTGTTTTGCCAGTCCTTGGGCTTGAAATCTGGGCCTGGGTGCTGTCCCTGAGCTTTTGCTCAAGGCTTGCATTCTACCAGTTGGGCCACATCTCCATTTCCTGCTTGTTCTGAGTAGTGTATTGTAGATAAATCTCATGGACTTTCCTGCCCTGGCTGGCTTTGGCCCACGATCCTCTGATCTCAGCTTCCTGAGTAGCTAGGATTATAGGCCACAGCCACTGACATATAGCCTAAAATTAAGTCTTTTCCATAAAAAATTCCATGTAGGATTCAAGTCCTTTTTTGAATACAGCATCTACTAACACAGAAAAAAACATTTTGCTAGATTCCAAAAAGAATAAAACTCATATACATAGGCATTCACTTTATGGTTTCTGAATTTTAAATTTAGATTTGGAAATTCATGCAAAAAATGGCAAATTACAAAAATACTGTTGTTGCTTGTGATGAGCTGAGCCCAAACAGCCCTTCTGGCTCAGGAGCAGCAGTCACTGGAGTTGCCTCTCAGTGACTATTCCTTCCAGTAGTAGCCATTGTCTGCCAACATTGTACCTTCACCACCACTGCTGCTGAGCCTTCTCAGGTTCTTGTGCAGGATGAGGGAAGATTGTGTGAAGAACTTAACTCAGAAAAATAAATTGAAGGCCTCTGCTCTCTTTCCATCCTCTTCCCCAGGAGATATCTCTGTGTTTGCGTGTGTCACTGTCTCAGTGGCTTTGAGGTTAGGGGTTCTTACACCATTGCTGTCTTCTGGTTTTCCCTTTAGGTATTTTTGGAAGGTGACACGTTATTGGTTGTGTCCTACAATATCCTGATGAGTTATTAATTCCTAACCAGTTTCTTTCTGCAAATCCCTCCCTCCCCCTCCCCAGGGTCATAGGAAGGCTATCAAAACTAGAAGAGGCTAGGATAAGGAGCTAGAGGCAAGATATTTGAAGCACTCTTTTGTGTCTGATTTCAGCCTACTAGGCCAAGATGCTGACCAAGGGTCTTGGGTCCTAACTGATTTACTTTCAATGCTGCAATGATCTTCAAAATTAATTCTGAATGCTACTCATCATTATATCCTCCTGCATCTGGTCTCAAATGAAAAGTAAGTGCTAATTGGGTTAAGGTGGGCCTCTTTGTCCAAGACTATGTCATAATCACATTTTACTTTTAAATCACCACCACACCCCATTTTTTCTTAGGTGGTCACGTGTAATCACAGGCACAGGGTGACTTTTTTTTTTTCTGTCCGTCATGGTTCTTGAATTCAGGGCCTGGGCACTGTTCCTGAGCTCTTCTCCTCAAGGCTAGTGCTCTACCACTTGAGCCACAGCTCCACTTCTGGTTTTCTGGTGGTTAATTGGAGATAAGTCTCATGGACTTTGCTTCCCAGGCTGGCTTTGAACCACAACCCTTAGATCTCAGCCTCTTGAGTAGATAGGATTACAAGCGTGAGCCACCAGCGTTGGGGGTCAGAGGGTGATTCTTGAGATGTGGAATTCATTGACAACCATGTGTCAATCATTCCCTGTGGGCTGGCCTTGGGGAAGAACTTAACCCTTCAGGTTCCTGAAACCTTGATAAAAGTTGGCCAGATATAAAAGTGATGGTCCTACTCAACCTCTCTTGAGACAACCCATTGTCACTTCTGACAGTGCCTTTCTGTATGAACTTCACTTTTTTTTTTTCTTGGTCGGTGGTGGGGCTTGAAGCACTGTCCCTGCGCTCTTCAGATCAAGGTAAGCGCTCTACTGCTTGAACCACAGCCCCACTTCCAATTTTCTAGTGCTTTATTGGAGATAAGAGTCTCACGGACTTTCCTGCCCGGGCTGGCTTTGAACCGCGATCCTCAGATCTCAGCCTCCTGAGTAGCATGAGCCACCGGCGCCCGGCATTGAACTTTACAATTCTTAATAAACTCAGGTTTTGCTCTAGATTTGGTGTGTTGCCTGAAATCTCAAGAATACAAAGCTGCCTTGACTTCTGGTACCACTAAGGCCCTCAAATTTAAGGAAGAGAGAACAAAGTTCAGTATTTTTATGCAGCAACACTCTATTCTTGGGAGCACTGATGATTTCATGGCGTTAGCGTATGAGTAGGATTAAAAAGAAAATATACCCAACTTTGGAAACCCATTCTTCACACTAGCCACTTCATCTTCCCCTAAGGTGGCAAAGCTAGAAGCTCCGGTGGTACTTCAGGTGCTGTGCGCGTGCGCAAAGCTCTGCGCGTGCGCACTCCTCCTCACAGGCGCGCCCGCGAGGCACAGGCCTGCAGCCTGCCCGTAGTGGAGTCAGATTTCCACCCCTCCCGTGAAGCGCCTGCGCGGACGGCGGGCGTCCGTCACCATGACAACATCGGCTGGGGGCCCAGGTACTCCTCTCTCCTTGACGTCGCTCCGGGCGGTCTCCGCCGTTGCCCGCGGCGTGGGCTTCCGGGCGGCGGCCTCCCCGGGACACGTTTCGGGCCTCAGTACCCGGGTGGGCGCTGTCGGGGATTCGCCCGGCGGAAGAGCGCCGCTCCGTCCCCGCGGAGCCCCGGTGGCTGGGGATGGACCCCGTCCGCGCCCGGCGCGCGGCGCGGAGGCTGGCTCCGGGAGGAGGTTTAGGGAAGAGCATTTAGCGGGCGCGGGACGCTGGCAAGATGGTTGCCTTTGGAGGACTCGCTTGAAATGGAAGGGCGGGGACGCCTGTGTAATCGGTGGCACGGTGGGTCGCTGGGGTCGGTGGGAGGCGGAGCCTGGAGGCGCCGGGCCGGCCGCGTGCGCTCGCTGCGGGCTCCACCGAGGTGCTCAGGCCTTCGCTGGGGTCGGACCTCTGCCGTCGGAGGCAGTCCGCGGCCTGCAACTCCTCCCAAAATCAGCCGGCCTGGTGACACTTCTTTTTCAGGGTAGCTGTGTTCCCAGACGTATGAGCATTTTCTAAAGTTCTTCGCTTTGAAGAAAGTAAGGACCGAAGTATGTTTGTACCCTGCATCTTTAAAAAGAAAAATCATATCCTCGGTGCTACAAGAGCTTTTAAATAGACATAATTTCAAATGACTGATTTTATTTTATTTTTAACTTTGTGTCCGTCATGGGGGCTGATCTCCGCCTGGGCGCTGCCCCTCAGCTCTTCAGATCAAGGCTAGCGCTCTACCACGGAAGACACAGAGCCACTTCCAGCTTTTATCTGCTTATGTGATACTGAGGATTCGAACCCAGGGCCTCATGCATGCGAGGCAAGCGCTCTACCACTGAGCCACCTTCCCAGCCCTAAATTTTTTTATCCTACAAAAATAAAAATGTGTTCTGAACACATAATAAACACAAAAGGCACATTAGGATGTATGATGAAAACTTCCTTCCCATCAACCGATTAATTCCAAGCTTAGGTCAATTAAAGTGTCAGAGCATGCTTAAGGTAGGCTAGAATAGGCTATGACATTGGGTATTAAATGTATTCTTATTGGGCATAAACTGTAGGCCTGGGTGCTGTCCCTCAGCTCTTCAGTTCAAGGTGAGCTCTCTACCAGTTGAGCCACAGCGCCACTTTGTTTTCTGTGGTTAATTGGAGATAAGAGTCTCACGGACGTTCCTGCCTGGGCTGGCTTTGAACCGCAATCCTCAGATCTCAGCCTCCGGAGTAGCTAGGATTACAAGCGTGAGCCACTGGCGCCCGGCTAAATGTATTCTTTTTTTTTTTTTTTTTACTGTCCCTCCCCTTTCCCCCTCTAAATGTATTCTTGTATTTCCAATTTATAATATGTTCATCTGGACATGTGTCTATTCTCAGACGCAAGGAGCATCTTGTACATAGTTATGGCTGAGTACATACAATGTAGCAATTCACCTATTTAAAGAATTAGTAGATCTGGGAATGGTGGCTTCCACCTATAATCTTAGCTACATGGAAGATGTAGGTAGGAAGATCATGATTTTTCTAGTTTCCTATGAAAACATACATACCTTAATTTTAGACTTTGTAAGATAGAAACTTCTGTTTTAACTACCCAATGTCAAGGTAGCATGAAAATAAGTCCCCCAGAGAGGTATGAATAGGTGCAGCACAGATATAGAGTCCTAAGTCATTAGGATTTGATACCTACTCCTTTCTCAGCCTCTCCAGCCATCTTCCCTGCCCCCTTTTATGGTGCCAGTCCTAGGGCTTGAACTAAGGACCTTGATATTTTGTGCTCAAGGTTTGTGCTCTGCTACTTGAACCACAGCTCTGCTTCTGGCTTTTTGGTGGTTTGGAGGTAAGAGTCCCACAGATTTTTCCTGCCTGGGCAGACTTCAAACTGCGATCCTCAGATCCCAGCCTCCTGAGTAGCTAGCTTTACAGGAATGAGCCACTGGTGCCATCTCTCTCTCCCTTTTGTGATGGGGCCTTGCTTTGTAGCCCAGGCAGGCCTCAAAATTACAATCCTCTGGTGCCAAATTCTGAGGGCTGGGTGTAAGGTGTATACCACCACAGCTGGCTCCATTTAGTGTATCACAGTGAATACTGTGATTTCATTATTTTCTTATTGGACATGTTGGCCATAAATTGCCATTTAAGTTTGTAAGGCCATGACTGTTTGATGTGCTGAATAGGGCCAGTGTCTGAGGTGAATGCTTGGGGACAATGGGGTCCCCAGCCAACTCTTTATTCAGAGTGGTTGCTACATCCCATGTGTATTGGTTAGAAGTTGTCTTTATTTGCCCCTCTCTTCTCCAATCAAATACTGCTTTGCACAATATTTCATTGGCAGTTTCTAATATCTGTTGTTTAACAGTTAATGAAGGGCATAATCTTATGCATGAGATACTTGAAGTCACTTGGAAGGCAATTAATAAATGGTTGAATAAATAAGCAGAGTTAGAGAGATGATGAAAATATGGTGTATTTTAAGTAGTTGACAGATAGAATTAACTACATTTCTACATGCTATATAAGTCTATAAATACTATCTCAAGAGTTCACTTAACCACTCATGAATATTTCCAAGAGTCATAATCTGAAGAGAATATGCAGCAGAATGTTCATTGGAACTTCAGATGGAGGAAACAAATTGTACAAAACTAACAAGTTTCAAGCATAACTTTGGCTTTATATTCTTATTTTTATTTATAGGTCTGGGATATGATGTGAAATTTCTGAAGTTTCAACCCTTGAAGATCTATTTCTTGCCATTTTAATTTTCTTCCTGCATCCTTTTTTATGCTTCAGATGTTCAGACCATCTTGAATATCTACTGATTATTACATTATGTAACATATGATATCTTTATATTTATTATATACTTGCAGCATCATAATATATGTTGTCTTCAAGTGTTTGTATTTTTCCCAGTATAACTACTTTGTTAATATCCCTTACCATCTTCTATTCCTTTTTATTAGAGACATACTGTTTTAGCCCAGCAATCCTTCCTGTAGGCATAGACTCAAAGGAAATAAAATCACTACCTTGTAAAGATATCTCAAGAGCATTATTCATAATAGCCAATGTATGGAAACAAGCTAGTTATCTGATGGCCGATTTTTAAGTAAAGATGTGTTGTCCACACACACACAGATACACACAAAGAAGAATATTATTCATCCCAAAAATGACTCTTATTAATAGCCACAAGTGCATGAGCCTTGAGGGAACTGTTAGTCTAAGTGAAAGAGCTACACAGGAAAGAAGGAAATACTGTGTGATGTTATATAGAGAATTTAAAAGAGAATTCAAGTATACAGAAATAGAGAACAAAACTTTAGTTGGATATGTGTGGAGAATATATGTCAGAGGATATAAAGTGGCAAATCTGTCAAACACATCTGTAGATCTAACATATAACAAGAGGATTATGGGTAATAAATTGTAATACATATAGAATGTTAATTTGCCTCATATAGTAACCTTTTATCTATCAATATACGTCTCACCACATCATGCCTACATTTGTTTAATTTTGCTTCAAAATTTTTTGCTCCATTGAAAGTACCAGTCTTTCTCATGTAAATAAATCCTGTTATTTTAGGATCATGGAGTGAAAATGTACTGGAATATTTTCTGAGAAATAACCAGATTACAACAGAAGATGGCGCTGAGATTGTCTGGTATCATGCTGCTAATCACAAGGCACAAATGTATGAGGCCTTGAGAAGTAAGTTGCTTGCTTTCACTTATCTTGGAGCTAACACAAGTAATAATTTCATCCCTGTCTACTAAGTTAGCTGTTTTATTTCTCAGAGGCTGTTACTGGAATCTTCAAACCACCTCAGTAGCCAAAAAGCCCTTGTACAAGCTGACCTGTTTCTCCAAGTTCACCTGTTATCACCTTCCTATGCTTCTGAAATTCTGAAGAGTTAATTATTTAGCTTACTCCTTTCTTATTATGTACTATAGTTAAAAGAAGTCTTCGCACTTTCAGCTTTCCCCTGGATACCTCCTTCTCTTAAGTCCACAAATTCATCTGGGAGAAGACTGTCTTCTCCTAGTTGCTACAGATGACAGTGTTGCCAGGTTTTACTGCTGCATAAAACAAGTTGTATATTCTCATACTTCAAATAAGAGTTTCCACACTGCTCTTCCCACTTCCATGACTAGCTCTTTCCTTGCCTTTGTAGCCCTCACTAGGTTTCAAAGCCAATGATGCATTGTTCCTATTTTTTTGTGAGGGCAACACTTGACTTCCAGATGTTTCCTTCTGTTTATATATCTCAAACTTACAACTTAAAATAGCATTGTGTACTATGTCTCATGATAGTGTGGGTCAACTGACTGGTTCCTTTGCAGGTGGTGTAGATGTAGACCAGAGTCTTTATAGAGCTGCAGTCAATGGGGAGCTCAGCTGGAGCTAGAAATCCTATTGTCAAAGAATATGTGCTTATAAACAGAGATATGAGTTTTCAATATACACTTCAGCCATAAGTAATACATAACTACAGCTTCAAATTTGAGAGTTGAGAAGAAAAAATAATGATTCATTATTTCCAGAAGACTTCCGCAAATCTTAGTAAGTCTACCCTCACATACTCATTTTGCTCAGTACTGGAACATGTACATAAGTCTGACAACAGTTTATGCACTCTGTAACTTAGGCAGTGTTTAGCTTCTGGGCACCTGTTAATTCATCTGAAAAAAAGTAAGGACAACATATAGGGCTTAGTATAGTACCTGGCATGTAGTCATTCCTCACCATTAGCTTTCTTTCCTTCCTTTTCCATTCCTCATTATGTACAGGGCATGGCATTTCCTGTGTTTCTGCTTGTTGTTTTATTAGCACTAACTGAAGGTTTTCCATTCGGACAGGCTGTGCTCACATGATAGAGGCTGATGTCCTTCTTCCAGGCGACGAGTCAGAGCATGGTCAGCCAATCATGGCCCACCCTCCTGAAATAAGTAGTGATAACACTTTGCAGGAGTGGCTGGCAGAGGTTATGAAAAGCAATAAAGGCATCAAGCTGGATTTCAAGAGGTATTTATACAAACATGTGTTTGGTTGTTTCAGAAAACTTTGAGAAAAAAATTAATAGTCACACATACCCATGCCTGTGTATTTTTGTACTTAATTCAAACTGCTAGTTGAATTATAGGCTTTAATATGTTCCAGGAATGGACCTGATGCTCGCTGAGATATATATGCTAAGATTGTTTCTTGGAACCTTTAGAGGCTACAATTAATTTTTATAAAGGAATTAGTCACAAGTGATCTGTGTGATAACAGAGTGGTAACTTAAAAAAAAAAATGCTTCTTTTGGGCTGGGAAGGTGGCTCAGTGGTAGAGCGCTTGCCTTGCATGCCTGAAGCCCTGGGTTCAATTCCTCAGCACCACATAAGCATAAAAGAAAAAAGCTGGAAGTGGCGCTGTGGTTCAAGTGGTAGAGCACTAGCCTTGAGCTGAAGAGCTGAGGGACAGCGCCCAGGCCCAGAGGTCAAGCCCCACGACTGGATCCCCCCCAAAAAATGCTTCTTTTGTTGAAAAGCAATCTGTGAGGGGGAGAGTTGGGAGAACATTATTGAAGCAGTTAATATGATTTATTATATGATTTATTATATTTGTAAATAGAATTATGTAGAGTTTTTCAGTAACTAAAGTGTTCTTTAAAATATTGTTTTGGAAGTATTGATAGTGAAGTGTGACTAAATGTCATTTCCTTACTCATAAATGAAAATTATTTATAACTTGTATTTATAAGAAATACCAGGAAAGCTCACGATAAGCTTCATGAAGGCTGCCACTATTGAAATTCAGAATTGATGCTAAACCTACCTCATCTCTGAATCATATTTTAAATTTGAATTAACTCAAGAAAGTAATAAGGATTTAGAATCCTTATAGATTTAGTAAAGTAGTCCAGCCATTTGCTGTAGGACAAGCTGTGTCAGTAAGCCTCGTTGTTGGTGAATGAGGGTATACAGAATCTTGAGTATACAGCAGTTCGTATTGATGGGGACTTGTGAGTTAAAGAACTGGCTTAAAATTATGAAGATTTTCCAGTGGCATCTGATTCAACTGTTTTATTGACAAAGAAACTTACTACCAAAGACAATAGCTAAGCTTTGCTGACTAAACTAGCACCAGATCCTACGATTTTGGAAATATTTATTCCACCATGAAGTAGAGCATTTCATCAGTAGTAATTGGCAATTTCAAGTTTTAGACCTCCTTGCCTTTTTAAGAGCTCAATTTTTCTTGTTTACTGTTTCCCCTTAAATTGTTCCCTGGGATGTTTCCTTTGGCTCCCCACAGATTAGCTTGTTTATTCTTAAATGCTAGCAGCTACCACAAAAGAGCCAGGCTATTAAAAAAATTAATCCTATTATTTGAAGGGGAATGACCAAAACAGCTGTAAGAACATGTATTATTTGTCAGACCATCTTCTAAGAACATCACATGGGTTTTTCATTTAATCTGCCTAACAACCCAGGATGTAGGTCATTGTTGTTATCCTCCTTTTCCACATAGGGAAATGGAGGCAGAGGGGGTCAGGTAGGCTGCTGGAGGTCGTATGGTTAGTAATGGAGAGCTTCAACCTGGCTGGAGAGTGTAAGGGGAAGGAAGCTAAATAATATTCTAATCAAAATTTAGTTCTGAAGCTTGAATTCAGGACCTGGCTGCTGTCCTTGAGCTCTTTTGCTCAAGGCTAGTGCTCTACCACTTCAGCCACAACTTCACCTCTGAACTTCTGATATTCATTTTTTTGGGGAGGTGGGGAGTGGTTTGTTGGAGATAAAGAGTATCACAGACTTTCCTACCCACTCTGGTTTTTAACTTTAATCCTGAGATCTGAGCCTCTGGAGTAGCTAGGTTTACAGGTAAGCCACCCATGCCTGGCTAATGTGTGGTATTTAAATTTTTTATCTGGAGTTTTGGCAAGGAATTACTTTTCCATAATAAGTAATTTAAGTGACTTATTACAATTTTGAATATGATTTTTATTCTTTCATCCTAATTTCTAAATGAAATTCATAAGAAAGCGTGCTATTTTGGTCATTGTAGCTTTATAATGCTCTTTGAAGTCAGATAGTGTGATGCCTCCAGCTTTGCCCTTTTTGCTCAGGATTACAGGCTATTCTGGATTTTCTCTGTTCCATATGACTTGACATGAGAAATGACACACCTTATTTGGAGTTTACAAGCCCAGATTTAGGGCTTATTAATCTTCCATTTCAGGAGCAGAAGAGTAGAAGAAGGAAATATACCACATAGGAGCAGAGTGACAATGAGAAGCTAAGAACTAGAGCCTGGCTTCTCTGGTTTTAGTGTAGTACTTTATGGGATTGTTGATTTGACTTTGGAAGGTACACAAAAGGAGTAGAAAGAAGGACAAAAGCCCTGTTAGACATGTCCCGTCTTGAAAAAGCGGAGGACCATGAGGGGGGCTGCTCATTCTCCCGAAGTCATCCTCATGATTCTTAGTCTTCCACCACAGATGAGCTACTAACTGTTTTACACTAGCCTAGTGAGGAGCTTCCGAACTTCTACTGGGTCTATAAGTAATGGCACTATTCATAGATCTGTAGAACTTTTGCATTCCTTTCATGAATAATAAGTAGAAATCAATATTTTGAAATATAGTGTAGGTTAGCTTTTTCCTCTGCTATGATCCTTGATTTTATTTGTCAAATATTTTTGTATTATGCTATTATCATGAATTTGAGAACATCAACACCAGTGGTCTAAAAGCCCTTTTACTGTGAGAATGTTTTGTTAACAGCCAACTGTTTTTAGTCTGGCAGCTGTGGAGCCATCCATGATGCTGCTGGAAAAGGTGAAGAGATACCTGAAGTGTCCTGTGTGGATTAATGCTGATATTCTTCCGGGTCCAAATGGGAGTAGCAAGGTAGTAGATGCGAAACCATTTATAGACACCGTGACATCCTTCTTTCCAGATGTGACATTTTCCCTTGGTTGGACAACAGGCTGGCATCCTGAAAAAGTCAATGAAGGTGATTGATCATTCTAATGTGTTTAAAGTTAGTCAAATTAAAATATCCTCCAGTTATAAAAATAGTACCTTTAATACAAAGCCAATAAAAAAAACAAACCCCTTCCAACAAAATCTAAGAGTCTAGTGCTGAGAAAGTCCTGACCCTTCATGTATGGGTTTGACCCTTCTTTCACAATGGCACTGTGCTCATTGGTTTCACTCTCTTCATCTATCACCAAATGGAAATACTTGGTTGAAAAGTCTAGATTTACTGAAGTGAAGTTGCCTCTTTACATATTTTGAACAAGTCCTGAGTTGCTCTTGTGTTGTTGTTGAACCGTTGAACCATTTTAGTGCCTTCTTCACCCTCTCCCCCAATTACACTGTGAAGCAGACTCTATATTTTAGATAATGGATGCAAAAACTTTTCAGAAGTAAGAGTAATTGAAGAGCAAAAGTTCTGCCCTTTAGATATTAGAGGCACCTCCTTACGTTTCTTTGATTGGACAAGACATTGGGAAGCCCAGAGACACTTCTGGGGCTAGATTTGTTCTTTGCATTCGCATCCTGCTACAGGTAGACATGATCGGCTTCTTATTACACTCCCTTGGCTCATGTTTGTATTTTCTTTGCAAATCCTTAGGCAGTGATGTCTAGGTTAAACAGCCAGTAAACAACTCAGTGCCCTAGAACATTAGTTCACATGGTAAAAGTAATAAAGTAGATAGCATTTGGAATCTACACAGGTTTTATCTATGGGCTTCAGCGCACTCTTTTTTTTCTGCTTGAGGGCCTGGGTCCTGTCCCTGAGCTTTTGTGTTCAAGGCCAGAGCTCTACCACTTAAGCCACATTTCTACCTCTGGCATTTTGGTGGTTAAGTGGAGATAAGAGTCTTTCAGACATTCCTATCTGAGCTGTGATCCTCAGATCTCAGCTTTCTGTGTAGGTAGGATTATTGATGTGAGCTAGTCATTTTTAAATTAATTGGCTATTGCTTTGTATTATCATTATGTGTGTATGGGGGTGCTGAGGATTGAATTTATTGCCCTATTACTGAGTTGTTTCCTCAGGTCCAGATATAACGGCTTCATGTTCAGCATGAGGTTCGAGTAACTGCCACCTAGTGGGTAATGACACAGATTGTGACTTTCTTAGCCAATAATTGATACAATTGAGAGAAAAAAAACTATCCTAACTCAATTAAAAATTTCTAATCATTTAGGTTTTTATTATTTTCATTGAGGTAATACGTAATTTAAAATGCTGAAGAGTAGCACTGTTTGAAAAGAAATGTACTTACTTACATAACTGTAACCCCTCTGTACATCACCTTACAGTAAAATAAAATTTTAAAAAATGCTTGAAGAAAATAAACTGAAAAGTATTTAGTACCTCTCTTGTGATTATAAACTCTATCTTGTCCCTATGTAGTCTAACAAGGGCTCTCCCCCAGGTTTGCACCTAGTAAACCATGTCTGGAACCAGAGTGTGCTCAAGTTCTTTTCCATCACTGTGCTTTATCCTGTTCTACTTCTTATGCTAAAGATTGTTAAAAAGGGTATGTATAGCTTTCTAACCATAGTATAGTTTCTGTTAGCGATCACTTCTTCTAGTATTCTAGTATTCTGTAATTTTGAAAACTTAAAGAAAAAAACATTTCCTTTTTATTTACCAGAAATTTACCTACTAAATTGAGATATTCACTGAGGATTTCTGCAAATCCTCCTTTACCTTCCAAGACTTTTTTTTTTTTTTGAGAACATACTGTACAGAGGGGTTACAATTACATGGGCAGGATAATGAGTACATTTCTTACCAAGCATTGCAGCCTCCTCCTTTGGTTTACCCTTCACCTCCCTTCCCAGCCTCCCCCCTCCCCCCCACTCAATCATACCCCCCTCCCCCCCCACCGACATTGTAAAGCTGGTTTTGACATGACATTTTGTACTTCTCATTGTTGCAACAGGTCTACCTGAATCCTTAAACGACTTGTTTGTCCCCATCTCCTCCACATGTTATACTGACATCAAATATAGTGAAAGCGGGGGTTACACTGTGGGGGAGGGACATACAAAGCAACAAAGAAATAATCTTATAAATGTGTTAGAAACACATGCATGAAAGAAATGAAAACATTAAAATACATATTTAAGGATTCGTTTTCCTAACATCACATTATCTGACCTTTTCCGCTTGACTCATACCTATACTAGATATTGCAAATAAGGGAAACCATGGGACCTATGTTTCTTTGGGCCTGGCTTACTTCACTTAATATAATTTTTTCCAAGCCTTTCCATTTCCTAACAAATGGGGCAATGCCATTCTTTCTGATGGAGGCATAGAATTCCATTGTGTATATATACCACATTTTCTTGATCCATTCATCTACTGAGGGGCATCTGGGTTGGTTTCATATCTTAGCTATGGTAAATAATGCTGCAATAAACATAGTTGTGCTGGTAGCTTTAGTGTGGTCTTTTTTGTAAATATTAGGGTAAATGCCCAAAAGTGGGATTGCTGGGTCATAGGGGAGTTCTATGTGAAGTCTTTTGAGGAACCTCCATACTGCTTTCCAAAGTGGTTGAACAAGTTTACATTCCCACCAACAATGAAGTAAGGTTCCTTTCTGTCCACATCCCCTCCAGCATCTGTTGTTGTTAGAGTTCTTGATTTTTGCTGTTCTAACTCCTTCCAAGACTTTTTACAACCCACTTTTGGTAGAGATTAGGGCGATACAAAATGAAACAGTTTTAGATGCTATTTATACACAACCAGTGCATTTTCTAGAATATCCCAACAAGATTTATAAAGTCAGTTTTACTTCTACTTCTACTATACATAAAATCTGTAAGTGATTTGGACTAGCCACAAAGAAAATTGAATTGAAGTCAGTTATCACTTAAACAGCTAATAAATACCTAGTAATCACTTTTTCTTGGAAAAGTTAACTAACACAAATAGAAAAATCTCCATTCATAGAGCATATTAATGATACAGAATGACCTAAGAGATGACACATACCTTAGAATCTTTCAATAAAAATACTATCATATTTTTTTGTTTGAGAGATTAAAAGTTATTTATTTATTTTTGGTGCTGATACTAGAACTGGGCATTTTCACTCCCTGTTGGAGCTCTGCTGCTTGAACCACACCCCCACATAGCATTTTGCTAGTTATTTGGAGATAGAGTCTCTCAGACTTTTCTTCCCAGGCTGGCTTTGAACCTTGGTCCTCAGATTGCTGCCTCTTGAGTATCTAGTATTACAGACATACGCCATTGATGCCTGACTTTGTGGGTTTTTCTTTTCTTTTCTTCTCTTTCTGTCTCTATATACTTAAGAAAAAGATCTTAGGGCTGGGAAGGTGGCTCAGTGGTAGAGCGCTTGCCTTGCATGCCTGAGGCCCTGGGTTCGATTCCTCAGCACCACATAAGCAAAAAGAAAAAACCCAGAAGTGGCGCTGTGGCTCAAGTGGTAGAGCGCTAGCTTTGAGCTGAAGAGCTGAGGGACAGTGCCCAGGCCCAGAGTTCAGGCCCCATGACCGGACCCCCAAAAAAAAAAAAAGAAAAGAAAAAGATCTTAGCGATGAAGTAAATTAAAATTGTTTCAAGTATGCTTTTTTTTACTTGAGAGATTAGTAAAACTTCCTTGGATTTTGTTTTCTATTTTTTGTTTTGTGCTGGAGATTGAACCCAAGCCTGACATATTTTAAGCTCATGTTCTATCATTGAGCTACACCTCTATGCCCTTAAAACCTCTTTAATGTTATAAGTTGTTGTGCTCTAGATTAATGTGGTATTTTTATTTATTTATTTATATTTTTGTTGGTCGTGGGGCTTAATCTCTGGGCTTAGGCGCTGTCAGCTCAAGGCGAGCTCTCTACCACTTGAGCCACAGCACCACTTCCGGTTTACTAGTGGCTTATTGGAGATAAGAGTCTCACAGACTTTCCTGCTCATGCAGCCTTTGAACCACAATCCTCAGATCTCAGCCTCCTGTGTAGCTAGCATTACAGGTGTGAGCCATTGGCGCCCAGCTATTTTTTTTGTTTTTGTTATTTTTGTCGGTCGTGGGGCTTGAACTCTGGGTCTAGGCATTGTCCCTCAGCTCTTCAGTTCAAGGCTAGCACTCTACCATTTGAGCCACAGCGCCACTCCTGGTTTTCTGGTAGGACTCACAGACTTCCTGCTCAGGTGGGCTTTGAACCTTGATGCTCAGATCTCAGCTTCCTGAGTAGCTAGGATTACAGGTGTGTGCCATTGGCGCCCGGCGATATGGTTTTTATATACATTTCCCACTACAGATATTTTCTTGGATAACCAAGTATGGGAGTGTGATTCTTCACAGAAAAATCACAAGTTTGAGGCTATTTGAGCTACATATTAAGAACCCTGTCTCTTAAATTTAAAACCTAAAACCTTATTTGGTTGGGTTGGAGATATGACTTGGAGTTAGGTAATTTGTTTGCCTTGAGTAAGACCCTAGGTACCTCTATCCTACCACACAATTAAAAAAATGTTCACTTGTATTGTGATATTTCAATTTACTCTGACTCCAAATGGAAAAACTTATAAATTATTCATTTACCTGTAAATTTACAATAGATTTATCTATTTGAGCTAATTGATTTTTTATTTAATTGACTTCTAAGATTTTAATTAGAAATCTTCATTTTTTTTCTCTTTCATTTCAGGGTACAGTTGGACAATGGTGAAAGAGATGGAATATATATGCAGTGGACTCAATCAGCCCGTAACATTCCCTGTCAGGGCAGCATTAGTCAGGCAGTCCTGTTCTCAGTTACTTTGGCTATTAACGAAATCAAACAGGTATGTATTAGTTTAACAAGGTAAAGTGTGCAAGTGAGTATGTGTGAGAATCAACTGAGCTTGAAAATCATAGGACAGTGTGTATGAGAAGAAAAGGAAATGGAAAAGGTTGTGTATATGCACAGATTTCCCCAGCAGATGGAAGCGCTGTGGACTTTCTCTTAACAGCTAGTCTTTTAACCTGTTTCATACAAAAGGTTGTATATGAAATAGATGCTCCCTCAGTGCTATCATCTTGCTTTATTATTACACAGTCACAAACTGTTAAAAGAGGATAAATTAGTTTCTCTCTTAATTCATTTCATTTCAGAAATCTTTTTCATACAAAGTTTTATTAAAATTCCCTTTTTTCTTTCTCTTTTCCTTCTTGGATGGATCTCTATATTGCATATATTGGGTGTATTAATCCTCGAAAGTTTGTTCACAATGTTTCCTTGTTTTTTATCCCCTTTTTTTTCTTTTCTAAGTATACAATTTCACATAAACTCTTTGAGTTTATGGAGTATTTTTTCTGCTTGAGTCTGTTGCTCATTGTTGTATTTTTCATGACATTATATTCTTTAGTTCCAGGATTTCTGTTGGGTTCTTATTTTATGATTTGTCTCTATTGTATTTCTTTTTTTTATTTTTTCTTTTTTTTGGGGGTCCGGTTGTGGGGCCTGAACTCTGGGCCTGGGCGCTGTTCCCCAGCTCTTCAGCTCAAGGCTAGCGCTCTACCACTTGAGCCACAGCACCACTTCTGATTTTTTCTTTTTGCTTATGTGGTGCTGAGGAATCGAACCCAGGGCCTCATGCATGCAAGGCAAGTGCTCTACCACTGAGCCACCTTCCCAGCCCCTCTATTGTATTTCTAATTTTGTTCATATGTTGATTTCCTGATTTCATTCTCTTATAGCTTCCTGAGCATCTTTTAGAACAGTGTTTTTACATTCACAGATATATCATAGTTTTTTCATTTCTTCTAGGTTGTTTAGAACAGAATTATTGTGAGCAGAGCACTGGTTGCTCATGCCTGTAATCCTACCTACTCAGGAGGTTGAGAGCCAGAGATCAAAGCCAACCCAGGTAGAAAAGTCCATGATACTCTCCAAAATAACCAGCAAAGAAGTGTGGCTCAAGTGACAAAGCCACTAGCTGAGCAAAGTTAGGCCAGTATGATACCCTGAATTTAGAAAACTGTAAGAAGAATAGCAGTAACAGTAGCAGCAGGAGGAAGAGGAGAAGGAGGAGGAAGAAGTGGAGGAGGGGAAAGGGAAGAAGGTGGAGGAAAGAAGAAAGGAAGGAAGGAAGGCAGGCAGGCAAATAAGGAAGGAAGGAAGGAAAGAAGGAAGGAAGGAAGGAAGGAAATTACTGAGTTCCTTTGATAGAGTTATATTGTCAAATTTCAACTCTACTGAGCATTTTAGATGGAAAGACCTTCCCGAGTCAAACTGTATCAAGATTCTGTGGCTCTTCCATAACTGTTCTCTGGATGCACATACTTTACCCATCTTATTTCTTCTTTTGTGCTTTCTCTTAAGCTTGGACAGCCAGTCTGGAAACCTCCTATTTATTTTCCTTCCTGTAGTGCTCTAAAGCAGTGAAGCATATTTTCCAAATTCAGAAGAATCAATCTGGCTGTTTGTGCTCATGCATGATCTGCAGAGGCTTGAGTGTGCCATTTGTGAGGATGCCATGGACGAGGGCGTCACAGAGTACTGGTTGTAATCATGGGCCTGTAGAGCATCCACAGGTATCCATCCTCCAAGGCTTGTAAGCAGAGATCTTGGAAGTCTGTGACATGATTAACGGGAACTCCCCCACTTCATTGAGTTCCATGGATTTATTGCTTTGAGCCCTCACCTCTTCTTCCTCCTAGTTGCCCTCAGGCTTGATCAGATTCCCTCAGTATCCTGGGTAAGCTGAATATGAATCAGATTTCTTGACCATCATCCCACAAGTTTAGGGAAACTGAGAATTCATTATGTTTCTACTTTCCCACATGGGAAAAATCAGATGGCAAGGAGGTCTCTTTGGACCCTAACTGAATTACACTGGGAGAATGGGGTGTGGATAAGGTGAAACTGTTCTTTTTCACCCTTCTCCAGTGTCTCCTTAATACTTTTTTCCATGGGTCATTGCCCAAAATCAATGTTTCTCTAGGAGGATGAGAGCTGAAAACTATAATGTGTGCTCGCGTAACTCATTGAAGATGACAGTTGTGCCCACATCTAGCTTCATGTAGAGTTGGGGAATGTAGTTTCTATTTTGTATGACATTTATGTCTAGAAAAGAATTCAGAGGTTTATTAAGTAAAAAGGAGAATGGATATTGAACAAAGCTGCCAGTTTCTGTCACACAGTTACATATACTGTTATTTAAATAAGAAATTGGTTCCAAAACCCAAAAGAATAAAGGATCATGCTGTGAAAAATCCTTTCTTCCATCTTCCTGACCAATCTTGCTAACCACAGTTGTCAGTTTCTTGTTATTTTATTTATTTATTTATTTTTTGGTCAGTTGTGGGGCTTGAACTCTGGGCTTGGGCGCTGTCCCTGCGCTCTTCAGCTCAAGGCGAGCGCTTTACCACTTGAGCTACAGCACCACTTCCTGTTTTCTAGTGGTTTATTGGAGATAAGAGTCTCACAGCCTTTCCTGCCCAGGCTGGCTTTGAACCATTATCCTCAGATCTCAGTCTCCTGAGTAGCTAGGATTGCAGGCATGAGCCACCGGTGCCCAGCTAACAGTTGTCAGTTTCTTATTAACCTGTTATTAGCTTCTTTGTAAATATAAGTGGATATGTAAATATAGATTCTTATTTTCCCTCCTTGTAAAACAAAATATCCATTGTATACAGCTAGCTTATTAAGGTAAGAGGACAGAAGAAGGGAGGGAGAAGAGAGGTTGTGCTGGAGCAGGGATACCTCCTGAGGTGTTGTTTTGTGTTTTGGTTAACTGACTTATACTTGATGATAATTTATATAACTTATGTATGTTTTTTGGACAGTAAGAAGCTTTAAAATGTAGGTAGATAATTTATTTGAATGAACATAATTTAAGATACTCTTTAGCAATTTTGTTTTTTCATTTTTATTTAAGTTCAGTGGGGGGGGGAATATGAAATGAGGCAAGCTAACACTGGAAAGCTCTTCTTTTAACCACGATGATCATATCTGTGTCTTTTTATAAGTCTTGTCACCATGGTGCCCAGATAAATTAATAGATTCCATTCTAGCATGAAATATAGGCTTCAAAGAGAATTTTCACTTTTCCTTTCCTCTATGATCTGTGTGGTAGTTTAAAATTATTTCTGGTTTGTCATATAATACTGCTGTGGCAAAATCCAAAGTACTTTCCTTTGTTATATATCGAAAATGGTGTAACTGTTCATGAGGGCAGGAACATGTCAGTGTAACAAGACCATATGCCCAATTACACAGCTATTTCTTATGGGTAGTAGAAGAAATGCTTTGGGGATTACCTCCTCCCTTCCTCCAAATTATGACAAATTTATGGGGAAAATAAATATGAAACTACTTAGGGCTTTGCTTTTCCATAGACTCTAATGTAACCATATGACTGAAAGAAATTATTATTATTGTTGTTGTTGTTGTTGTTTTACTAGTCCTGGGGCTTGAACTCAGGGCCTGGGTGCTGTCCCTGAAGCTCTTTTGCTCAAGTCTAAGACTCCGCCACTTGAGCCACAGCTCCACTGCTGGCTTTTTAGTAGTTAATTGGAGATAAGAATCTCATGTATTTTCCTGCCTGGCTGGCTTTGTAGCTGAGATTACAGGTGTGAGCCACCAGGACCTGGCTAAGAAATGAATATAGGGTAGAAATGACATTTTGATTACAGTATTCGTAAATCCATAAAATGTTGCATATGTTATTGTTCTTTTTTTTGGGGGGGGTCTGGTCGTGGGGCCTGAACTCTGGGCCTGGGCGCTGTCCCTCAGCTCTTCAGCTCAAGGCTAGCGCTCTACCACTTGAGCCACAGTGCCACTTCCGGCTTTTTTCTTATGTGGTGCTGAGGAATCAAACCCAGGGCCTCAATCATGCAAGGCAAGCGCTCTACCACTGAGCCACCTTCCCAGCCCTATGTTATTGTTCTTTAACTTCAGAAATGGTTGTAAATTTATTCTTTCTAATATTCTTAATAACATCCCTTGATGTGTTATCATCTCATACAAAAATCTCCCAAAGAGATAGCAGGGCCATCATAAGTGACTATGGATGTTGACAATGGTAGTGATATTCTGGTCCCTTCACATTCTGCTGTTAATGCTTTCCCCTCCTACAGACTACTGAATAAACCCAGGTTACAGCTCTCATTTTTTTGTGTATGTGCCTCCTGGAGCTTGAACTTGGCCTGAGCACTGTCCCTGAGCTCTTTTGCTCAAGGCTAGTGCTGTAGCACTTGAGCCTCAACTCTACTTCCAGCTTATTGATTGTTAATTGGAGATAAGAGTCCACAGACTTGCTTTCCTGGGTTGGTTTCTAACTGCAATCCTCAGATCTCAGCCTCCAGAGTAGCTAGGATTATAGGTGTGAGCCAATTGGGCCCAGTAACAGCTGTATTTTTTTAATCTTTTTTTTTTTTTTTTAAATCAGTCCTGAGGCTTGAACTTTGAACCTGGGCATTGTCCCTGAGCTCTTCAGCTCAAAGTGAGTGTCTACCACTTGAGCCACAGCACCACTTCCGGTTTTCTGGTGGTTAATTGGAGATAAGAGTCTCATGGACTTTCCTGCCCAGTGTGGCTTTGAACTGCAGTCCGCAGATCTCAGCCTCTTGAGTAGCTAGGATTACGGGCATGAGCCACCAGTGCCTAGCTTAACAGCTGTAATTTTGACATTAGGTAACACAGTCCCTTCAGTTCCTTTTTCCAAAATTTGACATATTTTTATTTATTTATTTATTTTTTGTGTTACTAGTCTGAGTTTCTAAAAGCCATATAAGGACTGGGATATAGCTCAGTGGCAAAGCACTTGCCTAGCAAGTGCAATGTCCTGGATTCAGTCCCCAGTACCCAAACAGAAAAGATATACACACACACACACACACACACACACACACATACACACACACACACACACACACACACATATACATACACATGTATATATGTATATATCTGTGTATATATATGTATATGTATATTTGGCTTTTCATATATATATATATATATATATATATATATATATATATATATATATATATATATATATATATATATGCAGTTTAAAAACCCAAACAACAAAAAAATAAAAGCCATGTAGTATTTCTGTAATTCAAATATAGTTGTTATGCAATTTTGACAAACACCGGTGTTAAATTTTTTAAATCTCTAGTCTCTTTGTTGTTGATGAAGGAATGAAACAGGAAAGTATAGTTATACTATTGCTAATTAACTTAAGTTTGTGTATGTTTGGTATAGAAACAAATATGTATTTTTAGACTTAGTAGAATCACTTGCCATTGTTTCTTACCAAAAAAAAAAAGGCTTTTAACTACATAGTTCTCTTATTTTAATACAGGTACAGCCTGACTATTTGGACTGGAAAAACTGATAACTATCCCATTGAAGATTTGCTTTACATTAGAGAACACTTTAATAAAAATCAAGTTTTCTATGACATTTTGGAACCACAAAATCAAGAATTTAAACAAGCCATTGGAATCAAAGTTAATTTCTGAGAAAATTTGTCTACATTACTTCCTGTTATCATATCCATCTGTGCTTTATTTTTGCAGTTATTTGACAAAGGTGAAAGGGACAATTACATTTTAGTATTTTAACAGCTGCCATAAAATCATTTTTTTTAGTTACAGTAAAAATACTTAACTTGGGTATAATGTTGCATGTTTGTAATTCCAGCATTTGGAAGGCTGGGGCAGATGGCTATATAGTGAAGGTTTGTCTTAAAAGAACAACAACAACAAAACCTCTATGAGTTTTCTCCTAATGACCATGCATTAATTTTGTGAAGAGACCGGAATAAATAAATTGCAATTTGGTGATATTTGACCCTCTATTCTTTTTTTTTTTTTTACCCTCTATTCTTTAACCCTAAATAGTTTTTTGTTTGTTTGTTTTCGCTGGTCCCAAGGCTTGAACTCTGGGCCTGGGTTCCTCCCTGAGCTTCTTTTGCTCAAGGCTAGCATTCTATCATTTGAACCACAACCCCACTTCTAGCTTTTAATCATTTATTGGAGATATGAGTCACATGGACCTTTTGGCCCAGGCTGACTTCCAACTGTGATCCTTAGATTTCAGCCTCCTGAATAGCTAGGATTACAGGTGTGACCCACCAGCACTTGGCTATTTTTTAAATGTTATGTTTAAAAAATCTTGTGCACTGATGACTTACACCTATAATCCTATCTACTCAAGAGTCCGCTGGAAACTCAGGCAAACCTACAAGATTTTTGGAAATCAGATATCTGGAACTGGAGTTGTGGCACAAGTGGTAGAGTGCCAACAATGAGTAAAAAGTTGAATGAGAGGTGAGGCCTTGAATTCAAGTCTAATACCAGCACATACACATAAAAAAAGAGAAAAGAAAAATTGTTTTATGTTGAGATATCTCTGAGTCTAATGTTACTTAGGTTAAGGTTTAAAGGTACACTTGTAAACTTTTCTTAGGAACATCAACAATTACGAAATTTATTCTGTTGAGTAGCAAATTTGAATGATTATTCAGGGGGAAAAGCAATCTTTTTTTGGGGGGGGGTCCGGTTGTGGGGCCTGAACTCTGGGCCTGGGCACTGTCACTCAACTCTTCAGCTCAAGGCTAGCGCTCTACCACTTGAGCCACAGTGCCACTTCCAGCTTTTTTTCTTTTTGCTTATGTGGTGCTGAGGAATCAAACCCAGGGCCTCAGGCATGCAAGGCAAGCACTCTACCCACTGAGCCACCTTCCCAGCCCCATGGGAAAAGCAATCTTTATCCCTACTAATCCTCACACAGGTGGTGGTAAGCCGGAAGGGAACCCTTGAACTATGGAAAGTGAATCAAATCCATCAGGTATACTTGTGGGGAGTAGCCTTGCAGGCAGAAAAGGTACACCAGCTAGGTGGGAAAGAGCCTTTGTCTTGACATGGTCAAAACAAAATATGAGGTGCCAAACTATGAAGCAAGGGATAGATTTCCACACTAAATTCATACCTTTCCTCTTAGTCAGTGGGAGCCATGGCACTATTTTGAGGAGAAAAGGTTAACCATCAGCAAAGTGTAACAATGGGTTACAAAGTCAGGAAGAAGACAGAAACCAATCAAAAGAGTAGGACTTCTTAAAATGAAAGAAGAAAACCTTTAAGTAGTATGGTAACAAAAGGAGATAAAGAAGCAGAGAGGGAAATTAAAAAGGAAGTCTTGTAGGAGTTTCAAAACAAGACAAATGAGTATGCAAGAGGGGGGGAGGGATCTAGGATTCTTAGCTTGGATGACAGCAGGCCAGATAAAGTCACTGAGCCCAAACAGGATGAGAAAGAGGTTAGGCATGGCTTTATTTCCCCCCACTGGTTCGTTGATATTGCTACCCTACACCAACTAACAAAGATAAAGCCATCTATCTGACATTGGACTTAACCTACTACTATTAAGAAAGATGTTCTATTTTATATTTAATCCTGCCAGTTTCTTCAAAATCAACTATCCTTACTCCTCCACAAAATGCAGTTACTTCTCTTTTACTACATATTTCAACTATTTGCTAATCTTATATATTAGGACCACCCACACAGCACCATGATCAGAGTGGAAAGAAAGCATGCAGCATGTGGCTCTCAAGGAGGGCTCCCTTTCTTCTCCCTCTGCTCTCTGGTAGCACCCAGCCCACTAACCCTGGTGACTGAGTTGTGCTCACTATAGTTGGTGTTGTAGATCAAAGCTAGTAGTTGCTCCCTTCTTCACGAACATGAATACAAAGGTAGAGTTATAGCTCTTGAAATCCTGAAATCCCAAAGCCTATTTTCAACAATATGTTATTTACTTTTTGTGACTGGACAAAAATACCTGACAAAAACAGAAGAATTTATTTTGGCTCATGGTTTCAGAGGGTTCTGTCCATAGTTGATTAGCTCCATGGTTTTGGGTAGAATAATCAAGAGAAGCTGGGGATGGATGAACTTCTTCACCTCACTAAATACAGGATACAGAAGGGGGAATTTAAGGGGAAAGGGACCAGGGACAAGATGCCCCATAAACTCACCCCTCCAAGTGGCTGATTTCTTCCAGCTTGATCCCATCTCCTAAAGTCTCCAGAACCTCCCAAAACAGTGCCACTTGCTGGAGACCAAGCATCCTCCTGGTCTTGTGGGGACATTCCAATTTTTCAAACCATAGCAAACTTTCTTTTCAACCTGCAGCATCTAGAAGTATTAATATATAAATAAAGCCATCTCTAAATGACTCCTGCCATGGATCACTATTATCTATGTTCTTGGAAATCTTGGTCTCCAGTAACTAAAAATGTTACTTATAAAAGTTAATGAAGTTTCACTAAAGTTAAATCCTATTGTTACATGATATTATAATTTAACATAAGACCAGATTAAACATACACACACATGATTCTGTTATAAGCATCTGTGATTCAGCTTTGGCACATTAACATATATTTCACTTAATGGAGTGTAAAGTCCCATAGAATGGCCTTAGAACCAAATTCCAACAATCATGGCACTGAAAATATTCTTAGGTTTGCTAGCAAGTTAAAAAAATAGTATTGAGTTTTTCCTAGCTTTAACAAATGTAGCACAATTTTTATGTTCAAATCTTTGCTCTCAGCATTTAAGAAATAAAAAAAACAATAATCAGCAATAGTCAAAATGATTTTTAAATCTTTATTGGTACTGTCTTCTTTATGAACTAATCTATTTACATGTTCTTCCAAACTATACCCTTACAATGTAAAGTCAAGTACTTAACTCGATATTAAAACTCGCAAAAAGCAGTTAGCTACTTATAAACATCAGGTACAATTTTAAGTTCTGAATAAAAAAAATTTCTAATGTAATGAATGCTTTGTCAAAATATTAACTGGAAAAGCCTCTAATTTTTAAAATAAAAGTCACAGTAAACAATTACTACGTACACAACAACTTGCTTTTATGACATTACTGAGAAGAGCACTGTGCCCAGCATTAGGCTCTTTTCTCTATTTCTAGAATGCAAATAAAGTTGTCTGTGACAATTATCAGGTTAATACCTTTACATTTTTAGTTGGATTTGATCTTTGTTTAGAGCTGCTAGTCTGAAATAAGTCTTTGTATAAACACCGTACTTGGAAGCCATGAAGATATAGTCATTTTTTTGAATATTTTATAATAGCATTTATTTTGTTATTCACAGGTGCTAGAATACTAAGGTGATTGGAATGTCACACTAAGGAAATTACCTTTATCCTTATTGTATGGATGTCTAATAACTACATATCAGAAATAAAAAGATATTAATACTGACCGAATGCTTAATACATTTTAGGATTACATTTATGCTTTTTTAAAAATAATTTTAGCTAATCTAATCTAGTAACTTTTCTTTTAAAATGAAGCAAGCATTTAGATTTATGATAAATTCCAAACTTTTTTCTTTTAAATGTTGTTTCCCCATTTGATTACTTCTTTTTGGAAGACAGGAATAGTAAGTGAAAAGGGATGCCTTTTAATTTTTGTATTATCTTGTTATTGGAAAGATATGTATAATAAAAGATATGGATGAAGCCACGTGTTGGTGGCTCATAATTGTAATTCCAGTTACTCAGGAGGCTGAAATCTGAAGGTCAAGATTTAAAGACAGCCTCAGCAGACAAATATAAGAGACTCTTATCTCCAACTAATCATCCAAAAGCTGGAAGTGGAGGTATGGCTCAAGTGGTAGAGTGCCAGTCTTGAGTATAACAGTTAAGGGTAAGTTCGAGGCCCTAAATTTAAGTCCCAATACTGGCACACACACATACACACACTCACACACACACACACACACACACACACACACACACACACACACTAAAAAAAAAACATGGAGGAAGAAAAAGTCTCTAAGCTAACATTATATGGTAAGTTTGTTTAAAAAGACAAAATGAAAGCCAGGTGCCAGTGGTTCACCTCTGTAATCCTAGCTACTCAGGAGTCTGAGATCTGAGGATTGTGGTTTGAAGCCAGCCCAGGGAGAAAGGTCCATGTGGCTCATCTCCAATTAACTTTGAAGCCAGAAATGCAGCTGTGGCTCAAGTGGTAGGTAGAAAGCTAGCCTTGAGCAAAAGAAGCTCAGGGACAGCACTCAGGCTCTGAGTTTAAGCCCCATGACCAACATAAAAACAAAATGGGGTAGGTGAATGAAGAAAGGAAGGGGGTGGGGAGAATGAAATCATAATGCATGTTGATGAAACTAGGAAAATTGAGGGGAGGGGTTAGATTGGGAGGCATTTGGGGAGAATGATGAAAGGGGTGACATTGATCAAGATGCATTGCATTTTTAAACTGACTGTTGGAGCTGGGAATGTGGCTTAGTGGTAGAGTGCTTGCCTAGCATGTATGAAGCCCTGGGTTCAATTCCTCAGTACCACATAAACAGAAAAAGCCAGAAGTGGTGCTGTGGCTTAAGTGCTAGCCTTGAGCAAAAGAAGCTCAGGGATGGTACCCAGGTCCTGAATTCAAGCCCCAGGACTGGCAATAAAATAAAAAATAAAAATAAATAAACTGACATGTTGAAGAATAACCTTTTTGTACCACTACTTAAAGATAATAAGAATATAATTAAAAAATAACATTTAAATTTAATTTTTTTAAAAAAATGCAAAAAGTGGCCCAGAAAACTCAACAGACTATTAGTACTTTATGACTCTGTCCTACCAGCTCTACCTTGGTTTAGCTGGCAGCAAGAATAATGGTTGCCCATTCTAATGACAGTGGCTGGCCTTTATAAATTAGATTGTTGCCTACCTGCAGTCACTATTTTTTTTAATTTATATTTTTTGGCTTATACATATTTGTAGCTATCAGTGTTCTCTTTTATGCTTTTGATACTACGGACAATTGCAACTAGTTTGTGATTAATTTACTGAGATGAAAATTTATAAAATCACTAACATGAGAACATGATGTTCTCATAACACTTTAAGCCAATCTAAAATTAAAATTTTTTTTCTAACATAAATTACTATCTTTCTTTACCAATATTTCTTTAAGTCGAAAACCACAGGGAAGTTTTGAGGGGGGGAAAAAGCTTTCATTTTGTTTGAAAGAATTCTTTTAGCAGAAACTGTGTATTACTGGTGTGTTCACTATGCCTAATATGAAACACATTGTATTTTGATCCACCTAACAATGTTGACCAACTAATTACAAGACCTTAAAAGGAGAGGGACTTAGATTTCATCTCCAAGTCTATGTTTTTCTGATATAGACATTTGTGTTTTCTAGCCATCTCTTAAAAATTTACTAATTGCTTAATTTGTTCTGTCTGCAATGACTGTCTCCTTAACAACATTTTTTTGCTTTTGTATTCTTTAGGGAAAATAGGAACAGTTGGCATAAGCACTTTTTGACCACAAGACAGAAGGCTGCAAATCTTGTTGCTGACATTGATATCTGCAATGGGAGGGTGAGGATTTACATTTAAAGGTGGCAGAAACCCAGGTCTGTTCTGCACAATACTATGATCAAAAGAAAAAGCTCCAGAACCACGCCTTTCTAAAATTGCATGATTTCTCCTGCTCAAGGAAGCTGGTGGAATATTCTCCAACAATTCTTTGGATCCTGACAACAGAGAAGGAGATGGTGAGAAGATTTTTTTCTTTCCTGTAACTGTTTTGCCATCTTCTCCTGTTGGAGGGGTCAGACCCTCTGAGAGCTGGGAATCAGAGCTGTAGTGATTAGCACCAGAGTTTCTTTTCTGAACTATACTTTTCAAGGTGGATGCAAATACTGTCTGGTTCTCATCTGGATCCTGGTCAACAGGGATTTCAATACATGGCTGATTTCCTTCCGGAAACAAAGACTGGAAGTTTATTTCATCATATGACATCTTCCTTGAGTTGGCCTGATCAAAGGCTCTGAGTAAATATGCAGTGTCTTTTACATCAATGCTTTGGTGTCTAGTGATGAATCTCTTGGAAAGTGCCAGTGCATTGGTTTTGTAGGATAATTCTTCCTCTGGAGTAATATCTTGGAGCTCTTCTTGTAAAGAGGCCACTCTATTTTGGTGCTTTAATGATGGTGGAGTCTTGATCCAGGCTGGGTTCTGGGATACCTTGGGTCCATTAGAAGCCATTGCAGGTTTCCTTACAGGGGAGCCTGGGTCCCAGGTGTCGTCACTGCTTCTGGAGGGCTCTCGATCTTTAAAGCCAAAAAGTGTCAGGTCAGTTTCAGAAGAGGGCGTTTTGATGTCTATCTCTGATGGAGTAGTGCAGGTGGCTGGGGAGTGACCCCCATCAATATCTGCAGGAGGCATATTTAGGTACTGTTGAGTAGTATGCCTCCCAGAGGGGGATTTTGCCGTTGTTATGATGATGACCTCTTTCCCTTTCGCCTTGCAAGCACTAAGGAGAACATTCAGGGTCTCTCTGTCTTCTGCATTTATGGCATAAATCAGAGCTGAGTAACCAGAATGGTCTTGCAAGCTGAGGTCAGCTCCACTCTTGAGGAGCAAAGAAACCACTTCTGGACCAGCTTTTTCCAAGCAAGCATGCATTAGTGCCGTTTTCCCAGATTTGTCCTGGATGTTGGGATCAGCATTGTTCTCTAACAGGTATTTAACCATCTTGGCTTTACTGACACTCTGGTGATCAACATGTTTGGTCCTACATGCAATCATTAGAGGTGTTTCCCCTCGGTCATTGCTCTCATTGATGTAAGCACCACCTTCTAACAAAAGTCTCGTGAGGCGAAGGCGGCTCTGATGGACTGCTTTGATCAAGGAATTCCCATCACTTGAAATTTCTGTACTTTCATCCATCCTCAAAAGTCAGAAATCAATACCTGGTTATCAAAGAAGATGAAGACCAAAAGGTGAGCCAAAACCAGCATCCCAACTTAAATTTATTTTGCTACTTAAAATTTCTGAAATGTGCAGATATAAATGGGCTATGCTATCAATACTTGTGGAGGAAAGATAGGAATTGCAAAATGAAAGAAATACAGGATGGCAATGACCTTCAAGGAATTACAACTAATATGAAATTTTAGTTATTGTAATTTGAAAGTGTAAATTTTCAAAATCTTTCTTGAATATTTATGATTTAGCTGTAACATAGTACTTTCCAAAATATCACATTAAACAATAATATATGGATTTTCTATCTGTGAGAAATAGCTCCACTTCTGGCTTTTTGATGTTTAACTGGAATAACAGTCTCACAAATTTAATACCTGGGCAGGCTTTGAACTGCAATCCCCTAGCTACTCAGCTTTTGAGTAGCTAGGATTACAGGCGTGAGTCACTGGTGTCCAGCAACTAAAGAATACTTTAAAGAATATCAGCCCACAAAGACAAAAAAGGAGAGAGAACAGCAACACATTTAGAAAGCCAAACAAGCCAATGGTAACTGATTTAACCTAAGAAAGCTGCACCTCATGTCACTGGGGGTAAGGGCTAGGAACTAAACCCAGGCCTAGTACAGAATTCTCAAAATATGCAGCCTCAGGAAATTACAGAACTGAGATTAGGGTGGGTGGTGAAGACTTCAGCAAAGATTAGGAGGGTCTGGTGAAAAGCTGTTAGAAGCACAAAGGCTGTGCTAATTGAAGTGTAATCTACCTTGGGCCAGCAGCAGAAAGCGGCTGAAAGCAGACAATCTTAGGCTCCAGCCCTGAGCCACTGAATCATAGCCTAAATTTTGCCTGGCTGCAAGTTTGAGAAGTGCTACCACTGTGGTTCCTCCATCACTAATCCCTGACAGGCAGACCCTAAGGGATGTCCAGAGATTTGTTCTCAAAAAAAGATGAAATAGTAGGTGTCTGGACTGGAGATGCTCTTCTCTTTGGAGCAAAAGCTGGGGAGAGAGGAAAGGGCGGGGTTGGCAATTGTTTGTATGCTGACCATTACCTAAAAGGACTCACAACCCACTTCCCTCAGCTACACTACAAGATGGTTGGCAGCCTACCTTACCTCCTGGGCAAAAACTGCTATACTCTTCTCTCAAGACTAGGACCTGCCTAAGAGAAAGCACATAAGGTACTGAGCTCACATGTCACCAGATCACTGCACAATAATGATGACTACAGGTGACAAGCCTCACCTGTAGGCTCTGGGACTCTTACCATTTTTTCAGACCCAACTCTTTGTCTATGAATAGTCCAAACAACAACAACAACAAAAAAAACAACAGGAAACAACCAGAAGGCCTCTTACATTAAAACAGAAACCAAAACAAGTAGGAAAAGTAACTTGGAGGAAACAGGTTGTAGTTAGGAAAATGAAAACTTCACTCAGTGAGATGTTGTAAGCATGAAACAAGAGTAAGAAGATTCTTTGACAAAGTGATATTCAGAAAATACAAAAAGAACTCTCAAAAGGAAAGCGTATAATACAAAACTGCAAAACTCAATAGAAGAGTTGGATGACAACGTGATAAAATCTCTAACATACTACAACGTGATAAAATCTCTAACATACTTAATCAAAAGAATAACAAAAATGGGGGCTGGGAAGGTAGCTCAGTGGTAGAGTGCTTTCCTTGCATGCATGAGGCCCTGGGTTTGATTCCTCAGCACCACATAAGCAGAAAAACCTGGAAGTGGCGCTGTGGCTCAAATGATAGAGTGCTAGCTTTGAGCTGAAGAGCTGAGGGACAGCACCAGGCCCTGAGTTCAGGCCCCATGACCAGCAAAAAAAAAAAAAGAAAAGAAAAGAAAACAAAACAAAAATGACGACAACAACAACAACAACAACAAAAAACGACAGCACCAGGCTAGGAACTCCAACATTCAAATAGAAGTTCCAGTAAGGAAAAAAAAAATAATAGGAAAAAGAGATAGCAAGAGAAGGATAAAATTTCTAGGACAGGCGATGGTAAGTGTCTCACACCTGTAATCCCAACAACTTTGGCTAAGATCAGGAGAGTTGTGCTTCATAGAATAGAGTGGGCAAAAAGTCCACCACCTCATCTCAACATGTGATAACATGCAGCTGGCATCTCAGCTACAGCGGGAAGTATAAAATAAGAAGTTCATGGAAGTGGTGCTGTGGCTCAAGTGGTAGAGCGCTCGCCTTGAGCTGAAGAGCTGAGGGACAGCACCCAGGCCCAGAGTTCAAGCCCCACGACCAGACCAAAAAAAAAAAAAAAAGTCTCAAACATTTGGGCTGGGAAGGTGGCTCAGTGGTAGAGCGCTTGCCTTGCATGTCTGAGGCCCTAGGTTCGATTCTTCAGCACCACATAAGCAAAAAGAAAAAAAGCCAGAAGTGGTGCTGTGGCTCAAGTGGTAGAGCGCTAGCCTTGAGCTGAAGAGCTGGGGGACAGCGCCCAAGCCCAGAGTTCAGGCCCCATGACTGGACCAAAAAAAAAAAAAAAAAAAAAAGAAGTTCATGGTCCAGGATTGCCTGGGAAAAAAAGCAAAACTGCATCTAAAAAATAAACCAGAGCCAGGCACTGGTGGCTCACACTTGTAATCCTAGCTACTCAGGAGGCTGAGAGGATGGCAACTTGAAGGTAGCCTGGGCAGGAAAGTCCTTAAGAGTCTTACCTCCAATTAATCACAGAAAAAGCCAGAAGTGATATTGTGGCTCAAGTGGTAGAGTGCTAAACTTGATCAAAAGTTTGCCCAGGATTGGCAAAAATAAATAAACCAGTGCAAAAAGGGCTAGAGAGTAGTTGAGTGCTTGCCTAGCAAAAGTGTGAGGCCCTGAGTTCAAAATCTCAGTACTACAAAGAAGGAAAAGGAAAGAAGTGAGGAAGGAAAAGAGGGAGGAAGAGAGGGAGGAAGGGAGGAAGGAAAGAAGGGAGGGAAGAAGGAAGGTAGGAAGGGAGGAAGGGAGGGAGCAGCAAGGGAGGGAGGAGGGAAGGGAGGGAGGGAAAAAAAAATTTATAGCTGAGCATGCTGGTGCATACCTGTCATCTTAGCACAGACGGGAGATTGAGAGTTTGGGACCAGCCTGGACTACAAAGACCCTGCTTAAAAAAAATTCTAGGTTCGCAGATGTGAGTTACCAAATTGAAAAGGCCTAATTACAATATAGCACTATGAATGATATTGACCTTGACACATGCTTGTGAATTTCCAGAACATAGAACAGAAAAGATTGCATGGACTTGTAGGAGTAGGTCAGGAAGGTGCTTCAGGGTGTGGAGATAAGTCACATATGAACTGATCAAGAATCGGCACAGATGCAGATATGGGAACAACAAGAATGGAACATAATGGAGAAATGTCTTTAAAAATCTGAAGAAAAAATTATCCTAAGCTTTGAAGTCTATATTTAGCCAAACTATCAAGCAAGAATTAACTGGAGGGGCTGGGAAGTTGGCTCAGTGGTAGAGTGCTTGCCGTGCATGCCTGAGGTCCTGGGTTCGATTCCTCAGCACCACATAAGCAAAATGAAAAGAGCCGGAAGTGGCGCTATGGCTCAAGTAGTAGAGCGCTAGCCTTGAGCTGAAGAGCTGAGGGACAGCACCCAGACCCAGAGTTCAGGCCCCACGACCGGACCCCCCCCCCCAAAAAAAAGAATTAACTGGAGCTATGCTCCATCAGGATGAAATAGTGAACAAGTGAACATGAAAATGACAGAAGACAGATCTTTAGAGAAGAGATGTGCTCAACACCTCCCCTGCAGCCCCGCACGCCGCTCCCCCCAGAAAAATGCTAAAGAGCTGCCTATGGGACACACAGACATCCTCTCTAGGATCCGCCTGCCATTTTACCATGTACCACCTGAGAGCCTGCCTGCCCATCAGTTCTGGTTTCTACTTGCTGTGTCAAGATACACCTGTGCTTTCTCCTTGTCCTGCTATCTGTGTGTAGGCTGACAGTGCTCACTTCTGCTCTTCTCATTCACCATGTTCTGACGTCTGGGAGAAGTCCTGGGCTCAAGAGAAGGAGGGAACAGCCCTCTCCCTTTGCATCCTAGGACTCACTGCTGATCTTGAGGTCATCTCGTTAGTGCTCAGGGATGCTGAGCATTCTTCATTTGTCTCTTTTGTGCCTTTCACCCAATTAAGTAATTATGCTATTTAGGGGCCATTTATAAGTAGAAAATAAGAAGGAAAAAGGAGTGGGACTCAGGAGAACAAGGCAAGTCGGGAGGGACATTGAGCTTCACATAATGTTCTGTCTCTCAACTTAGACGGTATATATAAATATATAAGGGTGTCTGCTTTTTATTCTTTAACTAGTATTTATTTTAAGCCAGGCACTGGTGGCTCACACCTGTAGTACTAGCTACTCAGGAGACTGAGATCTGAGGATCATGGTTCAAAGCCAGCCCAGGCAGGAAAATCTGTGAGACTCTTATCTCCAGTAAACTACTAGAAAACCAGAAGTGGCACTGTGGCTCAAGCAGTAGAGCACTTGCCTTGAGCTGAAGAGTGCTAAGATAGCACTCAAGCCCCATGACTGACCCCCCCCCAAAATAGTATACATTTCACATAATCTTCTGTATGATACTGTTCTCATTTATTTATTGCAAATAGAACATGTATAAGAAAGAGAGCATATGTGAACATATAACATTATTAGAATTTAGTCATAATAAATTTTGTTTATATTTGTATATATACAAATAATGTATTTAGAGTTGAATTATTATTGTTATTATTATTATTATTGTGCTGGAGTTTGAACTCAGGGCTATGAATGCTTAGCTTGCTTGCTCAGCTGGCACTCTACCACTTGGGCCATGTCCCCAGGCCTGCTTTTTGCTGGTTATGTGGAGGCATGGTCTCATGAACTTTTCTGCTGGGACTGGCTTTTTTTTGGTCAGTTGTGGAGCTTGAACTCTGGGCCTGTGAGCTGACCCTGTGCTCTTCAGCTCAAGGCATTTACTCTACATGTGAGCTACAATGCCACTTCCAGTTTTTGTTTTGTTTTTTTTTTTTGGGGGGGGGGTCCGGTCGTGGTGCTTGAACTCTGGGCCTGGGCGCTGTCCCTCAGCTCTTCAGCTCAAGGCTAGCGCTCTACCACTTGAGCCACAGCACCCACTTCTGGCTTTTTTCTTTTTGCTTATGTGGTGCTGAGGAATCGAACCTAGGGCCTCATGCATGCAAGGCAAGTGTTCTACTACTGAGCCACCTTCCCAGTCCCTACTTCCAGTTTTTTGAGTGGTTAATTGGAGATAAGAGTTTCACGGAGTTTCCTTCCCAGGCTGGCTTTGAACCGTGATCCTCAGATCTCAGCCTCCTGAGTAGCTAAGATTACAGGTGTGAGCCACTGGTGCCTGGCTGCTGAAACTAGCTTTAAACCATAGCCTCCTGAGTAGCTATATGCAGCAAAAGGTATTATTGACTGTATTCATGCCTAAATATTTCATCTGAGTACTGTGAGTTCCTAAAAGGTGGTATTCCACTTGGTTATCATTCATGATGCAAAAACAAAGGTCAATTATTCAATAAACATGTCCCTAAACAAGTGGCAGTGAGTGCTTTGATATTATGCCCTCCCATTGTTACATGCCAGACCTAAACATACCAGTAATGCAGGAAGGCAGGAATTAAGAATCTGTAGCAATCTGGTTCCAACTCAGAGCTCTATTCTGGAAACAAAGCATTTCAAAAGAGCCCATGTGAGACAATGAGTACAAAAGAAACCTCTTAGCATTTGTTCACAAACAAATGGTTTTGATATGGCTAAGAAATTTGCAGGAGTAAGTTGGAACATAATAGCAAATACAGAAAGCACTTGTTAACTGCAGTCCAAGAAATATACTTCCAATTATTAAAACATACACACACACACACACACACACACACACACACACACACACACACATGTTAAAAAAACTTGGACATAAGCATTTGAAAAAGATATTCAAATACGAACATGTAGCAGGGTGCTCTAATTGAATATTATAATATCCTACACTTTCTATAGTTTGGAAAGTCTTTTTTTTTTTTTGTCGGTCATGGGGCCTGAACTCTGGGGTCTGGGCACTGTCCCTCAGCTCTTTAGCTCAAGGCTAGTGCTATACCACTTGAGCCACAGTGCCACTTCCAGGTTTTTCTGCTTATGTGATGCTGAGGAAATGAACCCAGGGCCTCGAGCATGCAAGGTAAGCACTCTACCACTGAGCCACCTTCCCAAACCCTATTTGGAAAGTCTTTTACTTGTTTTAGAAGAACTTTTGGGGGAGCTATCAGACTTTTTACCCACTCTTATATAAAGGATCTTCTCCACAACATTAGACCTGGGTACTTCCTAGAATCACGAAAGAGAAGAATAGCTAGCAATGTGCTGGTGATGGGATGCCTGAATCTGGTATTGGAGTCAGGATACCTAGACAGGATGACCTAGGATCATTTTCCATAGGCCCTCTGAGTCCTGTGGAAAGGAGAATGCTGTGACTCCAGAGTCTCAGAGAAGCTGAGCAGCACCCCAACTGGATGTCCATGTATATAATGGCAGACTCTCTCCCTAGAGGCCTGGAGTGTTGTCTCGAAAACATGATGCCATGATGTTTGTTATTTCTTCTTTACTTTATCTATCTATCTATCTATCTATCTATCTATCTATCTATCTATCTATCTATCTATCTATCTATTTATGTCGGTTGTGGGGCTTGAACTCTTGGCCTGGGCGCTTTCCCTGCATTCTTGAGCTCAAGGAGAGAGCTTTACTGCTTGAGCCACACTACCACTTCTGTTTTTCTAGTATTTTATTGGAGATAAGAGTCTCACGGAGTTTCTTGTCCAGGCTGGCTTTGAACCGTGATCCTCAGATCTCAGCCTCCTGAGTATCTAGGATTACAGGCATGAGCCACTGACACCTGCAGCTTTTCTTATTTTTTAACAGACAGTGCCATGCTATGTTTCCAGGCTAGCCCTGGGCTAAAGCTATCTTCCTGCTTTAGCCTCCTGAGCAGCTGGGATTATAGAAACATGTCACTGCATTTTCTATCATGGCTATTGAAGCCACTTGGTTTGTTCCCACTTAGTACAATTCTGTTGTTGCTTAAACAATAAAACGTGCAGAGAAAAAAAATTGTTAAATACTTTATCCTCCAAATGCATAATACATGTATGGGTTCCTAGTGTTCATTGTATAATCTGTGCCTTACTGGAATATTTCCTGTGTTTTTAGTCCTTTATCTTCTTTCAGGTAGTTCTTTTATCTTGCTTTATCCATTTATACACCAAAAGTGCCAACATTTAAGCCTGACTTATATTTCACTATGTTTGATGTGACTACTTCCCTGCCTTGAATGTTCTTTCATCCTGTCTCCTCCTGTGAGAAGCATCCTGCCTGAACACCGAGAACTGGTGTCATATTAGTGTCCAATCAATTCCTTTGTTACATTTTAGACAATTCTGAGGTTCAGGTACCCCTTTCATATACATAATCAACTGGAAAGAGCTCAGGGTCAGATAGAGCTAGATTTCAATTGTGATTCTCCTTCTTACTAGATACTTATAGTATGTCTGGTTAAGTCTTAGCCTCTCAGATTGAGTTCATCTCCTGTGCAATGACAATTGTATATCACTAATTCCATGCAAACGTGAAAATGAAATTGTACAATGTTAGAAGGAGACGTTTTTCTGTTGTATCTTCTGCTCACTATTTTTTAATGTATCTCAAAATTTAGCCTTCTTTTATTTTGATCACATCTCAAATCTATAACCTATTTAAGCAACAGCTAAAATGTTGAAAAAATGTTTAGAATCTATAATAATAGTTGGTAAAGTATGCAAGGAATTTAATAATTGGGCAATGTCCTTTATGTATGTACATTTTCCAAATACCATTATTTCAGCATCATTGTAAGATGTTAATTATTAACCATATTAATCTTTAACAAAACAAAGATTGATTCTCTGGACAAATGGATCAGAAATGCTCCAGACTTGCAGACAGAATGCTGAAAATGAGGACTAAGAGCCTGTGGGCTGAACAGTAGTATCCCTTGCTCTGTCCTGCTACTGGGGCACTGGGAGCCAGAAAAAAAAATGTAAAAATATTGCATTTAGAATTTTGTGCCCTAGTAAAAATATCTGTTGATAAATGAAGCAATTCAAACCATAACGACACATACCCTTTGAAGCAGACACCCACTCCAAACAGAAATAGAAAATTACCTGAAAACATGATTCCAGATTTCATAGTTTACTTTTGTCTCTTCTCTCCCCTTAGATGAGGTTTTCTACCACCAGCTGTCAGTTCCTACCAAGGAAATCAAAGCTATTCAGACTCATATAAACACCAATGATTTGTTACGCGCATTTGGAGTCTAGTTTTTTAATTCCTTGTTAAGAAATCTTTACAGTGTTCAGTTTATCACATTTCACTGATTATGAGTTTGTAAAAACATCTGGAGTGGATCCTTTGCACAGCAACTGGGTATGTGTCTGTTTGTAGAGTCTGACCAGCAGTGAGTGCTTGGTGGAGGGCGTAGAGAGCCTGGTCACTCACGTGGCCCCCATTTTGTGAAGCTGAGGAGACTGAGGAGGGAAAGCCCCTCATCTTACTCACTTGCCTGGGGTTTAAATGCAAGGTTCTGTGTTTTTACCTTAATACCTCCATGGTAGTGAGAATGTGGGCTGAAGTGCTTTGAAAGCCATCTTGGAGGTGACAGGCAGGAATTTTCCTGCAGTTATATTTTTTTCTCCCCATTCCCCTTCCCTCTCAGATTTCCTTTCATTAGGACAATAGGGACATTTCCCTTTCTGCCTTTACTAATATCTCCAAGGAGGATCCATGCTCCCTCCCATAAAACGAGTGGTTTGGCGATGGTAGAGGAGGGCCCGCTTGAAGATGGGGGGGGCATCATAAATGGGTGTTAAGCTCAGAACTCACTCCTTTCCCCTGTCCCTAGTCACTGGCATTCTACATTCTGTGCAAGAGGCATCAGGAACCTGGGTTTGCTCTCTCACTTTCTTTTCAAGTTATCAACATATGAGAAGTCATTCTAAACTAGAAATAATATCTACTTTGTAGCAGATGATTGTGAGGATTTTTATAAAACCTACATACACTTGCTACTTAGGAATTCAATAGATATCGGTTTCCAAATATAAATCAGCAAGTAAGAGTCCCTGCCTATGTGTTCCCCTCTGGGCTTGGTGGGATCTGACAATGAAAGGCCAAGTTTAATACATCAATGGCTTCTCCATCCTAAGGATCACATGAGCCTGTTGCATAGATTCCTCATTCCCGTCCTATCCGCAGTCAACCTCTGTCTCCAGCTTACATAGAGTTGTCTCCATCTTCACCCCGGGATGGTTTGATGCTTAACTTACCTAGTGGAGAGAAGAGCCAGGTCAGTTGCCATATCCCAGAGAAGGGTTAAGGGAGCTCTCAAGTCCTAGGGAGACTTAACATTGGGATGGAACTGACCTGGATGGGAGGTTTGCTGATCTTCTGAGGCCTGGCGAAACCCAGAGTCCCAATGGGCAACACAAAGCCAGGATGTAGATGCAAACCTGCCAGCCACAAGCTCAGCGTGTCTCCTCTCTAGCTAGAAGAAATGTGCTCCGTCCCCAGCAAGGAGAGGTGCAGAGCCAGCGCAAAAGGCTGTACCTGAGATGGTCTGGAAAAGGGAACGACTGGCCGGCAAGAGTGCACTTCCCAGCTACTGGTTCCTAAGAGATATTCAGAAACAGCCCAAGGAAAAGAGGAGTTGGGAAGCTTTTGTTGTGTTTCCCACAGCTATTTTCTAGTTCCCTCAGGCCTGTAGGTCTGGGCCACAGGGCAACTGATGCCCCACCATCTTTGCGTAAATCCCTTCCTCGGCAGAAGAAGAGCTAAAAGAAGAGGCAGGCAGACAGAACCTCAAACCTGCACCTACCTACCTCCAAGTCTTTGAGAACCAAGGTGAGTGGATGCCCGAGCTGCTGAGAAGGCTGGTGGCCCCTTCACGGTCCCTCCCCCGCGGTCGTTTCCTCGGATTTTTTCAGGAGCAGGAAGGAGCAAGGGCAAGGCACTGTCAGAGAAGGGCAAAGGAAGGTGACTGGGGCGACAGTGCTGGGGCACGGGTGGGGGCGGGGTGCGTAATTCGTCGTCTCCTCTCTACGCCAGGGCCAGGAGCGATTGCCATCCATGAAAATAGGCTGGGCTCCGTTGCCTCTGCCGAGTGGCTCCCCGCCTGGGGAACGCGGCCCTTCCTTGGGAAATGGCGCGTCTGGGGAGGGGACAGCCATCGCACTCCTCCTGAGGCAGGTGAGCCTTTGCACGTCCCAGCTGGGGTCTGGTTTCCGAATGCCATAGATGTGCGCGCCCCGGAGCCACGGGGACCCAGCCGCCAACCCCTAGTATGGCTCTTCTGGAACAGCCGGTGGCTGCCAACAGCTCCCAGCCCCCAGCCCGCCCTCGGGGCCCGTCCCGCCCGTCCCGCTGCCCAGCGGCCCTGGCCCCTGCGGAGGCGCGGGCCAGCCCGACCCTCCGACCCGCGCGCTCCCGCGGCGGCGCCGGCACTCTGCACCCCGCGGTCCCCGTCCGCTCTGCGAGGCCCACAAGGAGACAGAACCTGCATCCCAGCTGCCGCCAGCTGGAGCCCTAAGCGGGAGGGCACTGCGGGAGGGGGGGGGGGTGACTCCGGCAGAACGCGCCCCGGGGTGGCGGGCCAGTGGTTCCTTTTGGCTGCAGGGGGTGGGGGCGGCGAGGGGCTGCAGCCCGCGGGCCCTCGGCCGGCCGGGTCTCCCCCGCCAGGGCGCTGCAGTGTCTGGATGCGCGGGAGGTGTGGACACCCAGGGCCTGAGCCGTGGCACCGAGCGGGGCGCACGGAGGCCAGGCGATCGCGGGGCCCCTGGCTGCGCCCTAGATGCCCTTCTCCCAGCAGTCGCCCCGGACACCCAAAGTTTCCCCAAGTGCAGCGGGCAGACACGGCGCAGCACACTGACCTGGGACGCGCTGTCGAGTTGGCGATGGCGCCCGCTGCCTCCCCCGGCTGCTCCCACCCTGGTTGCTGGTGGCCCCTGGGGCTCTGTCGGAGGATCTGGGCTGTGATCTTCAGCACCACGGTGGACCTTGGATCCTGGTAAGTGCTTCCCGGTTCCCGCCCCTGCTTTGGCAGAGACTGGCGGTTGCGGGCGGCGAAGCGCAGCGTTGGAGTGGGAGCCCGGAGGCGCGCACCTCGCCAGACGCCCGGGTGGCGCGGCGCTTCCGCTGCGAGTGACGCGCCGGCTTCCCGCTGCCTGCAGGTGGGGGCGGCGGGCCCGCGCGGCCCCGCTGGCCAGAAGATGCTCCCCGAAGCCCCGCCTTCTGTCCTCACAAGCCCCGCCCCTGACCACCACCACCACCACACCACCCCTCTCTGGCCACCTAGCTTGGGTCCAAGCACAAGGGCGTCAGTGTTTTGTTTTTTGTTTTTTTCTGTAAAGATGATGTTCCTGGGACCGCTGGTCAGCGGCTTGCACCCAACACTCCCCCACCAGCTCATATCAACCCTGCTGGTCCATGATTCTGCCCTTCTCCATGTCCTTCTCTCCTGTTATTATCCCTGTACCCCACTTAGTGGAAGCCAGAGAGTCACACACATCAGCTTGGAGTGTTAGTGTTTTTATTTTATGACCACCTAGCCCTATTACTCTACTATTGAAGTTTAATATATAGCTTAACAAAATTCCACAAAAGAAATGTCATATATTAAACTCCACCAAGAGATCAAGGAAAAAGGAATTAAGTAGAATTAACTGGTTTAACTCTTCATTTATCATGGACTGTCTGATTGGAGAAAATATCGATATTTTCCATTGTTCAGATAATGTCAATGAACACAGCCAGTAATTCTCCCCAAATGGGGAAGGTAGATTGATCTCTCTGGGCTGGCTCCTTTATAGAGGAAAACAGCCGAAACAAATGCAAAGCACGTTCCAAGGACAAGCTGCTCCAAAGATGGGCTCTGAAGGAGCTGGAATCCTAGGTCTAGGTTACCGTTTTTCGGCGCTCATTTGAGGGCATAGGGAAGAGAAGAAAGAAAACAAAAACAACAACAAAACAACAACTGGGCAGGTTTTCATGAAGGCATCCTTCTCTTCCCTTCCACCCTTTAAAGTTTGTACTGATGCACAATTTACACATCAAAAGATGCACATTCACAAGTTATCTGACGCATCGTCTAGATCAAGAAACAGAACATTACCAGCTCCTAGAAGTCCCCCCTTATATTCTTGGGAAGATTATTGATTTCCAACAATGAAGTTGATATTGCTTGTTTTTGCACTTTATAACACCAGAATATGCCCTGCAGTGTGACTTTTTCTCCTCAATACTATGTTTAAAAGATGCATACTGTTGTGTGGTTGTCACTCATTCCTCTTTACATATAATATTACAGTAGGTGTATGTACTTCAATTTGTTTATCTTTCCCCTGATAGACATGGGTTAATTCTCAGGTTTGGGATGTTACAAATAAACCTACTATGGTAATAGATGCTGGTTGGTGAACATACATATGGATTTCTTTTGGGTACATACCTAGGAATGGAATGTGAGTCATAAAGTAGGCATATGTTCACTTTCTGAAGATATTGCTGCTTTGTAAAGTAGATGATCCCATTTTCACTCTATTAGTATCCAGTTGCTACTTGTGATCAAATATGTATCACTACAAGTTTAGTGATTCAAACCAATACAAATTTGCTTTCTCACCATCTAGATTTCATGTGGCTAAAGTCAAGGTGTCAACAGGGTTATGGGTGTGTTTTCTCTGGAGGCTCTGGAGGACACCCCATTTTCTGCTGTTTCTAGCTTTTAGAAGCTGTTTTGCGTTCTTTGGCTGGTCGCCCCTTTCTGTATTCTCAAGTCTCTCTCTCTCTCTCTCTCTCCCCCCTCGGTTCTTCTTCCCTCCCTCCCATTTTCCACTGTTTATGTTGTCCCATCTCTTTCTTCCTCTGACTATCCTGCCTCACCTTCTTGGGGACTTTTGCAACTACACTTGGACCCACTTGGATAATCTGCCATCTGAAGGTTCTTAATTTAACCACCCTGAAAAACTCCTCTTGCAATGGCAAGTAACATTTTTCTAGGTTCTAGGAATGAAGATATGTTTTAGGTACAAGTTAAAGTAGATTTTTGGATTTGATAAGCATCCTGTCCAGAAATTCGTCAATCTGCTTTCTATCTTTAAGAAATAAGATAAAAAAAAATCTGATCCTACTGATCAAGATATAGAGACCTGTGTGTGATTAGTCTGCCCTCTTGAATTAAAAAAATCCCATGGTTATCATTAGCCTAGCTATCACCACTGAAATTTTTTTTCTTTCTTTTTTTCTTTTTGTCAGTCATGGGGCCTGAACTCTGGGCGTGGGTTCTGTCCCACGGCTCTTCAACTCAAGGCTAGTGCTCTACCACTTGAGCCACAGTGCCACTTCCAGGTTTTTGTTTTTGTTTTTATGTGGTGCTGAGAAATCGAACCCAGGGCCTCATGCATGCAAGGCAAGCACTCTACCACTGAGCCACCTTCCCAGCCCACCACTGAGATTTTATAAAGCAAAACAGAATATTGTAACAGCTATCACTTAAACCTACTCAGCTGGCATTCTTGTGTCTAAAGTGCTCAGAAGTTGGTACACCATGTACCTTAGAAGCGGGGAGATGGGTAGGAAACTGCCATAACTCTGTTTTCCTTACAGCTGGCATTACATGTACTTAATGGTAGAAGACTGAAATATTTGTCCAACAATTAGAATTAAGTAAGGATGTAGATTATTGCTATTTTTGTTTGCTGTAGGTTCAAACCAAGTAAATTAGGAAAGAAAATGAAACAAGGGATTTAGATAGGAAAGAAAAATAAAGCTATCATTTTCAGATGACATGATCTTGTGTATAGAAATGACACACTCACACATATAATTAAAACTATTAAATTAGTTCAGCAAGGCCATAGGATGTAATATCAATATGCAAAAATGTATTTCAGTAGCAGCAAACAATATGAGATGCAATTATAAATCTATTCCCTTTACTAGAGCACCAAAACAAATGCAGCAGCAATAAACAATATGAGATACAATTATAAAACAATTCTATTTACTGGCGCATCAAAACAAATACAATATTTGTGACAAAATTTTGTGTGAACAAGAAAACCATTGGTGAAAGATATTAAGGAAGATCTTAGTAAATGGAAAGACATCTCATGTTTATGGATTGGAGGACAATGCCATAGGATGGCAAATCCCAAAATTCAACACAATGACCATCAAAACTCCAACTCTCTTCTCTCCACCCCTAACTCGGTAGGTGTCCAGCATGCTGCAAGCATGATAAATCCTCATCTTTAAAAAAATCCCAATATTCAAAGAAGCAATGCAACAGTAATATCAACAAGACAATATGTTGGAAATGATCTGTACAACTTGGGGGTGGGGAGGGTGGAGTGGGAGGGAAAGTAGGAGAAAAATGAGGGAAGGGTAACATTTGACAAGAAATGTACTTACTACCTTACTTATGTAACTTCGACCCCTCTGTACATCACTTTGACAATTAAAAAAATGTAAAAAATATACAGTATATTGGCTGTACATGGAGAAGTTGTTTGCTGCAATTTCTTTTCTTTTTTTTTTTTTTTTGGTCGGTCATGGGGCTTGAACTCTGGGCCTGGGCATTTTCCCTGCGCTCTTCAGCTCAAGGCTAGCACTCTACTGCTTGAGCTACAGCACCACTTCCAGTTTTCTAGTGGTTTATTGGAGATGAGAGTCTCACAGAGTGCCTGGACTGGCTTTGAACTGTGATCCTCAGATCTCAGCCTCCTGAGTAGCTAGGATTACAGGCATGAGCCACTGCCACCCGGCTGTAATTTCTTTTTTGTCAGTAGTGGGCCTTGAACTCAGGGCCTGGCCACAGTCCCTGATTTGTTTTGCTTGAGGCTAGCACTCTACTACTTTGGGCCATAGCTCCACTTCTGGCTCTCTACTGGTTAACTGGCCATAAGGGTCTCACAGACTTTCCTTTAGGGTCTAGCTTTTGAACCAAAAAATCCTCAGACCTCAGCTTCCTGAGAGGCTAGGATTCAAGGTGTGAGCCACCAGAGCCAGGCTCCTTGTGCTATTGCTGCAAATGCAGCACATGTATATGATGAATTCCCATCAATCTCCTTCCTTATCCCACTTTTCTTAAAACAATTTCAATCACTTTCATTTTTCTTTTTCATACATGCAAGCAAACAATTTCAACCACATTTTACCTCATTTATCCTTTTTGGTAGTCCTCCTCCCTCTTGTTCATCCACCCAATAAACAAAGTTTATTTTACTTTCCTGTGATTCATTTTTAGTATGTATTAATTGTACACTAATATATTGCACACTAAATATAATATGCATATGTTATATTTTGCTCAGGATAACTTTATTGCTTTATCAGTCTTCCCACTCCCTATTGATCAACAGTTTACATCCATTGGTGTTCATTTTTAAAAGTTCAGATCAAATTCAGCAGTGAGTCCATCTGGTCTGCGGCTTTTCTTTGTTGGGACACTTCTTTTCACGATTTCATTCTCATAGCTTGTTATGGTTCTGTCTCATGAGAGGAGAGAAAATCTTTGCTAGCTAGTCAACACATAAAGGATTAATATCCAGGATAAATAAACTTAAACATCAAAGAAACAAATAATCTAGATAAATAGGCAAGCAAAGAAAGCCAAATAACAAATGGAAAGAAATAATAAAGATTAAGGCAGAAATTAATGAAATGGAGATCAAAACAGCTCTACAAAGAATCAATAAAACAATAAAAGTAAATAAGATTAATAAATCCTTAGGTATACGTACACTTCCTTGTATGTCATGCCTTCATAGCAATATTCCCAGCTCTTTGTTTCCATGATCATCTCTTCTATCTGAATTGTTGAGAGTACCCATCTCAGTATAGGTAACGAGCATTGGATGACTGATGGTAGTCTCCACTTAATCTGGGAGTTGGGAGAGGATCCTGAGGGCTAGGGAGGGGGATGATGTTTTATGACACACTAAATGAATTCAAGAAGCCCAGAAGACAGTGCAGAGGATGAAAATGAGAAGCACTTAGGAGAAGAGTAAGTAGAAGGATTTGGGGCTCCATCCCCAGAAAAGTGCATATGCATCTAAATAATGGCTCAATTAAGGGGGTCAGGACAGACTTTGAGGTGGATGAATACCTTGTGCACTGGCAGTAATTCAATGTCTATTGATCTGTGACAGTTTACGCTTGCTACACTCTAAAATGCCGCACTGGGCTGGGAAGGTGGCTCAGTGGTAGAGCGCTTGCCTTGCATGCCTGAGGCTCTGGGTTTGATTCCCCAGCACCACATAAGCAAAAAGAAAAAAGCCGGAAGTGGCACTGTGGCTCAAGTGGTAGAGCACTAGCCTTGAGCTGAAGAGCTGAGGGACAGCGCCCAGGCCCTGAGTTCAGGTCCCACAACTGGACCAAAATAAATAAATAAATAAATAAAATGCTTCACTGCAGCTGTATGAGCTGTGGAGGTAAAAGGATCGTGATCTGAGGCTGGCACTGGCAAAAAGTGGGAGATCCTATCAACAAATACCTAAAGTGAAAACGGGCTGAGGGTATGGCTCAAGAAGTAGAGCATCTGCCCAGCAAGTATGAGGTCCTGAATTCAAAACCAAAAGACAAAGGAAAGAAAAGAAAAAGAAAAGTACAGCTCTTTCTTGGGTAATCTTTGATGAGAGGGTATTACTGATGGGGGTGGAAAGCATGAGGCCACTGTGTTGGGTCTCAGGACTCATAAGGCTTTCACTGAGCACCACTGGAGCTTAAAACAAGATTCTAGGTAACAGCGTCTGTGGCCTCGTGCTACATCCCCTTCCCTCATCTCCGATTTCATCCAAGCTCTCAGTACCTAAAGTGGTGACATTGGGAACACACCCTTTAAAGTCCCTTCCCCATTCCTGACTCACTCACTTCACCGCTTCCTTCCTAGTTCTGTCTCCTGGGATTACAAACTACATTCCTAGACCTGGTCCAAGTTCTTCTTTGAGGGCAACTAAAAGCCACAGCAAAGGAATAAACTTCACAAAATAGGATAGTACCCATAAGGGACTCATAAGTTTAGCATATTTGGTAAGTTTTCTTGGAAAACAACTAAATGAAACTAAAAGGTAGATTTCAATTTAACAATACTGAGAAGCACGGATTCAAGTCCTTTGTGATTGTAAAATTTAGTAACAATTCTTCCATGTTAATAGCTATAACCAGGAAAAGTTGACTATTCCAGAATTGTTTCTTTTGATACTGTATTAATCTCATATCTTATGGAAGCATTTGTTCTCAGCTAAGTGTGAAGAGGTTGGGTTGGCTACATCTTGTATCATAACCTTATGTTAAGCATTTCTATCCTGTCATTCAAAAGCGACTTTATTCAACTTACAGAGCTTACATATCTCTTAGCATTTGACTTTTTCTCATACTGAATGGAACACATGGGTTTTTCATCAAATAATCTTGGAACATGTCATGAGAGTAAACAATGAATGAAAAACTATTATTTTGTGCTTGGGGTCAATTATCTTTAAGGAAAGAGAACTTAATGTTTTAATTGCAAAACCAGTGTAACAATACTAAAAAACATGAGTGAATAAAAGCCTCAATGCAAACCTACTATTAAGACATTTTAAAATTATGGTTGGCCATTTTATAGATTTTTTAAAAATGTAATTGTACCACTGGCAAAATATTGTACCCAGTCCTTTATCCAGAGAAAATCTGAGCTTAATAAAGTTTTTTTGGGAAATTTGCTAGTCCAATAAAGTAATCAACATATATAATATATAATATACTAATCAATATATAATCAATATTATATAATCAAAATTATATTATATATATACCGAGAGAGAGAGAAAGAGAGAGAGAGAGAGAGAGAGAGAGAGAGAGAGAGAGAGAGAGAGAGAGAGAGAGAGAGAGAGGCATTATGGCTTGAATGTGTTCCCTTCCGAATTAACAAATTGTCTGATGGGAGCAAAAGGTGGTATCTAGCCAGGCACTGATAACTCATGCCTGTAATCTTTGTTATTTGGGAAGCAGAGATCAGTAAGACTGCAGTTCAAGGCTAACCTGTGCAAAAAGTTTGTAAGACCTCTTCTCATGACTAGCTGGGCATGCTGGTGTACATCTGTCATCCCAGCTCAGCGGGAAGTGAGGGTTGTGCCTCAGGTCATCCTGAAAATAAAAAAGAATTGAGACCCTGTCTCAAAAATAAGCAGGACAAAAGGGCTGGAGATGTGGCTCAAGCATTAGAATATTTGCAGGCAAAGATGTGGCCCTGAGTTCAAGTCTCAGTATTTCTATTTTTAAAAAATAAGAAGATTAAAGTCTTTAAGAGGCGATCAGGTCAGGAAGTGGTGCTGTGGCTCAAATAGTAGAGCACTTGCCTTGAGCTAAAGAGCTCAGGGATAGCACCCAGTCCCAGAGTTCAAGCCCCATGACCAACCAAAAAAAAAAAAAAAAAAAGGGAAAGAAAAACAGGGATCAGGTCATCAGGGCTACCTCTTCATTAAAGAAACAAAGGGGCCCGGGCTGGGAATGTGTCTTAATGGTAGAGTGCTTGCCTAGTATGCATGAAACCCTGGGTTCGATTTCTCAGTACAACATAAACAGAAAAAGCTGGAAGTAGTGCTGTGGCTCAGTGGTAGAGTGTTGACCTGAGCAAAAGAAGCTCAGGGACAGTGCCTAGACCCTGAGTTCTAGCCCCAGGACTAGCAAAAAAAAAAAAAGAAAGAAAAAAAAAGAAAAAAGAAAAAAAACACATAAAAAAGGAAACAGAGGCTCTTATGTATAAAAGAAGCATCACACTGAGAGGCAAGCTAGCCTTTAGCTAACCTGTTGAAAGAAGGCCTTCACCAATCACAATAGGCTTAGACTTAGACTTCCCAACTCCAGAATGGTGAGACATAGGTTGCTGTTTATAAATTATCCAAGCCGGGCGCTGGTGGCTCACGCCTGTAATCCTAGCTACTCAGGAGGCTGAGATCTGAGGATCGCGGTTCAAAGCCAGCCCGGGCAGGAGAGACCGTGAGACTCCTATCTCCAATAAACCACCAGAAAACCGGAAGTGGCGCTGTAGCTCAAGTGGTAGAGCGCTCGCCTTGAGCTGAAGAGCTGAGGGACAGCGCCCAGGCCCAGAGTTCAAGCCCCACGACCGACAAAAAAAAAAAAATAAATAAATAAATAAATAAATTATCCAGCCTCAAGCACAAAATGGATCAAGCCAAGTGGCCTCATCAGTCACCTCCCTTGTCTATGCCTATTTATACCAGGCATCTTTGCTCTATTTATGAAAGAAATCACAACAAAATTCCTTAAAATATCGAGCCCTGTTTTAAAAAACATTTTTATGATTTTCTTGAATTTAAATTTTTTTCCTTAAAAGTTTTAGTTGTTGGAGAGGAATATGTATCATAAATGCAGAGCAGTATACTTGTACTTCAGTATCTGAGCAACACTATTCTTCATGCAACGTTTTTATCTGTATTTTCTTCCAGGCTGTATGATACTATACATTTATCTTCCAGGACAATGAAAATGTGTCTTCATTTACTTATTTTTTAGTGCCAGTCCTAGGGCTTGAACTCAGGCTTCGGTGCTGTGGTGCTGTCCCTGAGCCTTTGTTGTTGTTGTTTTTTCCTCACGGGTAGCACTCTAGTCCTAGCCAGACCTCCACTTCTAGGTTTTTGGTGGTTAATTGGAGATGAGTCTCACAGGAATGCCGTGTCTGACTTCAAACTGCCATTCTCAGATCTCAGCCTCCTGAGTAATTAAATGAGCCACGAGTGTCCAGTGGCAGTATGTCTTTTTGCCATTCCCAGCGCTCCCCCCCCCCCCCCACCAGTGGTAGGAACTTTAGACATGAACATTCCTTATTTTTCAATTCTAGGAAGTTTTTCTTATATTATTTCCTTGATGACTTTTTATTTTCTCTATTCTATTTTGGGCCACTCCTACTTTTTGCACTGGTATTGTCTTAATCATATATATATATATACTAATATGATCTCGCCTATTATTATTGCTTTGGTTATTTTTCTGCTTTTGCTAAAATGTCCTCAAATTTATCTTTCTATTTCATATAAAGCTTTTAAAAACTGATAGCATCTTTTTTTTTTTTTTTTGTCAGTATTGTGTTTTGAACTCAAGGCCTCGCACTTGTTGGACCTGAGCCACACTTCCAGCCCTGTGTTTTGGCTGATTATTTTGGAGATAGAGTCTTGTGTCCCATCTGGGCATACACCTGAGCTGTGATTCACATACTTTAGGTTTCTGTCATTGTTAGAATCATAAGCCCCACTTGCCATGTCCAGCTTCCCATGGAGTCTTGTGGACTTTTCTGTCAAGTCTGCTCTCAAACTGTGATCCTCCTGATCTCAGACTCCCAGACAGCTGGGATTCCAGGCATAAACCCCCACTGCCCTACTTTAACACCATAATTTCCAGGAATGATTTATTGGCATCTGAATAGTGACTTATCTATAGCACTATTCTCTTCTTTCACATATATAAAATATTTTACTTTTTTTAAAGACTACTAAGTCTATACTGAAGCTAGATATGAGTGTACATGCTTGTAATCTCAGCTCTCAGGGAAGCTGAGGCAAGAAAGAAAGGGGGGGTTATTGAATTTATTCCTCTTCATTATGTTAAAGTTTATATTTTTGGTATTATGTTTTCCAACATCTTAAATCTGGTAGGAGAAAAGGTCTTGAAAATCTTAACTAAAAACTTGAGACTTTAATGTCATTGGAAGATTGGTCAATGAGTATCATTTGAGCTCTGTGTGTGTGTGTGTGTGTGTGTGTGTGTGTGTGTGTGTGTGTGCGCGCAAGCGCACTTGTGCATGCAAACATGTGTGCGCTGGTCCTGGGGCTTGAACTCAGGCCTGAACACTGTCCCTGAGCTAGTGCTCTACCACTTGAGCCACAGTACCACTTCCAGCTTTCTGGTAGTTAATTGGAGATAAGAGTCTCAGAACTTTCCTGCCCAGGCTGTCTTTGAACTATAATCCTCAGATCTTAGCCTCCTGAATAGCTAGGATGACAGTTATGAGCCTTTTGCTTTTTTTTTTTTTTTGGTTGATTGGTCATAGAGCTTGAACTCAGGGCCTGGGCACTGTCCCTGAGCTTTTGCTCAACTACTTTGAGTAGTTGGTTAATTGGACTTGAGGCTTTCCAGGACTTTCCAGCCTGGGCTGGCTTCCAACCCTGATCTTCAGATCTCAGCCTCTTGAGTCATTTGCTCATTGTTTTTTTTTTTTTTTTTTTTTTCTGTTTTCTTGTTTTGTTTTTTTGATTAGTCTTGCAGCTTGAACTCAAGGCCTAGGCACAGCCCCTGGGCTTTTGTGCTCAAGGCCAGTACTCTACCAATTGAGCCACAGCACGACTTGCAGCTTTTTGGTGTTTAACTGGAGATAAGACTATTACGTACTTTCCTGCTCTGACTGGCTTTGAACCATGATCCTCAGATCTAAACTCCTGAGTAGCTAGGATTACAGGTGTGAGCCATTGGTACCCGGCAACAGACAGGTTTCTAAACCAAGTGGTTATATTAACATTAAGCAAAAACTTGCTTTTATCTAATTTTGTTTGGCTGGTATCTCTAGGAGAACGGTGTCTGAGTTCATTTACTTGACCTCCTGCCATGTGGAGAGTGGCATTATGTTCTGATGGGAACTTAAGAGCTTCTCGAAATTATTTTCAACCCCCAAAAATGTAGTCTCATCTTTTCCAACTATGGATTAGAGGCCATCTGTGGAGCTGCTGGGTTTTTACAAAAAGCCTGCATTCAGACTGACATTTATTTTATAACGTGGCAGTAGAAAGAAATCTGAAACATTTACAGAACAAAGGTTAAGGCTGAACTTTATCAGTGCAATGTTTATAGAGCATAAATCTGCCCTAAGAGGGGGTAGATTTGTTATTTATGCTTAACCATAGGCTCTCTTGTGCATTTAAAATCCAATGTTAAAGAAGGTGAGAAGGAAAGGAAGGGATGGAGGCAGAATGAGGAAGGAGGAAGTCCTTCCTTTTCTTTTCTTTTTGTCAAAGGTCTCCTTATATAACCCACACTGGCCTCACTATCTAGCCCACAATGGCCTTGAACTTGCAGTCTACCTTGCTTCTGCCTACCAAGTGCTGGGACTACAGGCTTTTATTACCATGCCTGGCTGTAGCATTCTTCTTTGAACTGATTCCAGACACTTGTGTATTCTAGAAGATTTCCTTCCATTTCAATTTTAGATACTTTCAAACATAATGAAAAGTTTACAGAGTATTTTAAAGATGTTTGTATAGTCCTCTGTGTCAATCACAGTTCTTCAAAGGCTGAATAGAATGGATGAGGTGATTGATTTGAATTGACTGCTACAATAATGGAGTCTCCATGGTGGACAGGCTGCCAATAGAACCAGGAGAGCCTGGTTTTGTTTCAGTCTGAGTCCAAAGGCCTGCTGCTGTGGTTCCCATCCAGAGCCAGCTGGCTGAACACTCAGAAAGGCAGAAGTTTTCAGTTCAAATCTACAAAGAGAGTAAAAGTTTGAAAGTCTTCTTGACTTAGAGGCAAATATTTCCAAAACAGAAATCAAAGAAGCATTAACTATAAAAGAAAAAAAATCTGATAAACTAAATTTCATTAAAATAGAATATATCTGTTAATCAGATCAGAAGATACAATTAAGAAATTGAAAAGGGAAAGACAAACTGAGAAGAGAGCTTCAGTGATTACACTTAAAAATTCTATGATACCCAGCATCAACAGAGAACTCCTTCAAATCCATAAAGTAAAAGATAACTCAAGTTTTTATTTTAAGGACAAAAGACTTAATTGGCACCTCACAAAAAGATATCTGGGGGGGCCGGGCGCCGGTGGCTCACGCCTGTAATCCTAGCTACTCAGGAGGCTGAGATCTGAGGATCGCGGTTCAAAGCCAGCCCGGGCAGGAGAGACTGTGAGACTCCTATCTCCAATAAACCACCAGAAAACCGGAAGTGGCACTGTAGCTCAAGTGGTAGAGCACTCGCCTTGAGCTGAAGAGCTGAGGGACAGCGCCCAGGCCCAGAGTTCAAGCCCCACGACCGACAAAAAAAAAAAAAAAAGATATCTGGGGGGCTGGGAAGGTGGCTCAGTGGTACAGCACTTGCCTTGCATGCCTGAGGCCCTGGGTTCGATTCCTCAGCACCACATAAAGAAAAAAGCCGGAAGTGGCACTGTGGCTCAAATGGTAGAGAGTTAGCCTTGGGCTGAAGAGCTGAGGGACAGCGCCCAGGCCCAGAGTTCAGGCCCCACGACCGGACCCCCCCCAAAAAAATGATATCTGGATAGCTAAAAAATATGAAAAGAAGCTCAACAAATATATGAAAAGGAATTCAACAAGAACACACATTAAAGTCACAATGGAATACACATCCATCAAAAATGCAAATGTAAGAACTGAGGGGTTTATGAAAAATTTTAAACTCATATACTGTGGCCCGAGTTGAGTTGGTACAACTACTATGTAACTGCCCACCCAACATTTCTGCAATGTATTTGTGAAAAGTTTCTCTTTTGTTATATGTAACGAAAGCATTTTGTCCTATGGCTTTTTTTTGGGGGGGGGGTCAGTTGTGGGGCTTGAACTCAGGGCTTGGGCACTGTCCCTGAAACTCTTTGTGCTCAAGGATAGAGCTCTGCCACTTGAGCCACAGCACAGCTTTCAGATTCTGAGTGCTTAATTGGAGAAAAGACACTCCTGCCTAGGCTGGCTTCGAACCACACTCTTCAGATCTCAGCCTCCTGAGTAGCTAAGATTACAGCTGTGAGCCACTGGCGGCTGACTCCATTATATGATGTTTATAAGAACAATTTATTTATTCCACAGTCTATAGGTGTTTGGGTCATTTCTAATTAGTTACATTACCATTTTAATGCATCCAGGTTAATTTTCTTTTTTCTTTTCTCTCTTCCCCTCCCCCCCCCCCCCCCCATTGTGGGGCCTGAACTCTGGGCTGGGCACTGTCCATGACCTCTTCAGCTCTAGGCTAGTGCTCTACCACTTGAGCCACAGCGCCACTTCCAGCTTTTTCTGTTTATATGGTACTTAGGAATCGAACCCAGGGCCTCATGCATGCAAGGCAAGCACTCTATCACTGATCCACGTTCCCAGCCCAGTTTTCTTAAAATAGAAATGTTCAACTTTTTATGTTCCTTTTTTATGATGGTATCCTTTGTCCCTTATTCAGATTAAACCTTTTGGCAAGAACACAAGTGTTGTATACTTCATTTTGCCAAAGTTCCTTCATCATGTTCTATTCACAGTATGAAGTCAAATTGTCAATGGTGCAATTTTACTTGGCATTTCCTTGATTTCTGGTGCTGTGGGGAGGTTTACTATATGTTGAAGGGTCATGTGTTTTTATATTTTTAAAACTTTTTCGAATATTTTTATTGTCTTTAAGTAGTTGTACAAAGGAGGTACCATTCAACAAAGCAGTTTATGAACACAATATGTCTTGATTAATATCAACCCTTTCCACATTCTCACCCACCCCTCCCAACCTACGCCTTCTCTCACTTTCCTTAATATTTTAGGGTGTGTAGTGAATTTTCCCCTGTTTAGCAAGGCAGTTCATGTAGACAATGCATCTTGATCAGTATCATCCCTTCAACTCTTGCACCCTCCTTCCATCACCTTCCCTTATTTTTCTTATTTTGTGGTATAGACAATGAATTCTTAACTGCATTTTCCTCCTTCTGCCCTTCACTCGTCTATCCTACTCCTCTTGTCCCTGCCTCTCCACCCCCTGCAAATAACTGTTTCCTAGTACTTATTTTGTTGGGCTTTGACTTAGTCTTTCTAAAGAATTATACTATTTGAGCTCTGTATAGAGTCTGTTATGTGTCAGTGATTTCATTTGTAACTACTTGCTTACCACCCAGTGTGTTTACTTATAGACTGATAGGCACATAGTTTTTGCCCCTTTTTCAAATAGCTTTTGTTTCTTCTCTGATTTTCAGTAAACACACACTCACACACAATAGAGGTTGAACATGAAAACAAGAAAACAGCTAAAACTTCACATAGCATTGTATGGCATTCTACTGAAAACTAGAATACATGAGATTTTGTGCTGGGATGGAACCCAGGGACTCCCACATGCCAGGCCATTGCAATTCCACAGAGCTACACCCCCAGCCCATCTTGTTCTTATTTTCATCCCAAATATATATACCTTGACAGGTGTACATATACTCCTGACTGTTAAATGTGTGCCAGCTGTCTTCTGTAGATCTGTGGTCGCTGGCCAGCTCCATCTTGCAGTGTGCCGGCCCACCTTTAAAAGCATGAGCTCGGTTTCCTCAGAGGCTGGCCGTACCTCTCTGAATCCACAGGGACTTAAACTACACACATAAAACAGCCTCCTTCCTTCCACATTCTCTTTCCTCCCTGTTGTCTCTGGGTGCTTCTCATTGCAGTTTCCTGAGTCCAGAAAAATGCTATAGGATTACATGGCTTACACAATGGAGATTGATTTCTTACAGCTCTGGAGGCTGGAGTTCAAGGTCAGGTGCCAGCATGGATAGGTTCTAGTTGCTTCTTGCTTGTAGGAGATCTTTATTCTCCTGAGGGCCATCTGGATATTTATTTGGGTGGGCCATGCAAAATGATCCATACGGGCAGATGGCCATGGGAAGCTGATAAGCAAAAGTAATTATCCCATCATGTACCAAATGATTTTACAGGTCTTTATATAGCTTCCTGGGCAGATGTTCCTACCCCTTTGGCTTGCTTCACAAGATGGACAGCAAACTCCCGGCATTTCTTGCTTCTATAAGGACACTAATCTCATCATGGAGGCCCCACATCAAGACTTCATTTAAACCTAATTACCCCTCTAAGGCCCATCTCTAAGTACCACCACTTGTGGTTAGGGTTTCCACATATGAGTTTTTGTTGTTTCTGTGCTTCAAAGCCAGCCCTAGCACAAAAGTACATGCGACTCTAATCTCCAGTTCATTACCAGAAAGCTCCAGGACAGCACTCAGGCTCTGAATTCAAGCCCCAGAAACACACACACACACACACACACACACACACACACACACACACACACAGTTTTTGTAGTTTAACATGTTCAAGGCTTTTCTTTTTCTTTTTCTTTTTGTTTACCCATTTTCCTCTGATTCTGTGTCCTCTGCCTAGCTTCCCTCTTAGGCACACATGTATATACCATATGTGGGGTCAAGAACATAGAGTCATCTAAAAACAATGTGACAATTAAGAAGAGGTCCTTTGTTTCTTGAGTCCTGTTTACTTTGTTATATCTCGTTGCATTTTGAATTTAATATCTGCATATCAGGGAGACCATGTTATTTTGCTCAACATGATTTGTTCTAGTTCCATCCATTTCCCTGTAAATGCCATTATTTTGTCTTTCTAATGGCTGCATAATATTCCATTGTAAATAGGTATCACAATTTTTGGATCCATTCATCTGTAGTGGGGAATCTGGGATGTTTCCATATCTTGGCTATTGTGAACACTGCAGCAGTGAACATGGAGGTGCATGTGTCCTTGTATCCTGGTTCCTGTTGCTCAGGGGTATGGCTGGGTCATAGAAAAGGTCTATGTTTGGTTTTTTGAGGAACCACCAGATTGCTTTCCAAAGTGGTTGTATTAGTTTACATTGCTACCTGCAGTGCAGGAAGATTCCTCTTTCTCCACATCCCCTCCAACATTTGTCATTGTCTGAATTTAGGATATAGGCCATTCTAACTGGGGTAAGGTGGTATCTCAGGGTTGTTGTTTTTGTATATCCTTTACAGCCAGGGATGATGAACATTACTTCATGTGTTTCTTTGCCGTTTTTACCTCTTGTTCTGAGAAGTCTCTCTTTGGCTCCCTTGCCCATTTAATGATTGGTTTGTTAGATTTGGGAGGGGTTCATTTCCTGAGTTCCCTGTATATAATGAATATTAGGCTTTTGATATATTGCTGGTAAATATCTTTTTCCCAGTTAGTTGGCTGTCTTTCTAGTTTGGTAGCTATGTCTTTAGCGGTGCAGAAACTTTTTACTTTAAGGTAGTCCCATTTGTCGAGTCTCTCTCCAATTTGTTGTGACCCTGGGACTCTGTTCAGGAAGTTCCTGCCTGTGCCTATAAGTTCAAATGTCTCTCCTACTCTGTCCTGCAGTAGATTCAGAGTGTCGGGTTTGATGTTGAGGTCTTTAATCCATTTTGAGTTGATGTTGGTGCATGGCGACAGGCTGGGGTCCACTTTTAGTTTTCTGCATGTGGCTGCACAGTTTTTCCAGCACCAATAGTTAAAGAGGGTATGTTTTTTTCACTGTATGCTTTTGGCTCCTTTGTCAAATATCAACTGAACTGCAAGAATGTGGTTTTATTTCTGGGTCTTCTAATCTATTCCATTGATCTTCAGGTCTATTTTTGTGCCAATACCAAGCTGTTTTTGTTATTATGGCTCTATAGTGTAGTAGAGCTTGAAATCTGGTATTATGATCCCTTCTGCATTGTTTCTTTTGCCTAGAATTGCTTTGGCTATTCTAGGTCTTTTGTTGTTCCATATGAATTTTTGGATTGTTTTCTCTATTTCAGTAAAGAATGTCACTGGGATTTTAGTGGGAATTGCATTGAATTTGTATATCATTTTTGGCAGTATGGCCATGTTCACAATATTAATTCTGGCTATCCAAGAACATGGAAGGTCTTTCCATGTCCTCATTGATTTATTTCTTTAGGATTTCATAGTTTTCACTGAATAGGTCCTTTACATCATTGGCTATGTTAATTCCTAGATAGTTTATTGTTTGAGGTTATTGTGAATGGGGTTGTTTACCTGATTTCCCACATATGAGTTCGGTGGGTGCCTGAGTGACAGCTCTGTGGGCTGGGGCTGTGGCTTTCATCCTGTGCCAGTGGAGGAAATAGGGATGGGAAAAGATTAAGCCCTTTGCCCAAGTGCCCTAGTGCTCGGTACAGTCCAGCCTCAGAATATCTAGAATGCTGACCTCTATGCCTCATTGAGAGAGAAGCAGCCTGATTTTTCTGGACCAGCAAGAAAACAGACCTGTTCCTACAAGCAGCCCATCTGTATTGGACTAATATAAAGCTTTATTTAAAAGATGAGCTTATAAAATGAGCTGAGACAATCATATCACTTGAGGATTTAAACTAAGAAATAGAAAACAAGGGGTTAGTTATGAGATCCTAAACACAATGTTTGGCGGGGATGGAAGGCTACAGCCACAACGAAGCCTGCAGAGATTAGGGGACCACAATTGGCTCCCTGCAGAACCTCCTGGTTCCCAAAGGCCTTGAGGCTCAGGTTCTAGCTTGTTTTGCAGATACTGGGGTTTGAACTCAGGGCCTCACTCTGGCTCAGCTTGCTTGCTCATGCTGGCTGGCACTCAACCATTTGAGCCATGTCTCCAGTTTGTCAGGTTCCAGTTTATATGTATCTTCCAGTCCCTGCTCTGTCCTGCCAGACGCACGAGGTGATTCCAGTATTTCTCCCTTGCAACTAAAGATTTTTAAGGAACACTCCAAGGTGGACCAGAATCAAAACACTTGCCTTCCCACTGAGCCCAGGGCTTGCTATTTCAGGGATGGGGACAATGTGTGCAAATTTCAGCAGAAGGCCATTTAGGGGAATACATAGTGCATATTAAGTGTATTTTAATGACAATGAAAAAAAGCTGTAATGGGGACTTGAGTGGGAACAAACAGCCAGAGAGGCAAACTAAATCCCCTCTCAATTTAAACTCAACCAGTAGGAGGGCCCCAAGGAACTGAAAATAAGTCCTCATCAGAATGCCCTGTGCATGGCATTCTCTGCTCTCTGCTCTCTTTCCACCTAACTAACCTCTCCTCCCCCCCAACACACTTCCTTCTTGTTTTCCAGCTTGCAAGACAGGGATGGCAAGGGAGACCAGCAATCACATGTGGGCTTCTGCACCCCAATTCTCAAGGCTGCCAGAGTACAAAGAATGCCAAGATAATGGTTTCTATCTCTGTGTGGCCCTTTGACACACAAGCTAATGAACATATTCTAGGTACAAATCGTTCTTTCCCATGAGCTGTTCTGCAGGTTTCCAATGAAACAATTACTCCCATCCACTTAAAATGACTCAAGGACAGAGCTGAGGGCTGACTTATGTCAGCCCTGGCCGTTTGCCTGCCCTCTCCCTGGCCTTAGCATTTTAGAATACAAAACGCCCCCAGCTCTTCCACATCTCACCCCACGCACCTGGCTGCAAGGACAGCTGGCTCTGCTCTTCTGTCCCTCTGGTGGTGCCTGGCAATGTTTTTCATATGCTGAACCGGTAGGTTCATGCTGTTGAGCTACAACAATGGCCCAGCCAGGAGGGGTTGGCTCACCCTCTTGCTTCTCTGAAAAGCTGCTTCTACTCCACAGGTACCTACCTAAGGGTCACCTTTTGAAACCATCTGAAAAGAGCCTATCTTATAATCAACAGTTCCCAGAAATTACTCACCAGTCACAGGCTATGAAAAGAAACAGATTTTGACAAAGTGCTTCAATGTATATTATTGCTCCAAGTTTGGCAGCGCTGAAGGCCAGCTATTTGAATAGTGTCAGATGTTGTTTCAGAGAGGAATTGGCTTTTAAGAGTACAAATACTTGGAAACACCAAGAGAAAGCAAGAGCAGGAATTTGAGGTAGAATTTCAGGAGCATGAGCATGATGATCTGAAAAGTTCAGAGTTGACCTTTCATGATCTGAGCATGAAGAAAATCAGTAAACCAGAGGAGGAAGTGAGCGCTAAATGCAACCATGAATCAGGAACCTCCAGAGTGTAGTGGTTGTCGTTCTGTTTGGGCAGTACCACAGTATGCTGAAGTGTGTTTAGGAAAATGGAGGAGAAAGGAAGGCAAGAGGCCAGACTCAGTCTTCTACAGGCAAGGACTGTTCATTGAGATAGAGCAGCAAGGGACACCATCTTCCTGCAGGCTTGGAGATTTTATAAAGAGCTGGGCTCAGGAATGGGTTTTATGAAGTCTGAGCAAGGAGGCAGAGGTTAATGAAAAAGCCACTAGGTCTAGGGAGGTGGGGCACTTTACGGTTAGGCCCACAGTGATTTGGTTACAGCCAGGCTTAAGTAGATTGCCTGTGTCAAGCAGTCCGCATATCTTTAGTGGTTTGTCTGATGATTATATGCACCTGGAAAAAACAGGGTGGGGGTCAACCCTTCATATTCCATCTTTGGATACATAGAAAGAATGGGCCAAGAGGGGAGAGGCAAGTCCCTCATATAGGGTCTTTGATACATAAAAAGATTGGGCTGAGAGGGGAGCAACATAGAGTTATGAGAACAAGGCAGATTCCCATCAGTGTGGATCTTTTTTTTTTTTTTTTTTTAAAGCATTCTCACATGAGAGATCAACAAATGCCACTTCAGTGTTCAAGTATGCAAGGCAAGCACTCTACCACTGAGCCACCTTCCCAGCCCAGTACCAGTGATTTAATCCAGTACAAATCAAGGAAGTATTGAGGAGGTATTTTACAGATGTGATTATAAATTAGTTGACCTTACATAAAGGACTTTCTATCATGTGGGCAGGCTTCATTCAATCAGTTGATGGTGTTAAGAACAGAAAGTTGTCAGGAGAAAAATTTGTGCCTCCAGTTTGCAATGTCAACTCCTGAATAAATTTTTGACCTTCTGGCTTGTCCTAAAGGTCTGATTTGCTAGCCCTTACAATTGCATCAACAGTTCTTCAAAATATATGCCTTAATTACAAGCTTTTCTTCAATGGAACTGACCTATACAATCACTTGTATGGTATGTACTAGAGTAATAGTTAAAGTGCTTTTGCTCTATATTTCTTCTCTTCCTGCCCATCCACCCCCTTTAGGAACTGTGGATGGAACCCAAGGCCTTATTTATGCTAGGTAAATGCTCTGCAGAACTACATCTCCAGTTCAAGTTTTAAGCTAGAATAGTTCAAATCTGAACAAGTGGACAAGCCTGCTCTCTGCCCTTCTATGAGTTTGTGCTTAGCTAATTGATAACATCCTTTTTTTTAATGTTAGAGGTTGAACTCAGGATCTTGTGCTTGCCAGGGAGGTGCCTTACCACCTGAGCCATGCCACCAGCCATTTTTGCTTTTATAATTTTTCATATAGGGTCTTGACTTTGTGCCTGGGTTGTCTTCTATTTACATTTCCCACTGAACTGGAATGACAAGTGCATACTGTTAGGTTTTTTGTTTTTTGTTTTTTAATTTAATTTAATTTTATTTGTGGACATACTGTACAGAGGGGTTACAATTACATGGGCAGGATAATGCGTACACTTCTTACCAAGCATTGCACCCTCCTCCTTTGATTTACCCTTCACATCCCTTCCCAGCCTCCCCCCTCCCTCCCAATCCCAATCCTTCTCCTTCCCCCCCTTCCCTCCCCCCCCCACCTACATTGTAAAGCTCGTTTTGGACATGACCACTTGTACTTCTCATTGTTGCAACAGGTCCACCTGTATCCTTAAACAACTGGATTTTCCCCATCTCCTCCACAAGTTATACTGATATCAAATATAGTGAAAGCAGGGGTTATACTGTGGGGGAGGGACATACAAAGCAACAAAGAGATAATCTTATAAATGCGTTAGAAACACATGCATGAAAGAAACTGTTAGGTTTTTAAAAAGAGATAGCCAAGTAAAAACCACACCACGCATGTGGTATTCAGGTAAGAGGTAGGTTTATTCATTGTTCCGGCTGGCACCAGGCCATATTGGTCCTCCATGAGGCTGGGAAAGACCTGGGAAAGAGAACGTCTGGGTCTGGGCTAGGCCTTATCTAGGGTATGGGCGGAGAAAGGTGTGACCACATCAAATTCAGATGTGACCTCAGCAGATGCAGATGTGATCTCTTCCAGGTGTGCCAGTTGCCTAGGTAACGCAGGTACTGGGTGGAGACTTTGCTGCGAGGAGGGTGGAGTCTGCTTGCCATCCAGGAGTGGACCTTACACATACCACCATCCCACTTTTTACTAATTGAGATGGTGTCTTGTGAAGTTTTTGTGCCTTCGCTGGCCTTGAATTTGTAACTTCCAGATCTCTGCCTTCTGAGTAGTTAGGATTACAGGTGTGGTCTACCTCATCCGGCTAACTGACAACATTCTTAATTTCAACCCAATGACACAAATGCTAGAAAGTACGAAGTGAGAATGAAATTTGGGTTGTGAGGCTGCCTGGGGTGGGGGGGGGAGAGGGAGGGAATGGGGGTGCACAAAGCATGCTGGGTGGTAAAGAATCAGTGAGGAGCATTCCTTAATGCAGGCCACAGGGTTCTGCTTCCTCTCACTAACATCCTGACCTCAGACCTTCAGCTGTGAATTTTGAGGATAGAATGTGAGAAGTCTGAATTACCAATGGCATATTGGGTAAGATAGATTCCCTAGTCTAGATAGAAAGGCCAACCCAAAATATACCGCACACGAAAATTCCTTTTACCAAATACAGTGACACAGACTATGAGAACAGGGCTAATAGAGAACCAGAGCCAACCAGATAAGGCTGTATGTGCATATGTATCTACAGGATGAAGTTACTTCCCAGTGTCAAATATGGGAGTACTTGATTCATTCTTTATGAGAAAGAAATTTGACATCTCTGTCCCTGAATCACAGAAATTGACCTTTTTTCTCCCTCAGGAGATTTGAGCTCTGCTTGTCTTTCTCCCAGTCATTAAAGAACAATTAGCATGATGTCTGGTTGGAAACACCTCACAGGCCCTCACTACAAACAAGATGCCTTTCTAGTCTCATCCAAATCTATTAATTGCAGAAGAAAGATTAAAAACATTGCAAAACAGAAGAAGGAATCAATGTATGTGCCAATTACCAGTTTCTCTGTATGATGTCACAGAACCTGGGCTAGCTCTTTATAACATCTGCTTCCTCTTCATCCTGATCCATGGGCTAGCCTACATTTCCCAGACTCCTGGCACGTGTGATCGCAGGGCAAAATTTTGGCCTTTGGATTGTGGCCAAAAGCGATATGCACCATATTTCAACCTTTCTTCCCTGTCGAACTTCCCACACATGGTCCGGCATGTGTTTTCCTCTCTGGCAACAACTTAGTAAGTCCATTGTTGAAGATAGGAAGGATCCTGGATCCCTGAGTCACCACCTGGAGAGCTGCTTGCTGATCAAAACTATCTGTGCTGACATTCATTTTCACAGTGTTATGTCATGAAGATCTGCTCAAGCTACTAGTGAGCCCTTGGCCAACATTGTGGATGACTGGCATTGCTTTTAACTTTTACTATAATGCACTGCAGTGAAAGTGTGTAAGTTTGTTTAATCCACTGAGAATGCAATGAGTAGTAATGCAGCTAATATAATGAAATGCCCAATCAACTCTGAGTGTGGCTGCCATATCAAATTTATTATCATGAGACTGTAGAGGATTTTGGTTCAACACTGTCCTTAGCAACTTTTCCCCAATTAACTATGATACTGTGTTATGTGTTTGTTTGTTTTTTGTTTTTGCCAGTCCTGCAGGGCCTGGGTACTGTCCCTGAGCTTCTTTTGCTTAAGGCTGCACTCTACCACTTGAGCCACAGCACCACTTGCTGCTTTTAAAAATTTTTTTTATTGTAAAGATAATATACAGAGGGTTACAGTTACATGAGTAAGGTAATGAGTACATTTCCTATTGAGCATTGTTACCCCCTCCATTGTTTTCCCCCTACCATCCCTTCCCTCCTTACCTTCCCCGAGGTTCTTTTTTTTTTTTTTAATTGTGGTTAAGTGATTACATACTTTCCCAAATTTCACAGTATTGTGGAATAATGATGCTCATTTAAAGTCACAAGTTCATTCTAACTTTCCTGGAGCAAATTGTCTATCACATTCTATAACATATAACGGTGTACACTATACACCATACATGTGATCAGCAGCATGGGGATATTTAGTAGTGGTTCGACCAGATGAGTGGGAGTTCTTTGTTTTGTAAGTCCTGTTAGTTTTGTCGTATCAGCTAACATTTTGGATTTAGCATCCGCTTATCAGGGAACCATGTACCGTTTGTTTCCTTGCTCTTGGCTTCCCTCGCACAACATGATTCCTTCTAGCTCCATCCATTTCCCTGCAAATGCCATTATTTTGTCATTTCTAATGGCCGCATAATATTCCATTGTGTATAGATACCACAATTTTTAGATCCATTCATCTGTGGTGGGGCATCTGGGTTGTTTCCATATCCTAGCTATTGTGAACAGTGCTGCAATAAACATCACTTCCTGCTTTTATGTGGTACTGAGGAATTGAACGCAGAGCTTCGTGTATGCTAGGCAAGCACTCTACCACTAAGCCACATTCCCAGTCCATGTTATGAGTCTTTATGTGTTTCATAACCTGAAAAACATTTTAAATCATCGGTAGAGTGGAGTCAATGGTAACCTAGGAGAAAGCTAGATGCAGATAACTGGGGGGAATGGGAAACTGATTCTTTTCTCTTGGCATTTTGCCTATGTGTAGGTACCCAGCCACGAATAAGAGATAAATCAGTGTCAGTTTCTACTCATTTCTCATAAAATAAAACCAATGTATGAACACTTCATTGTAACAGCTGAGTATTAGCTGGGTGTGGTGGCTCAAGCTGGTAATCCTAGCTATGTAAGGGGAGAAGGGGACTACAGTTTGAGGCCAGCCTGGGTAAAAAGTTTGTAAGACTCCATCCCAACCAATGGCTGGGGACACTTACCTTCTGCAACACAGGGAAGCCTAAGTAAAAGCACTGCAGCCCAAACCCAGGTATAGAGATCCTACCTTGAAAATAACCAGCACCAAAAGGGGCTGGTAGGATACCTACTTAGCAAGAACAAAGCCCTGAGTAGATTAAAAAAAAAAAAAGTGTGTGTGTGTGTGTGGAAGGAACGGGAGAAGGAGAGTGTAAAGTGTAAGAGAGCTTAGTATTGTTGTTTCTTACTGATGATTTATTGAGGCTCACTTTTCTAGAAAATCAATACTACAGGTTATGATCTTCCAAAGATGATACAGAAAATAATTTAAATGTTGGGCATTTAAAGGGGAGACAAAAGTAAGGTATAAAGTACATATTGTGCCCAGAATGGCAGAGTTGCTGTATTAAATACTAAATGTATTCTTCTATCTATTTTTTTCCCCTTGTCTCTATCTACATAACCAGTCCTCTGAAACTACTTTTTGTTTGAACTAACTACCTGATTTATGTATAGTTTGCTTGGATAGGCTCTTTAGAAAATGTAATGTGTCTTAGTTTTTTTTTTTTAACCCTAGTGATAAAAAGGGGAAAAAAACAAGGGGGAAGGATTTAATTCAGAGGAACAGCATGTGTCTGGCAAGTGCAAGGTCTTGAGTTTAGTTCTCAGCTCTAGAAACAAACAAAATCTCCAAGTTATAGAAGCAACAACATAGGTTACAGTCAAATAAATTATATTGAGCAAAATAAGCTAGACCAGAAGAGTATATCCTAGATGATTTTACTCAAATGAACATAGGCCAAAACAGACAAACCTGGAAAACCAAAACCTGGAATAGTGGCTGTGGCATTAGTAGAGAATGACCGGACAGAAGTTTGGGATCTGTCAGTTTAAGATACACTTAAAGATCTGTACTGAATCATAAGAAAGAAACACTTCTAATGATACATAAGCAGAAGAATTCAGGCTGGAGCATTCAGGTATCTGTGAGTTGGTCTGAAATGCATCAGAGCATGAACAGATGGATGATGTCCAAGGATGTGATAAAACAGAGACAGATGACTGGATCTAGGTGATGCTTTCCACATAATTCCCCTATCTTCTCTGTGTGCATGAAGGGTTTGTAAGAAATTACTAGAAGAAAGCTCCTATTTTACATATTTTATTCTTCTTCTAGCAAAAGTGAAACCACCCCATGAACAATGCTGGATAGCTGGAAGCCTTCTAACTCCTGGCTACAGGACTGTCTTTTTTTGTCTACTCCAAGGTTAGAGCTTAGGGCCGGCCTCCTACTTCCTCAGCTTGCTCACGGCCGGCATGCTAGTATTTCAGTCACACATCTAGCCTGGCTTTTTTGCTGATTATTTTGGAGATGGAGTCTCTTGGAATTTTCTGCCACGCTGCCTTTGAACCATGATCCTCCAAATCTTAGCTTGCTAAGTAGCTAGGATTACAGCTGTGAGCTACTCTTGCTGGGCTTTCTTTTATCCTTTTGAAGGGGACTGTGACCGAGGGATGAAAAATCCCCTTCAGGATCCCTCTTCTAAATGGTTTTGTTTTTGCTGTAGAATATCTCTTCTCCCTCCAGCATTTTCTGTGTTCCAGTATCTTCCAGTCTTCTCCCTTTTGAGCAGTCCTTTAAGGTCTGCATGTGTGTGTTCTGTGGCTCATAGGTCTAAAAACAGAACACCTAAAATCTGTCTTCTATTAATCTAGCTTCACATTTACCTTGTTAACTACAAAGTGTTTTGAAATACCACACATTAATGTGATTTGTTCTCCTTCTTTGTTCCAAGAAGGTAGTTTAACAGAAATGTCAATGCATTGTGGAGAAACACGTGAGGTCTCCCAGGGAACTGAAAGGCAAGCGCAGATCACTGGAAATGGTGGCTAATGTCATTTTTCCCTTTGCAACAGGAACGGCACACACAGCACAACTTCACATGGAATGTTGCTTCTTTCCTGTTTGGCCAGAGGCTCTGTCCCCTTTGTAACACTGTCTTCTCACTATAGAGTCTAATTTTATTTCCTGTACTCAATTAATTATGCATTTCATTCTCCTCCCAGTGGGAGCACCCTTGATCATAAGGCTCTATCTTTCAAAGGTAATTATTTTTCTGAATCCTTTCAGCAGCTGGCCAGCCAACCTTTGCCTCACAATTATGTTACTTAATTAGGTTGTGTGCTTTGTAGTTTTTCACTTATTAACTATTAAAAAGTGCATCAATCACTCATGTTTACTATTTTCATTACTTACATGAAATACTTTCACATACATTTTACTACATATTTAAGAAGTCTTTAATTTTTAAAATAATCAAAAGTAAATCTAATCTTTACAATTTTATCTTCTCCAGGTTTTAAGCAGTGACATACTTTGTATGCTTTTATGTCTGTACCAGGGACATGTTTCTTACATAGGGTATAAAAAAACGCTGGGTTGGTGCTTTATAAACTTGAGCAGGGTTCAGAATCCTCTGGGGTGCGACTGAAAGGCAGATCTGGGACCCCCCCACCCCATCTCTAATGCAGGTGTAGTGAGGATATTTGAGAACTTCAATAAAATGTGCTTATTTATGTTTACGACATATGTACCTTCTTTACATCTTTTTATTGTTGTATAGTGTTACTCCATGAATGCTATTGGAAAAAGTGAGGTTTATTCCTCATGGAAGATGAAGAGGGCAGTCATGAGAGAAAGCCTGATGATTTTCTGACAGCCTCTCTGTGGACTTCTCTGTGCCCCAAGGCTAATTGTTTTCAAGCTGACTCCGGTAGGCATATTGCCAGCAAAGTCTTCTTGCAATTTTACATAGCATAAAGAGTGACAGGAGGCTAGCACTTAAGAACTACTGCAACATTCTATAAGGAAGGAATTGTTTTTAAATAAAGAAACACATGAAAAGGGGTTAGCAAATTCCAAAGGCTTTAAAAGACTTTAAAACTACAACAGTGCCCTGGTTCTCTAGTTTCAGTTGCTCTATCCAAAGGCAAGTTTTTCTCTTGATTTTTCCTTCAGGTAGAACCTTGATGTTCTTTACAAATTATTATTTTCTTCGAGTGAATGTATACATTATTACAGTAATGTATTACTAAAAACCCTTTCAGCTTATGGAAGCCTTACTCCATCTCATCCCTTCCAGTTCTTCAGAGCAATTAATTAAATGTGGAACATTTTTTGTTTTTCTAAAAAAACTGTCACAGCTTGAATCATTTTGTATATTATATAGTGGTTCCCTGATAATGAGTTAGTGTTTGCATCACTTCTATTTTCTCTTCATCTCATTGTCCCCAAGGTGATTACATTTGGGCTCAGCCAGTAATCACATTGCTATGAGCATGTGTTCTCACTGTTGCGAACAACATTCTATGCTTTTATTTCCTCTTCTTCCCATCCCTTGCTTTATTTCCAATGAATACTTCCTTCCAAATGTTTCAGGTCTGTCAACAGCATATTTGCTTTCTATGCCAACTACACAACTGGAATATTGCTCGTTTTAAGTCTTATTTTCTGGATCCCAAGCCATCTTCATTTTGGTTTTATTTAGTTCATTTTGCTGGAGCATTTGCTTTGGTAGCTTTCTAAGAAAAGAAACACATGAGGAACCTCTGAGTCTGTGGTCTTATTCAGCTCAGTGAAGATTATCAGTCAAAAATCACTTCTTTCATAGAATTTGAAGGTACAGTTCCACTGTTTTCATTCCCCCCTCAATTCTCACTCCTTCTTTCCTTTCTTAAAGATACCACAAAGAAGCTGGGCACCAGTGGCTCCCTCCTCAGGAGGCTGAGATCTGAGGATTGTAGTTCAAAGCCGGCCCCAGCAGGAAAGTCCGTGAGACTCTTATCTCCAATTAACCAGCAGAAAACCAGAAGTGGTGCTGTGGCTCAAGAGTGCTTGCCTTGAGCTGAAGAGCTGAGGGACAGTGCCTAGTCCCTGAGTTCAAGCCCCACAACTGACCAAAAAAAAAAAAAAAATTACCTTAAAGTGTGTTTAAAGCCAGATTGAACCCTATCAGAAAATCCAACTGATTTTCCAATGTAAAAATAGATTTAAAACTAATACAAGCCATCATCACCCTTCATCTTTAAGTTCTAATTACTTTTCCTGTTTACATATATATGTTTGTGTATTTTTTATCTCACTACGTAGTCCAGTCTGGACTTGAACTCAGAATCCTTGTGCCTCATTCTGCCAAAATTTTGAAATACAAGGTTTTTGCAAAAGAAACTTCACAAAATATAAAGATTTTGCATGCATAGTTGGAAGTGTGGAATTGCTTTAAGTTTCTTGTTTTTGCGTATGTTACTAGCTTCATATTGCAAATACCCCAGACTGCAAGGACTGGAGTTCAGCCCATATAAGGCAAGGAGCTGACAACCCTGGAAACAGCCCCCAACCACTAAGTGGGAGAAAAATACTCCGCTTTTCCTTCCTTTATTCCCCAGATATAAATATAATAGCAGCATTGACCTCTGTATCCAATGGGACTCTGCCCACTGTCCAGTTTTTCTATATTGGTACTTTTTGGAAAGAACTACTAAAAACCTCAGTACCACTGACATTCTATTAGTCTTAGAATCTAATTTTGGGGAAGCACAACCTGTGATACATTCATTTTCTAGGCTCTAGACTTCCAGATTACATCCCCCCACTCCCTCTCCCCCAACCCCCTCTATGACACTAGATTTTCTCTTGTTATTTTTCCATTAGAGGATCTGCTGGACATCAGTGGTGGTCATCACTAATAAACACTGCCACATTTAAAAAGCCTGACAGTGGCAGATGCCACGAGATGGGTGTAGAACAAGTGGCAGATGCCACGAGATGGGTGTAGAACAGCACCTGACTGTACTTTTCACTTGCATTTCTCTATGTCTTTGTATGTACAGATTGGCCATTGCTTTTCTTCTTAAATGACTTTTTCCCTCATCAGTCTTTGACTTCTATAAATTCTGGATACTAATAGAGTCCAGGTTATGTTCATTGCAGAGACCTATGTAATTGTTTTATCATGTTTTGTAACTTTTCTGCAATCCTTTTTTTGTTGTTGTTGTTGGTAGTGGGGGCTTGAACAGGACTGGGCACTATCCCTGAGCTTTTGTGCTCAAGGCTAGCATTCTACCACTTTAAGCCACAGCTCTACTTCTGGTTTTCTGGTGGTTAATTGGAGATAAGAGTCTCATGGACTTTCCTACTTGGGTTGGCTTTGAATTGTGATCCTCATAACTCAGCCTCCTGAGTAGTTAGGATTACAGGCATGAGCCATCAGTGGGCCACAGCCTCCCATTCTTTTTTGTGATGTTTCTTCTCTTTATGGAAGATTTTCAGAAGCTCCTTTTTACCCGATTTTCTGCATATTTATTTTATTGCTGAACACAAATGCCTTAATTATCTGAACAATTTTTCTTAAAGATATATAGTATGTCCAAGAACAATAATCATAGTAGATGTACCTAATATAGAGAATACTGATTTAGTCTGATATTGTCAACTATTTGTAACATATATTTTTCTTTTTTTTAACAAAAAGTTAAACACTTTTTTTTGTGTCTGATGTTTTTATTTATTATTATTATTATTATTATTATTTTTTGTCAGTCGTAGGTCTAAACTCTGGACCTGGGTGCTGTCCCTCAGCTCTTCAGCTCAAGGCTAATGCTCTACTACTTGAGCCACAGTGCCACTCCCTGCTTTTTCTGCTTATGTGGTACTGAGGAATTGAACCCAGGGCCTCATGCATGCAAGGCAAGCACTCTACCACTGAGCCACCTTTCTAGCCCCAAAAGTTAAACATTTAAAATTTTATAAATAGATTTATCCTAGATTTAATTATTATGCAATGGCTTTCTCTGTCCCAGGCTCCAAGTTAGGTAATGGAATGAAGTGAATAAACAAAGTTCATACATCCATAACTTCCAGAGAACTGAAAAAATTCAAAAATATAGGTCATTTGAATATGCACATTCAGCATTTAGAACAGAAATGATTTGCTAAAAATGGGGGTAGAGAACATACATTTTTCTTTACATATATACTAATATTAATAAAATGAGTAGCATACACAATTTTTGTAACCTCAGAAATCTTTGGCATTTTCTTAGTACTTAACTCCTTCTAACTGCTGCAGACCATCACATTTTATAGACTAGTTACTCACTTCCTTATTGGTTGACATGGGGGGGGGTCCTTCCAAGTTTAGAAAAACTGTTGCAACAAATATCTCCGGGTCCATCTCTCTGTTTACAATAACCTTCTAGAAATGGAAGCCCTTGATCCAAATCCAGGATATTGTGAATTCCAATTCATACAGCTAACTTATACCCTAAAACAGTTGTGTCAATTTACAAGGCAGAAAATGCTTTTTTTTTTTTTTTATTGTGAAAATACCGTACAGAGGGGTTACAATTACATGGGCAAGGTAATGAGTACATTTCTTTTTTTTCCCTAGCACAACTATGTTTATTTATGACTACATTTCTTATCAAGCATTGTTGCCTCCTTTGTTTCCCCTTCCCATCCCCTGTCCCCACCGCCAAAGTTGTGAAGTTCGGTTTTTGACATAATGTCTTGTACATCTCATTGTTGCAATGGGTCCAACTGTATCCCTATTTAAACAATGTTTTTGCCCTTCCCCTCCCCAAATTATACCAACATCAAATACAGTGAGATCAGGGGTTACACCGTGGGGGAGGGACATACAAAGCAACAAAGAAATCATCTTACAAATACGTTAGAAACAATCACAAGAAAAAACATTTGAATCCTTATCTTGGGGTTCATTTTACCTAACATCAACTTATCTGACTGTTTCTGCTTGTCTCAGACATATACTAGTAATTGCAAATAAGGGAAACCATGGGACCTATGTTTCTTTGGGCCTGGCTTACTTCACTTAATATAATTTTTTCCAAGTCTTTCCATTCCCTAACAAATGGAGCAATGTCATTCTTTCTGATGGAGGCATAGAATTCCATTGTGCACATATACCACATTTTCTTGATCATTCATCTACTGAAGGGCATCTAGGTTGCTTCCTTATCTTACCTATGGTAAATAATGCTGCGATAAATATAGTTGTGCTGGTAGCTTTAGTATGGTCTGGTTTGTGATCATCTGGGTAAATGCCCAAAAAATGGGATTGCTGGGTCATAGGGGAGCTCTAAGGTGGAGTCTTTTGAGGAACCTCCATACTACTTTCCAAAGTGGTTGAACAAGTTTACACTCCCACCAACAATGCAGTAAGGTTCCTTTCTGTCCACATCCCCTCCAGCATCCGTTGTTATTAGAGTTCTTGATTATAGCCACTCTAACTGGGGTGAGGTGGTATCTCAATGTTGTTTTGATTTGCATTTCTTTTATGGCTAGGGATGTTGAACATTTCTTCATGTGTCTATTGGCCATCCTTCTTTCCTCTTCAGAGAAGTTTCGCTTTAAGTCTTTAGCTCACTTATTTATTGGGTAGTTGTTGGGGGATTTAATATTTTGAGTTCCAAGTATATTTTAGATATGAGACCCTTGTCCATTGTATGGCTAGTGAAGATCTTCTCCCAATCCATGGGCTTTCTATTGATCTTGCCATGCAGAAGCTCTGCAACTTCATGCAATCCCATTTGTCCAACCTTTCTTTGATTTGTTGTGTTTCTGGATCTCTGTTAAAATTTCGGCCTGTGCCAAGGAGACCTAGGGTTTCTCCTATTCCATCCTGTAATTTTTTCAGAATGTTTGCTTTGACTCCAAGGTCTTTTATCCATTTGGAGTTGATTCTGGTACAGGGTAATATATAAGGATCTAGCTTTAGTTTTCTACAAGTGATTAACCAATTTTGCCAATACCATTTACTGAAGAGGCTGTCTTTCTTCCATTCTATTTTTTAGCTCCCTTATCGAAGCTTAGATGGCTATAGGTCTGTTGGTTCATTTCTGGGTTTTCAATTCTATTCCATTGGTCCTGAGGTCTCCTCTAGTGACAGTACCAAGCTGTTTTGATTACTATGGCCTTGTAGTAGAGTTTGAAATTTGGTATTGATATTCCTCCAGCACTGTTCTTTCTGTTAAGGATCATTTTTGCTATTTGGGGCCTTTTATTGTTCCATAAAAATTTTTGGATTGCCTCTTCTATTTCCTTGAAGAATGAGGCTGGAATATTAATAGATATTACATTGAATTTGTAGATAGCCTTGGGAAGTATTGCCATTTTCACGATGTTGATCCTTCTAATCCAGGAGTACGGGAGGTTTTGCCACTTTCTAAGTTCTGTTTTAATTTCCTTTTTCAGGTTTTTAAAGTAGAAAATGCTATTTCTTTTGCATACCAAATAATTTATCCTGCTAACATGGTAGCACACTTTAGTCTCATTTTTTTAAAAAAACTTTGTAAAGTTTTAGCTTCTAACTTGCTAATTTTGGTTTCTAGTAATATCCATTCTTAGTTCATTATCTCTATGAATTTTTAACTGCAGCTATCATTTTTATTGCTCTCTTTTGGGTAAAGAACATTACCACAGTGGCCCTCGAATCCCACAAAAGATTAGAAAGAAATTTCACAGGTCTCACAGTGCTCCTTAGGTAATCTCCTTCTGTTTCTTGACCATCCCTATAGATAATAATGGAGTTCTCAATTTACTGAGTCCCTGTTTAAGTCAAAAGAACTTTGTTCAGAAGTGTGATGTGCACAGAATAATTCACATGCCCAACTCTGATCTAATTTTGTTAAAAATGTGAGTTATAGCTCTCTGTTCCTGTCCCTGCCCTATAGACTTATCTATCTAGTTCCTATCTCTGTGGGCCCTTACATTAACTCATGTTCCCAGGGCACTCTCCCACTTCAGGCCTTTTTGCAGATAGATATGTTGCCTTGAGCAGGTATTGGGAGGAAGTTAGTTCTGGCCTTGGAGCAAGGGTGCTGAGCCAGTTATGCCAAGAGATGTTTCCTAAATGGTATTTAATATAACCTCCCTAATATTAATGAGGAATAAAAACATACTGCTTAGATATAATTATCCAGTGGCTAAGACTGTGACTGGGTAGTAGAGTGCAAACCTACCATGTGTTAGGTCCTGTGTTTGATCTCTAGAACCATAAAACAAGCATGCAAGAAAACACATAAGCAAAAAAAATTATAGATCTAAAGTAAATATATGTCTTTTTCCAATGTAAAAATACATTAATTTTAAGGGGCGAAGGGTCTGGCACAACTTGAAATAAACCAGAAAACATCTTTATATTAATCAATCTTCTCGTATACTTCAAATTTGTACTTAATGCCCTTTTCCTCCTGGACCTCAGAGAGCACACCTGGGTATCTGTAAAAGAAAAGGACGTGTGCTTTAAGTAGCATCCACTGAAAGCAGAGCTCCCCTGACTTCTCACCCAACAGGCGTCCACAGTATGTGAGTCAATCAGTTTTCCCTTTTTCTTCCAAATGGTAACTCAGCCACTGTTGAAGTGACTATCAGGCTAAGATACAACATAGACAAATGGTAAGACAAAATAGCAAATTACATGATTATAAAATGAAGTGCAATTTCTTATCCTGATTCCTAATTCTTTTCTAAAAACAGTTTGTCTTGTATCTATTCTATCTCCAACCTAACATGAAATTTCCTAAGCATATTTTGCAAGTGTTCCAAATTGGTACCATATTTCATATGTTAAACAAAGGAAAAATGAAATATCATCTATGGCTGTTTAGAATCCATGCAGGATATGGATTCTGTTTCCTGGATGCCACACATGGTTCTAACTCCCTATCTACCTGATCTTTGCTACCCTCGGGTATCTGCTCCTTCCAGCTTCCCATTCAAAAGAAGTTCTCTGTTCAATACTGCCCTAACCCCTGGGCTCCAAACCTGTACTCCTGTCACTCAAACCTTGTTACTTCACTCAGTGTGTGTTGGTGGGGGTTAGAGGCAGCTGCTGCCTCTAACTCATGCTCTAACTCTAGCTCATGCCTGCCACTGGCTGGTATCCTCATAAAAAAATCTGGCATTGCGCCTGGCATGAAAAATGCTCCAACAGTATTACAGGTTTTTGTCCCTTTAACTACTTTCGAAACTTATGGTAGGCAAAAGACACAAAAAAATTAATTTCTTGTGATATACATTATTAAATAATGTCAGACATTAATTTCTTCAGTGACTAATTACAGAGATTATTGTGATAAAAAGAAAGACAGAAAGTAACAAATAGCCTAACAATGTATAAGGAGAACACAATGGTATTTTGTCTGTAGTAATTTATATCTCAGACTAACAAACCATGTTTCTATTTGCCAACCATTTCTAATCTATTGCTGTTCCACTGTTTAAGTAGTAGTAGAGCTGTTTTTATTAAAGAAAATAAAAAGCCAGGCCTATTTTAAAACCATAATTTTAGTTTCTTTGGAGTGAGTCATGAAAAGTAGCATTTACATATTTTTTGCATGTGCACAATTCTCAAGAGTGTCAAGACTGTCAGTTAATAAGACAAAAGCAAAGTACCAAGACGTTCCTTTCACAATTAAGAATAACAACTTAGAAATAACTATCCTGCTGGCTGAATATGATCGGTAGCCATGGTAATTAATATTAATCTCCTCTGTGAAGAGGAGGATTTAATTCTTCTTCACTTTCACTTCTTCCTCTACTACTCATACATTTGTTTTAATAATGGTCAAACTTACCGCTTAACCATAATTGAAAACTTCCAAAGAATAAACTCTGTCTAAGATGCACACTTGGATTCAGAACTCAAATCTGGTGATAGAATTTGGGAACATCACCTATTTGTTATGAACTACCCACATAAGGACTCCTTTCTAGAAACTTGAAGCATCAAGAAAGGCAATGGTAATAAATAAACACCAGATCTGAACTGACAAAGGACCATAGCTCAGAGATAGAAGGTCAAAGAGGCAAACAGAATTCTTGAAAACAGGGGCTAGGAAGGTGGCTCAGTGGTAGAGCGCTTGCCTTGCATGCATGAGGCCCTGGGTTCGATTCCGCAGCACCACATAAGCAAAAAGAAAAAAGCCAGAAGTGACGCTGTGGCTCAAGTGGTAGTGCTAGCCTTGAGCGGAAGAGCTGAGGGACAGCGCCCAGGCCCAAAGTTCAGGCCCCACGACTGGAACCCCCCCAAAAAAACCCAATTATTGAAAACAGTTATCCAATAAATAACACACACAGACACACAACACACCCTGCAAACAAGACGAAATAAAAGATTTTAAGACATAGGCTCCAGAGGAAACATTTAAAAGGAGTGTAGACAAATATGGAACATCCTAGAGAGTTGGAAGTGGTGAAGTCTGAAGAGGAACATTAAGATCTACTTCCAGCTATCTGTCTGTTAAGGGGCATCCGTCCTAGCTGTGGAGCCAATTACTGTCTCAGTTACAGTTTAGGATGTTGTTTGTCCTCCATGGGTTCATGTGCTGGAGGCTTCTCTAGGGCAATCAGGAAGTGGTTTTGAGCCTTTAAAATGTGAGGCCTAAGAAGAAGTACTTAGGTAAATTGGAAGTGTGCCCATGGGACTCTCGTCTCTCTCTGGCTTCCTCTTTGGAGATATAATCTCTCCCCATTCATGCTCCTATCACTGTGATCTCAGTTTTCTTGAGGTCCTCTAACTGGTGCTGAGATGCCATTGGTATGATTTTAAACCTCCAGAACTGGGAGCCAAATACATCTTTTTACTAAAGTTAGCCTGCCTCAGGCATTACAGCAATAATCAAGGAGACAGCTTCTTTGGTATTCATCTGTTTTTGACTAGATAGTTACAGGAAGGCTGGTAACTACAAGAAAAAGCGTATTTTTCCTTAAACAAGAACCTGCTGATATATATTTGGGCCTGTTAGTTTGGTTGGGGATTCATGTGAGACTGAGATAGAAAGATTTCTTCCAAGATGGATGATTGAGAACAGAACCTCATAGGACAGACTGGTATGGTACCATTGAAAGAATACTTAAGAGGAGGTAAACATGTTTGACAGGAAATGTACTCATTACCTTACTTATGTAACTGTAACCCCTCTGTACAACACAACACCTTACAATAAAATAAAATTAAAACCCCAATTACCCACTCCCTCCACCAAAGAAAAATACTTGCAGAAGCAATGATCTATGGAGTTTAAAAAAAAGGCAGACACAGAGTAAAACCATCTCACTTTGTTAATATTAACTTCTGTTTTCAGGTTTTAATCATTTGTGGCTTCATCTACTTTCTAAATTTATCTTTTTTTAAACCTCACCATACTTCTCACTTTCATTTTTATTTCATTATATTAGTACTAATTTTTTTCCCTCTTCTAAGCCAAGAAGTAGAGTTAATAAAAGATACTATATTTGAACTGAAGCCTGGATCACCACAAAAGGATACTGATAGAGATAATGGGAGTCTAAACTAAGGAGGTGGTATGGAGGGGGAAAAAGAGGAAATGGAAAATGATCAAAGGTTGTTTCAGGACAATAGGGAGCAATGACAAGTTTTCTAATATATTGAGGACTGGAGAGAAAGTCTCCAAATGGAGCAGTGTTACAGTCTTTTGGAGCTTTCCTTTTTTTCTCTATTTAATGAAGCCTGACCTACTCCATGTTTGCCCTTTGGAATTCCCTCCACTCCATGTTAAGGAGGTTGCCCTACTGGTAATATACATTGAAATCACAGAAAACTACAAGTATTGCAATGGAAGAGAGATTTTTTTCATTGTCTTTCAGTCTTGTTGAGAATGTCTGCTTCTGAGCAAGGGTTTTGTTCCTATCTCAATCTACTCAACATTAAACTTTTCTAAGACACTTGAAGAAATACTACCAAACCTTCATAAGCTGTGCCAAGAAAGAGAAGAGGAGGGTGTCTCTTACTCATTCTCAAGGTCAGTTTTTTTCCTAATACCAAAATCAGGTACCGACATTAAAAGACACATGAACAAATAAACCTCTGTAGATTCAGCATTGCTTTGAGATGTAAATGTGAAAATCCTTAACAAAATACTAGCAAACTGAATTGAGCAACATTAAAAAAAGGTTATAAGAATGACCAAGTTGAATTTGTACCATAATGTAAGATTAAGTTAACATAAAAACTAAGTAGTATTTCATATTAATGGTATATTAAAGCACTTGTTAATAGACAAAAAAAAATCACACAATCATCTCAGTAGATTCAGAAAAGCAAATGACAAAAATCTAACATTCCTCTGTGATAAAAAATACTCAATGAACTAGAGAAGGGCTCTTCTCTGCTTCAGGGTGATACGGGCATGTGTGACAATCCCACATGTAACATGCTGAATGCTTCTACCTAAGATCAAGGAAACAGTGTTTAAGCATGTTTGCTCTACTCACCTTCTAGGAAATATTGTATAAGATTTGAGCCAAGGTAATTTGGCATGAAAAATTAAAAAAGAAAATTCAGATCTGAAAAAGAACTAGGTTATTTCTATTTGCTGCCAACAATTATAATATATATAGAAAGTCCTAAGCAATCTCACAACTAATGAATTCAGTGAAGTTGCAGGATATCAGTTCAATAAGCAAAACACCACTTGTATTTCTATAAACAGGTCGTGAAGTATGAGAATAAAATTAAGAAAAAAGACCACTTATAATAGCATCAATAGAATACTCAAGAAATTTAATGAATTAATAATATAAGACATTCACTAAAAGCTATAAGACATTACTGAAAGAAATTAAAGGATCTAAGTAAGCAGAAAGCTGTCATATGCTAAAAGCTTAGAAAACAATACGGCTAAGATGAGAATACTCCTCAGAGTGATTTTCATACACACAGTATTTATCAGTATCTACCAGTTTGCTTCCTGACAAACAAAAACACTAGTCATAAAATTCATATGGAGATGTAAGGGACCTAGAATAGCAAAGCAAAATAAAACAAAATTGGAAGACATATACATATATTCCTGATTATCAAGTTTGTGGTATGGCATTGGCATAAAGACACAGATTGGGTTCAGTGGAAGATAACTGAGTTCAGAAACCTCTCTCACATTTATAACTACTTGAGATTGTTATGATGGCTGCAGAACCTGGCAAATACATAACAAGTTACATACTTTCAATAGTGAATGTTACCATGTGTGAATGCTGTTAACATTTTCTTTCCTATAAGAGTCAGAATGTTATTTATCAAGGATCCTGAAGGGTCATAGCTTTGCAGAGTTCCAGGTGGGAACAGTAAGATTTGGAAAAGTACTGAAATGAAAGAGATTCACACAGTAACTCATTCTCTCTCCCTTCCTTCCTGAGCCTGGCAGCTGTCCTTGAGCTTTTGTGCTCAAGGCTAGTGCTCTACAACTTTAGCCACAACTCCACTTCCCCTTTTTGGTGGTTAATTGGAGGTAAGAGTTTTAGGCTGGCTTTGAGCCAGAATCCTCAAATCTCAGCTTCCTGAGTAGCTAGGATTACTAGTGTCCCTCAGTAGTTCATTCTTGTGGGTGATAGCCAAGAGAAAAAAGTGAAGAAGAGCTGAGATCTATATTTACCTACTGTGAGAATCAGTAATAACGAAGTTTTTTTTTAACATAACATATATGAAATCATCAAATGTAGTTTTTCTGTGTAATCACCTTTGGAGCCTAAGCCGAAGTCTGTATTTCAGCTGTTTAGTTTTTACAATTTTCAATTTTTCTTTAGAATAAGGAGCCCAAGAAAGCTGAGGTCCTAGTAGCTTGTGCCTATAATCCTAACTACTTAAAAAAAGGATCTTGGTCTTAATATTCCTTTGGGTATTTAAAAAACAAATGTACACTCACAGAATAATTGCTAGACAAAATAGAATATTTAGAAGAATGTGTTAAAAGCAGGTCTAAAAGTACTGATGAAACATTTTTCTTTTATTCTCTCTATACTCAATAGCTGAATGATGCTTGTAAACTGAAATACTATTTTAAATCAGGTGGTCTCATGTTAGTGTCACAAATGTAATTTCTTCTCTCTATCTCCACCTACTGCTACCACATTAATCAAAATCGGCTAATCTTTGACTTGAACCACTTCAACTAAAGGTTGCTGCTTCACTCTTGCCTCCTCTGGTCCACTCCATATAAAGCATGTATAGCTATCACAGCTGTCACAGCTGTCTAAAAATGCAGCAGGTCTGATCCCATTAGCCTTCTTCTTCTTCCCAATGCCTGTAGTATTCTTCAGGTTCAGGTATTTCTGTCTTAGTCTCTGAACTGTTTCTGGTTCCTGGTATATTTCTCCTGCTTCTGCATGGCTGGTTTCTTTCATTTTGTTCTTATCTTACTTGTTACCTGTCTGAGAGGACTTCTCAGGCCACAGCATGTACTACCTCAGAGCACCTTGATTCTATATGCAGTACTTCTTTTCATCACTGTCATTTGTTACCCTCTCTACTACTATAAGGAATATAATCTCCAGTTGACAGCAATATCGGCAAGCCAAGTCATTACTAATGTCTTCAGTGCCTAGAACAATCTGACTTTCCTAGAATGGACTAATAATAGCTCTTCCATTTGACAAAAATCATTAAAACCTGAACCCTTCCAAATTCATGCAGCCACTATGGGAATCAGTATGGAGGTTCTTCAAAAAAACTACAAACAGAGGTATTATATAATCTGACTGTTTCACTCCTTGGCATATACTTCAAGGAATGTAAGTAAGCATATAAAAATAGACACCTGTACCCATGTTTCTAGTGGACTACTTACAACACCTGAATTATGGAATCAGCCTAGGTGGCCATCAACTGAAAAATGGGTAATAAAATAGAAATGTGGTATAGATACACAACAGAGTATTACTCAGCCAAAGAAGGATGAAATTATGTTGTTTATAGGAAGATGGATGCAACTAGAGATCACTACATTAAATAAAATAAGCCAGACTAAAAAAGACAAACATTGTATGTTCTCTCTTATGTAGAATCCAGACCTAAACAAACATAAAAAGAACGAAGAGATTGTTTTGAAGTAGAAACAGCTGAAGGGCAAAAAGGAAGGTTATGTGGGGTTGGGGCAGGGTGTGAATATAATCAAGGTACTTCATATATATATATATATATATATATGAAAATAAAATAATTAAGCCTATTAGAAATTACTTAAAAAGTGGAAGAGATAAGGAAGAGTAATAAATAACAGAAGGGGTGAATCTAATCTAAGTCCATTATATAGAAATGTCACAAATGAATTCCTTTGTATAATTAATATATGTTACTAAGACAGAGGTAAAACAAAATATCCAATCATTTCCAAGTTTGCTGAAATTGATTTCCCAAATTACTATAGTATCTATTTATGTTGCTATTAATCTGTCTGTGTATCTATCTGATACATGGTTATCCCAAATTCAATCTAGGAGAAAAAAAAAATCAACTCTTTTCTGTAATCCTTAAGAGGGCAATGCAAACATACTTTAGACTAGTTAACCACTCTCTACTTACTCTGGAAGAAGTTTATATTTTTCCAAATCAATTTCTGGGAAAAATGTGTCACTTTCAAATTCCTGCATGATCCGTGTCACAAATAGTTTATGATGGCCTGGCTGATTCATGGCTTCCTTTAAAACAAAGGGAAATATACATTTTCTTAATCTGTGTCAAAAGAGAAACTCTAAGACTTTCATTTTAATTAGTTAAGTTTATATCAGGTAGTAAAGCTAGTAAGCTTATAAGCTGGTGTGCTTACAAGAATTCCTTTTTAGGTAGGGACTGGTAGCTCATGCCTGTAATCCTAGCTACCTAGGATGCTGAGATCTGAAGCCTTCTGTTCAAAGCTAGCTGGGGCAGGAAAGACTACAAGACTCTTGTTTTGTTTTTTTTTGGGTCCGGTCGTGGGGCCTGAACTCTGGGCCTGGGCGCTGTCCCTCAGCTCTTCAGCTCAAGGCTAGCGCTCTACCACTTGAGCCACAGCACCACTTCCGGCTTTTTTCTTATGTGGTGCTGAGGAATTGAACCCAGGGCCTCAGGCATGCAAGGCAAGTGCTCTACCACTGAGCCACCTTCCCAGCCCAAGACTACAAGACTCTTATCTCTAACTAATCACCAAAAAGCCACAGTGGAGCTGTGGTTCAAATAGTAGAACAATGGCCTTGAGAACAAAAGCTCAGGGACAGTGCCTAGGCTCTGAGTTCAAGCCCCAAGAAGGGCACAAAAAGCAAAACAAAACAAAGCAAAAAAACCTCTTTTTTAATTTAATCATTCAGTTTGGTGTTTTCCTTTGGCTGCTGTTTTAAGAATTAACCCCAAAGCTGGGCACTGGTAGCTTATACCCGTAATCCTAGCTACTCAGGAGACTGAGATCTGAGGATACTTGTTTGAAGCCAGCCCAGATAAGTCCATGAGACTCTTATCTCCAATTAGCCACTAGAAAACTAGAGGTGGCCTTGTGGCTCAAAGTCTCAAAGTGGTAAAGCACTGCTAGACTTGAGCAAAAGAGCTCAGGGACAGGGCTCAGGCCCTGAGTTCAAGCCCTATAAACAACTGAAAAAAAAAAAAAAAAGAATTAAACCCAAAGGAAAATTTACATATACATTACTGGACAATATAATACAATTTTATGAGATCTTTCTTATTAGAAATGCTTCTATAACAATTGTTAACAATTGTTCTTAGTCTTTTTTGTTGATAATTTTTCTGCTGCATATAGTATTATTAATTTTTTTTTTTTGGGTTAGTCATGGGGCTTGAACTCTGGGCCTGGGCACTGTTCCTGAGCTCTTCAGCTCAAGTTGAATACTCTATCCTTTGAGTCACAGTGCCACTTCCTTATTGATAATTTTTATAGAAAAAAAAAGCTGGTTTGGAACAAATACTTTAAAATTTTAATAGAAAGGATGACTCCAAATTGCCCATTCAGTTCGGTACTGGTAGTTCACACCTGTAATCCTAGCTACTCACAGGTTGAGAGCTAAGGATTGCAGTTTGAAATCAGACTGGAAGTAAAGTCCATGAGACCCTTATCTCTAGTCAACCATAAAAAAGCTCAAAGTGAAGCTGTGGCTCAAGTGGTAGAGTATGAGCAAAAGAGTTAAGAGATAGTGCTCAGGCCCTGAGTTCAAGCCCAAGTACCAGCATCAAACAAAAAAACGAAAGAACAAAATCAAACTGTAGATCCAAGAAAGCAGTAATAATTTTTGTTCCTCAAACATACATAAGGAACAGGAAAAAAATTCATATACATACATACATATATGAAATTCCAGGTCTGTGTTATCACTAAAATTCCTAAAAAGGGCACAGAACAAACTTTCAACTTCCATTTTTGATATTTCCAGTTATATTAAATCCTTTAGTATCTTTGCTACAACTAAATATTCTACTAATTTTTATTGTTGCCCAACTAGAAAGACTTACAGTACTTACCACAGTTCCATCCGAAGTTGTATAAAATTAACCAAGTTTTTCATAGAGGTCTATATACTAAGTATTTTAAGCTTCGAAGGCCAGAGGGTTTCATCTATTTAGGCAAAAGCAGTCACAGACAACAGACAACACTAGACAGACAGGCACGGCTATGTGGCAATGAAGCTTTATTTATGTGGTCTATCGAAAGATCAGCCTGAATGATCTACCATCTATTAATGATGGAAGCTAGGTGAATAATGAAGAACTGCAGGTTTTATTTCCTTACCATAAATCAAATTATACAAATGCATTGAAGTACTTATAGAATTTACTTATTTATATAGTTTTATAAAATATAAAGAGAGTTAAGTCACTGTTTTATAGACAACATAAAATTGTGGTGAAAGATGTTTACTCTCCTATGAACTGTCTTAAAAACAAAAGTAGAAAAGAAATAACATCTGTAACCTAGCTGTCTGTATGGCATATCTACATCACATGTATTAAGTACTTAGAGATACAGAAATAAATACTTGCTTTTATTAGAGAACATAAGGGTCCATTTTGCTGAGGGTAGGTCATAAAATGGAAGGGGATGCTGTCTAAGAAGTGCAGATTTTTAGAGTCAGGATTTGTGAAGAGGATTGATTCTTGGCATAGATTGGGCTTTCAACAATCTTCAGAGGCCATGTTTTGGGTGCTTGGTCCCCAGTCTATGCTGCTACTGGGAGGAGGTGGAACCTCAAGAGGGTGGAGCCCAGTAGTTAGGAAGTTAGGCCATTGGGACAATGAAGGGGATATTAGGACAATAGTCTGTCTCTTCAAACTTTTTTACTTCTCTGCTGCCATGACATGAGCAGTTTCCTTTTGTGTGCTCCTACCACAATGTTTACATACTTTATAGTATTCAAATCATTCATTTTCAGATGAATATGGTATTGAATCATTTAAAATGTGAGTTTCTCAACAAAACAAATAACTAGTTTTCTTGAAGACACTCATATTTGGATGAAAAAAATCAAATAAAATAAATGGGGAGGGGCTGGGAAGGTGGCTCAGTGGTAGAGTGCTTGCCTTGCATGCATGAGGCCCTGGGTTCGATTCCTCAGCACCACATAAGCAGAAAAAGCTGGAAGTGGGGCTGAGGCTCAAGTGGTAGAGTGCTAGCCTTGAGCTGAAGAGCTCAGGGGCAGTGCCCAGGCCCAGAGTTCAAGCCCCATGACTGACCCCCCACCCCCCAAAAAAAATAAATAAATGGAGAAAATAAGGTTATAAAAATGTAAGAAATTGAGAAGGAGCCTAGAATTGTTCTTTCTCAAATAAATTTAGTGGATATATGTTTCCATAAGCCTAAAAGGGTATGGACTGAATTTCTTTGTGTCCATAAATATTAATCTGGGGCTAGAGGATTAATTCAAGTGATACAGGGGTATGAGGTCATCAGTAACACACACACACACACACACACACACACACACACACACACACACAGTATGAGGTCATCAGTAACACACACACACACACACACAGAGTATATTTAAGAATCAAAGAGCTCCTAAAAAATCTAACGTTAGAAGTTATTAAGAAAAATGGAAAAAAAATTCTTTTGTACCCTATTTTTCCTTATGATATGACATCATATCCTGTACCCTCACATTATATGCAAATTGTTGAGGAAAAGCTTTTGTTCTACTTTGAACAAACATACATTGAGTTACCTATCACCTGAGAGCCCTATGCTTTTCTCAGTGAGACGTTTCTCAGAGAAACAAAGAGATAACAGCATATCTAGATAGAACACAGTAAGGTGTGAATGTAATTCTCAGAAAGAATTTTAGGATGGTTTTAACCTGGAAACTTCAGCTAGTGTTTTGAGCTGAAAATAAACTGATATGTGGGAAGATGTTGGTCAAAGGATAAAGATTTCAGTTCTATAGGAAGAGTACATTTAGTGGGTCTATTGTATAACTTGATGGCTATCATCAGTAACAATGTATTGTGCTTGTAAAAATGGCTCAGAATTGATTTTAAGTGTCCTTACTACAAAAAATAAGTGAGGTAGCATACATATTATTTAGCTCAATTTAGCGAAATGTACATGTATTTCAAAACACCTTGTTCATAATATCTGTGCTCTTACTTGCCAGTTAAAAAATAGTTAAGGAGAAGAACTAGACTGAAAAAAGAAAATAACTGGTATAGACTAAAGAAATTCCTTGGCATGGCAGTGTCAAATGACAATTCTAGCACACAAGTTGTTTAGCTTGTAAGTAGTGATAATGTGCTCCTTCTAAGGCTCATGGTTTAAATTTTTAGTTTCAAACAATGGGTTATATCCTATCTTCTCATCTTCTCTTTAAATGGCAAGAGAGCTGAAATAAAGTAGGGGGAACATTTAGTTTATTTATAGATCATTTTACTTACCTTATAAACAGAACTGCCTCCTACTATCCAAACCATGTCTACTTTATTGTTTAATTCTGGTTGCTCAATAAGTTTTAAGGCTTCATCTAAACTTTTGGCCAGAAAATGAGCTCCTTGTGGGGGTTCCCTGAGGGAGCAGGGGGGAAGAAAAAAAAAAAAGAAAAATCACAGGTTTTGAAAAATCTACACATACTAGTATAATAATCTGAATAAGAAGCAGTGATTATAAAACTAGAACCATCATAAATATGAAATTTCAGTAAAAAATACTTAACATCAGTATGGTCTATAAGCAGTATCTAGTATACATTTTGCACACAAAGGAGCCTTATCAACTGAAACACAAAACCTCATGTGGTATCTCATGAGGTTAGAAAAAAATCACAATAGTTGTCCCTGTAATAGGGGGTAAGGATTAACTGGGTAAAACCATGACTGGGCTCCCTGGAGGTTAAGATAATGTTCTGTTCTGAATCTTTGACCAGGGTCTGGCTTACACAGGTATAAACTTGTCAGAACTTAGCAAAAATATTTACTTCAGCAGAAAAACTCAATAAAATAGTAAATTACAGTTAATGATATATATGAAGTATATAGGCAGAAATATACTAATATCTGCAATTTTTAAAGAAATACAAATGTAAACAAAGCCAACTAATGGACAGATGGGTGTGATAAAACTAGCACCACAGAATGGTATTGAGAGAATGTAGGTGGAGGGCATAGAGCTGCTGTTTACATGTCTTTCTGTTTGAAAATTTACATGATAAAATGCTGGAAAGAGCAGGGTTTGATGACTGTAGAAAAGACTGGAGCAATAGTCAAACTGTTAATATGTGGTTACTTTGGGAAAGGACTTTCATGTTTTGAACAAAACCAAAATGGGTGAAGTATTTGAAAATCAGTGTAACAATTAAACCCCAGAAGGGAAGAGGATTTAAAATAATTTCATTGTTTCCAATGACTAGCTCAATGTCTTTCAACCTCCAGAACTCACTCATTTTGGTGAGGAGGTGAGGGGACCTACAGAATCTACGCTCTCATAGTAATTAGATACAGAAGAGACATATTAATTCGCTGTCAAGTTCTCAGCCTAGTGCTTTAAAAGTATTATGTAATTGCCCTTGAGCTGGTAGTTATGACAATGATTAATCAAGAACTAATGGAGATTATTCATTCTCTTAGCAGTAGGCTCCCTCTCTTCTTGGTATCTATTTGACTTTTCTCCACTCTCTGTCATCTTTATGGGAAGGAGACAGGATAGAGCAAAGAATATTCTTTGACTCAGGCTAGAAAAAGAAAATGGAGGTCAGGTTGAAGTTAAAAGCCTGATGTTAGCAGGGAAGCTGCAGGAACTAGTTGGACTAGATTGCTGAAAGAGGATCCAAAGTGGAAGAAACAGGGACCGGGACTTGGGAGAGAACACAGTCTGGTTAACAGTGTAGGATGACAGGGATAGTTGAGGTGATTTTAGGAACTAAGGATGATGAAGTAAGCATTAATGAGAGGAGACAAATGGAAAAAAACCAACAACAAAACTTGACATGAGAAAGTGGAAGAGGTATTCCTGCAGCTGGTGGGTAATAGTTATATGATTTCCCAGAAGGACAAATTATTGGCAAGAATGTCTACGAGAAAGGACAATAATTTTGTGACATAAATAATTCCTTACACTTTGTAGTAACTCTGGAAATGAAAAACAAAGATTAGCCTGGTGCTGGTAGGTAGCCGGGCGCTGGTGGCTCATGCCTGTAATCCTAGCTACTCAGGAGGCTGAGATCTGAGGATCGCGGTTCAAAGCCAGCCCGGGTAGGAAAGACTGTGAGACTCCTATCTCCAATAAACCACCAGAAAACCGGAAGTGGTGCTGTAGCTCAAGTGGTAGAGCGCTCGCCTTGAGCTGAAGAGCTGAGGGACAGCGCCTAGACCCAGAGTTCAAGCCCCACGACTGACAAAAAAAAAACAAAGATGAGATTAACGATTTGTTTCAAATTTAAGTTATAAAAAAGGTGCTGGGGTTCTGTAAGATATTGCTATCTGAGCCAGGTGTGGTAGTTCATATCTATAATCTCAGCTGCTCAGGAGTTGGATACAAGAGGACTGTGGTTTCAAGTCAGCCTTGGACAAAACAAAGAAACCCTACCTGAACAATAAACTAAAAGCAAGGAGGACCAGGAGCATTGCTCAAGTGATAAAGCACTTGCATAGCAAAGAACAAGACTCTGGAAATCAAATCTCAATATTGCCACTAGAAAAATAGTTGATTTTTTAGCAGTTCAGAAATGTTTTACAGGAAATATGCTCAGCAATGCCTAAAAACTGAGGTAATGTTTGAGTTCATCAGCTTGTTCACAGAATACATTCTAAAAAAGAACACGATAAGCAAGGACTGAAACATTCCATATTAGGACTTGTTTCATTGCTAATTTCCTTTCCATCTATATCTATATCTATATCTATATAGCTACAAATATATCTTCAAACTAACTGAGTTTTGATTCCCCAACAAGAAAAGGCTGGTAGGTGGTAGTATACATAATCTGTGTCAACATGTGTGGACATGTTTGGTGTGTTATTTGTGATGGAGAATCTTGTATTCTTCCAGGTAACTCCCAGAGAATTAAATGAGATGTTCCATTTAATTTAACTACAACTCTGGTTGAGACTCCTTTTTAACTAACAGCTAAATGAGGGGGTATATACCTGTCATCCTAGCTTTGTGGGAACCCTAAAGGCAGATCACAGTCTAGGTTTGTGGCTGGGCAGAAGACCCTATCTCAGTGTAAAAACATAGCAGGAATGGGTTACCCTGAGATTCAGTTTCTTCTACACTGGGGAGAGGTACAAAATCAAGTACCTTTAAAAGGTTGCATAAACAAATATGTAAGTGCTGGTACTTTATGCGAGACTCAGAAGAGCCTGGCATACGCAGGTGCTCAGCATATGCATGCAATTGGCCAGCAGGTAGGGAAACAAGAGAAGGGGCAAGAAAGAAGCCTAATAAATTTTTTTACTGACTGGTATCACTACTACTGTGGCATGCCATATAATAAAGACTTTAAATTTTCTTTTTTAAAAAAAAAAAGCAAAATATACCAATGTTATATGTAAATATATAAGAAGCAACCAAACCCAATTACATATACCACAGGAGGGTCATACAGAAGAAATTAGACTCATCATTTGAAAAGAAATGCTGGTTTAACTGAACATCTCCCCCACTGAGATTCCTTTATGTTTGTTTTAGCTCAAGCTAGCCATAAATAACCTTGAGTAGTATTCAAGAATATGGTATTAAAAAAAAATCCCTGGGAATGGAAATACAGTTTGTGAATCTGGATTCTACCAAGAGAAGGATAATCAAAATATCCTAGCAACCAGGACAAAGAACAGCATGAAGATGGAGGCAGATGACAGGCTGCACATCAACCAGAGGCAATTAGTGCAATGGCCAGGCATTTTCCAGTCTAGTACAGATATGGGAGAAAATCTTCATATGCCTGAAACCCTCAGTGTATGGCTGTATAACGGGTTTAACTTGGCTAGTATATTATTCAAATAGTAATCCAGGTGTTGTTGCCAAGGTATTTGGTAGATGACTTTAATATGGGTGGGTTTCATCAAAATACAAACCACCTCACAAGAAGAGATGAAGCTTCCCCAAAGAAATTTTACTTGTAGAACTGTAGCCCCTGCTGGAGAGTTCTAGTCTGTCCTCCCTGATGCCCACTCTAAAGACTTTTGGTCTTATGGAACTATCCCCTACATCAGTGATAGCAAATTCCTTGCAAAGAAACTACTGTAGACCCATCTTCACTGGGTCTGCTTCTCTAGCTCTCCCTTCCCCAATTACCACAAGCAAGCAGCTCCCTCACATGCTGTATTCTGAATTTTTTTTTTTTTTACTGGATTATTTTGTTAAGGAAGAAATGTTCAGCATCTTGATTCAGTAACTTCTGACCAGATTAAAAAAAAAAAAACACAATAAAATGAAACAAACAAAAAACTCCCTGAGGTTCAGAAAGCTATTATGGTAGGTTAGGACCAGTATGAATAACCAATGAAAAACCTCAGTACATGTCATAAATGAAGTAAATGACATTGAAGCCACTAAGGTCGAATTCAGCTACTGGAGTTGACTTCATGAGCTATCTTGGTATTCCCCCAGCACCCCAAATCCCTAAGGCATTTCCAAACATCAGGAACTATTATTATTGGAGTACCATTGTTAGTTTGAAGGACAAGAAAATTCTTAGCAGAAGTCAAGTAGACACAGATGCTTCCTTCTTCTGAAACTTCCTGAATTATCTCAGTATTTTGAAATGTTTTTAACTTCAGATGCTGGATAAAGAATACATGTATGAAATATACATATATATATATATATGTATATATGTATATTTTCCAGTCCTGTGGCTTGAACTCAGGGCTTGGGCACTGTCCCTGAGCTTCCTTTGCTCAAGGCTAGCACCCTACTACCTGAGCCACAGAGCCACTTCCAGCTTTTTTTGTGTATGTGGTTCTGAGGAATCAAATTCAGGGCTTCATGCATGATAGGCAAGCACTCTACCACTAAGCCACCTTCCCAGCCCCCAAAGTATAATTTTTGTATTATAACTAACTAGGAATAATAGTGGACTCAAAACTCACATCTTATTGAATTGAGAATTGAATCTAGAGAATGATAGCCACTTAATTTTGGTAAATCTTAACACATAGGTATTTTGATATTTGTTGAACTAGAAAAAAAGTTACCTATTATATTGTATAGTTAGTATTTGAGCCCAGACTAATGATTGCAAATAAATGTGCAAAGTATCTAGTACAGTGAAATTTAATTTTAATGTAACTTCAGAATAAGTTGTTGCATGGCATTCGCTGCTTATTCATTTTCTGTAATTACCTTAATGATATTAAACAGCCTGATAGTTACTTTTATACAATTTCATTCTTTCACACTGATCTGAGCCCTAAGAAACAATACAATTTTTTAAATTGTGTGTGGTGAGTTTATGTTATGGTACTTACTTGAGTTCTCTACTAAGAACTATATTAATTCTGTCCTTTAAAGGTCGATTCTTCTCAGGAATGGAGAACCAGGTTTTCCTACCCATAATCACCAGATTCTGTTTACCTATAAAGTTACACAGGGAGAATAAATGCATTTAGGGAATATACATATATTTTCATAGTTACACATGTAGGCAGATATGATTGTTATACTGACATCTAGTGGATAGTCTTTACAAAAACTAAAACAGCTCTACAATTATCACTATCTAAATACGGTAACCATTTTCTTTTTTATCTAACCCAGCGTTTGTTTTTAACTACTTGCAACCACTGCAGTGAAGAAAAAAGATTCAGGGTTGAAGTGCTCAAGTTGAATGTAATCTGTCATTTACTATACAAATCATATTAACACATTTTACTTTCCTTAGCTAAACAATGAAGATAAAAATAATGTAATTCCTTAGAAAGACAAAAAGTCAAATTGCTTTGTGAAATGGCAACTGCTTTGTAAAACTGTTTAAAGATAAAAAAGAATACTTCTTACACTTAGCCATTAAGGGGATTAGAGATGTAGAACAAAGCTTACCTCCTAATAAGTACTATTACAGTTGCTGTTGGATGTAATCATACCATTCATGTTTATGCACTTTATAGATTTATTGTCGTACTTTAGAAAATAGGTCCTGCCTAGACACTGGTGGCTAACGCCTGTAATACTAACTCAGTATGAGGCTGAGATCTGAGGTCATGGTTCCAAGCCAGCCTGGGCAGGAAAGTCTGAGACTCTTAATCTCCTTAAACCCTAAACATTGGGAAGCAGAGCTGTGGCTCAAGTGGTAAGAATGCCAGCCTTGAGCATAAAAGCTAAAGGATAGCGTACAGGCTCTGAGTTCCAGCCCTACAATGGCCATATGAATGAATGAACAAACGAACACGAACACACACACACACACACACACACACACACACACACACACACACACACACACACACACACGAAGTTTTTAATGCTCTACTTATCTTAACCTTAAAAATACGTTCAGCTGTGCCTCTATACCTTTCAGTATTATACCTCAAGAATAATGCTTCTTATATAAAATGTTTATACATATGATTTCCATTTTTACTTAAATACTTAGAACTCTTAGATATTTTGGTCAAGGTAATATTAACAAGTACCAGACCACACTCAGGATTCTTGGGAGTGGTTTGTATTAAAAAGGCTTCTTGTCATCCCATTTACACCAGTGACCTGAGGGCCAATACAAAGGCATTTTGTCTGTCCTATTAATGTTGTGTAACACCTAGACTATTGGGGATTCATGGTTTATGTTGCCATTCCTCCTCACCACAAACGGATGTATTTCTTAGGTTTTCATCAGAATATCCTTTCATTCATATTCTTTTCTTTGGTTATAGTCCTCTCTCCAATGGCTCAATTTACCTAGTTCTTCCCCTAGGAATGAAATTATCCTGGATGTCAAACATGCAACTGAAAATTGTCTACAATTGCAACCCATTCTCCACTCATTTATTTTCCAGGTCACCTAGACTTGGCCACACTGGTAATCGGAGAGATGCTTGATGACTTCTTCCATTACCTTTCAGTTGTACATATCCAACACTCAATATCACATAACTGTTTTTTAAAAATATGTGCGTGTAAGTGTGTGTGCGCCTGTGCACACACACTGGGCTCTTAGTGTTCTTGTGATTTCACTCAAGGCTGGTGTTCTATTTGAGCCACGCCTCCAGTACTGGCTTTTTGCTGGTTAATTGAGTAAGAGTCTCAAGGATTTATCTTCCTGGGCTGGCTTTAAATCCAACCCTCAGATCTCAACCTCCTGAGTGAGAGGCTAGTATTACAGAGGTGAGCCACCTACATCCAGTAGTTTAAAAGTTTTTACATCCCACTGCCCATGCTCAGGCTTTACCACCTCTTTCAGCAACTATTCCAAAGCACTAACCTCTGCTGGCACTTTGCCCCCAAACGAACAGCACACGTAAAAAGAACGTTAAATCAGGAACTGTGTACGATCACTGACTGGTAGGAGGGGAGGTGGCAGCTTACCATGGCAAATCTCCTTTAAAGTTCACATTACCTTCTACTGTAGAGGTTGTGGTCATTCTTTGGAAATACTTGAATTCATTCCTGCAAGGCAGAAAAACAGCTTACTCAGAATTGTATCCCGCGGGCTCAGGCTGCAACGCCCAGGGTAAACTTTCTACCCAGGGTAAACTTTCTGCCCAGGGTAAACTTTCTGTGTAGTAGATGGTGCTAGCCCAGGGCGGGGATTTTGCTCCAGGTCAGAGCGCTAGGGGGCAAAGGGCCAGCGCAGCCCCAGGATCCTCACGGAAATCAACAGGTTGGCCCGGCGCTGCGGTGGTGGAAGCCAGAACTACCCACGGCCCATCCGGCTTCCAAGTCCCACCGCAGCCCCGGCACGCAGGCCAGCCCGGCGCAGCCCCGCCGTGCCTGGGCCAGCGGCAGCTTGTGCCAGCTCCAGTCGCCCCACCTAGGCCCAGCAGGTACCTGAGCGGGGGCCAGGGGAGGTCCCCATTTTTGCCGATGCCCATGTTCTGGGACACGGCGACGATGCAGTTCAGCGAGCGCCCCATGCCGGCAGCAGCGTTCGACTCGAGCTTTTAGGGAACAAATGGTGCACGCCGCGGGTTTGGCGCGAAATTGCGGGCGCCCCGCCCCCTCCGTCCTATTTGTGCAGGCGAGGCCCCGCCTCTTCCCGCCTCGCCGCGCGAACGGGTCGCAGCGTACGCGCACGCGCGCAGGCGCCGGCTGGCTGCAAGTGGCGGGATCCCTCTCCGGGCCGGCCTTGCCTGCAGATTGCCATTCTCTGCCCGGCAATGTCTCGCCGGAAGCCTGCGTCGGACGCACTCACGGCAGCCCGCTCGGCCCCCGGAAGACAAGCAGTTCTGAGTCGGTTCTTCCAATCTACTGGAAGCCTGAAATCCAACTCATCACCCCCGGGTGCCTCCGGGAAGGGAGAGCCTGGCTCCGCAGCGCCCCCAGCGTCCGCGGTTCAGCCGCCTTTGGTAGGTTCGGTCCAGGAGGGGGCGGAGCCTCGGGTAGGGGGCGGGACAGTGTGGGAACGGGCGGGGTTTGCGGGTGATCTGGCGATGGAGGCTGCGCGAGAAACTGCAAGGTGATTGGACCAGATGAGAAAAGGGGACGAGGGGGTGTGTGGGGTGGGGGCGGGGGAAGAAGCTTAGTGGGTGTGTTAAACCCTAGATGTAATCCTAAGGCTTTCTTCTTCCCTTTGAGGTAATAGACTTGTGGCCAGGGTGACACCAGTTGTTACTGGGAGACCTTTTTCATGAGTTGATTATTGAAAGAGAACTTTACTTATTTATATATTCCTGTTTGAGTAACTGGAAGAAAGCTGTCATTCTAAGTCTTAACTGTCCAGAGCGCAGCAGTCTTGTGCAGTATGTCCTATCACTGTGGGCAGAAGTCCTTCTGTGCAGGTTCCTAATGACTGGAAAGTGACGTTTAGTTTGGGCAGATAAATGTCCTATAGATGTGAATAGTTACTCTGGGAGTACTTTCTGTGGCTTGCTGTCCTTGAACAGAACAAAATAATTATTTTAAAGTGTTTCTGTTTTCTTAACTAGGAATGTCACCACAGGCTAAGCCCAAGGGTCACTCCTTCTTGGGGCTCCCCTGTGTACCATTCCCCAACCTTGGGCGGGGGATGTGGCTCATTTGGTAGAGTGCCTGCCTTGCACGGGCAAGGCCCAAACTGATAGTGCGGAAGGGTACTGCAGCATCTTTCAGCTGCCTACCAGATTTTAATGTGAGTAACAACTAGGTTGCTTCAAAATTTTGCTTCTTTATATTTTGCTTCCTTATAGTATCACTTCTGTCTTTTGCCTTTTTTGAGGGTGACCTAATTTTTATGAATTCACCAAGACTATTTTGTATCTACCACCTGAGACTGGTGAAGGACTTAGTTTTTCTTCTGTTTTCTGCTGACAAATAGTTCATAATCTTATACCATCTTTAGTAGCAAACTATTTACACAGGAAGTTAATTATAGTTAACATTTCAAAAATGAGTTGTTCATGTATTACCTACTTTTCCCCTGTAGTTTTCCATATGTTAAATACATATGTTTCTTAGGAGTATTTTACTTAACATCTAAGTAGGGTAATTTAAGTTTGTAATTTGAGATAGGTAAGGGTTGATTGAATAAAGAAACTAGACTGACTTTGTTTCCTGTAATTCTAGGAGGGTTTGAGATGCTAAGGAGGCTTATGACTTGCTAGTTTCTACGTAGGCCTTCCATTTCTAGAGCGAATGTAGGTCATTCTGTTATGAATAGAAGTCAAGATACTTATTATTCACAAGTTAGGTTTAAATTACTTCATGTATGGTGAAGCATTCTCAGAATGGAGGTAACATACTCTTCTAACTTCTATATTGCAGTCTACAAAAACTGACAGAAGGAAAAAAAGACCACTGGTGAATGATGGACCTGTTAAAAAGAAAACAAAGAAAGCCCAGGAACAGGAAGGAGGAAGTGACTTGGTAATATCTGGCAGTCCTGGTGAGTTCTGGGTGATGATTCTTCTCAGCCCAGTCATGGCACTGATATGTTTGTGTTCTCCCAAGGGGAAAGAGGTTGGCTTTTGGATAATTGAGTCTTCTTCCTTTGTGGAGTGAGATCTATTTATGCTGGAGGTCCTGGTGGTGTGTGTAGGAAGCTAGGGGTAGTTCTACAATTTAGCTTATCCCAACTTTCTCCTTTACTTCCTTTAGCCATTTTTATCCTTCTTATAAAATGAAACAGTCTTGTTATTGATGTCCAGCACTGTCTCTTCACCTTGCTGTTCTAAAACTCTGCACCCATGAAACAAGAACTCTGTAGTCTCTACCCACAGCTTCTGGCATATACCATTCTACCTTCCATCTCTGTCATTTGGCTACATTTATTCCTTTTTATTTCTAGGCAGTATTTCACCTTTTCTTAGATCTTTAATATGCAAGTTATTTTTTTCATTTATACCTCAGATCCCTAGGAAAAGGAAACTTTGGTACTTAGAAGTAAATATATCCATTGGAAAAGGAATTTAAGTATATATTTTGAAAACTTAGGGATTGATAATAAATGAAATAGAATATACGTTGGAAACAATCTTAAAATATATATTTGGAATAAGAGCAATCATGAAAGGAAGGCAAAGTATGTATCAGAAAGCTTATAAATTTAGGAAGGAAGATTTCCATTTTTTTTTTTTGTCGGTCGTGGGGCTTGAACTCTGAGCCTGGGCGTTGTCCCTCAGCTCTTCAATTCAAGGCTAGTGCTCTACCACTTGAGCCACAGCGCCACTTCCTAGAAGGAAGGTTTCTGCCAAAGAGTCTTAGCTATTAGCATATGTGACATCATGCTAACGTTTTTGTTTTAGTTATAGAAGAACAGTTTCCCTATTTTTCTTTCTTCTGGGCAGAAGAGTTTTTTCTTTATTATTGAGTTTTGCACATTGATTTTTCTGCACTTGAGCTTAGTTTTTAAAAATATTTAATTTTTTTATCCTGGCTGGAGTTGCTTAAAAAGTTCTTAGATCTGTGGGATTATTGTTCTTAACAAATTTAAAAAGATTTGTTTTTTTCTTTGCCAGAATTCTCTCAAATGTTTTTCTGCCTCCTCCTCTCCCTTTTTAGCATTTCTTACTTGGATGAGTATTAAACCACTTATATGAGCTGTCAAGTTATTGAGGCTCTTTTCTTTTGTTTGCCAGTCTTATTTCTCATCGCCCTTCATTTTTTTTTATAGAATAATTATTTTGTTGCCATTTTGCTGGTTTTCTTTCTTTCTTTCTTTTTAATTTTATTTTTTAAACTTTTTTTTTATATTATTATTATTATTATTTTTTTTTCCGGTCGTGGGGCCTGAACTCTGGGCCTGGGCGCTGTCCCTCAGCTCTTCAGCTCAAGGCTAGCACTCTACCACTTGAGCCACAGCGCCACTTCCGGCTTTTTTCTTTTTGCTTATGTGGTGCTGAGGAATCGAACCCAGGGCCTTGAGCATGCAAGGCAAGCGCTCTACCACTGAGCCACCTTCCCAGCCCTATTTTTTAAACTTTTATTTATTTATTTATTTATTTATTTTTGCTTATGTGGTGCTGGGGAATCGAACCCAGGGCTTCATGCATGCAAGGCAAGCATTCTACCACTGAGCCACCTTCCCAGCCCCTCTTTCTTTTTTTTTTTTTTTGTCGGTCGTGGGGCTTGAACTCTGGGCCTGGGCGCTGTTCCTCAGCTCTTCAGCTCAAGGCGAGCGCTCTACCACTTGAGCTACAGCGCCACTTCCGGCTTTCTGGTGGTTTATTGGAGATAGGAGTCTCATGGTCTCTCCTGCCGGGGCTGGCTTTGAACGGCGATCCTCAGATCTCAGCCTCCTGAGTAGCTAGGATTACAGGCGTGAGCCACCAGCGCCCGGCCCCTCTTTCTTTTTTTTATAAATGTATTTTTTTATTGTGAAAATACCGTACAGAGGGGTTACAATTACATGGGCAAGATAATGAATACATTTCTTATCAAGCATTGTAGCCTCCTCCTTTGTTTCTCCTTCCCATCCCTTCCCATCCTCCCCCTTCCCCCCCTTTCCGTCCCCCCCACCAAAGTTGTAAAGTTTGTTTTTCGACATAACGGCTTGTACATCTCATTGTTGCAATGGGTCCTCCTGTATCCCTGTTTTAACCATTTGTTTTTTCCCTTCCCCTCCACATATACCAACATCAAATACAGTGAAAGCAGGGGTTATACCATGGGGGAGGGACATACAAAGCAACAAAGACATAATCTTATAAATATGTTAGAAACAATCGCATGAAAGATCTTTCTCTCTCTCTCTTTTTTTTGTCAGTTGTGGGGCTTGAGCTCTAGTCCTGGGAGCTGTTCCTGAGCAATTTAACTCAAGGCTCATGCTCTACCACTTGAGCCGTAGCGCCACTTCTAGTTTTTTTTTTTTTTATTGTGATTAAGTGATTACATATTTTCCCAAATTTTACAGTATTGTGTTGCCCTTCATTTTTGAGGTATTCTACTGTCATATTTTCAAGTTCAGTGGTTTTCTGTAGCATCTAAATCTGTTAAAAATCTTATTCATTGAGACATTCATTTCAGACATTATGGATATTCTTGCTGGAGTTCCATTTCTGTTCTTTTTGACCTTTTCTTGATTTTTTTGTTAGCATACGTTTAGCTATATAGAGGGAGATTTCACTGTGACATTTCCATGCATATATACAGTGTATTCGAATCACTCTCCACTCCTCTCTCATGGTCCCTTCCCATCCCCTCCATCCAACACCATCCCAGCAGGGAAGGTAAATTTGTTCCAAATCAATTGTTCACACTTAGGAAAATACCACATTGAAACCCCCTCATACAATAAATGTATACTGATTCTAAAATAAATTAAATTTAGAATCTAAAGTATTAAAAACAAAGGTGAAGAGAGGTAAAGTATTGAGATTGTTGCCTGGTGCATACTGACAGTTGAATAATAAATTCTCAAGCCTCATCACTTCTGCAACTGCATTTTGTGTTCTGAATGTTATCAGTGATACAGGGGAAATACTCCATTTTGGTGTGCTGCTGCTTACAGCACAAGAAAGGGTCAGACTTATGGATGGACTAACCTACTAGAGTAAAGGCTACTTTAGACCTCTCCACCAAGGTTTAGAAACAATCCTTAAAACGACCAAACATTATAAATAAGTATTTATTTAATGGTCTGGAGGTGGTGACTCATCCTGTATCCCAGCTACTTGGCAGGGGGAGAAATTGGGAGGATGGTAGTTGGAGGCTAGTCCAGACCAACACCCCCCCCCAAAAAAAAATAAATCTCCATTTCAACAAAAATGCTGAAATGGTGGTATGCTTTATCCCAAGTGTGGGAGGACAAAGGTAGGAGGATCATGGTTTGATGTCAGTCCTTGGAAAAAATGAAAAGCCCTACCTGAAAAATAACCTGTAGCAAAAAGTGCTGGGGACATGGCTCAAGTGAGAGTGCATCTGCCTAGCAAGTGTAAATTCCTGAGTTCAAAACCTGTACTAATGGTAAAAACAAAGCAAACTTAACTGCCTGACTGAACCAAGTCTGATAGTCTTTGAAGAATTACAGAATCCTGCATGAGACAGTACAGAGTTCAAACTATCAATTTGTAGCAGTAAAGTCTAACATTTTCTTTCACTCAAGGGGTGTGGGAATCTTTTTGTGTCCACAGGCGTGAAATACACACACTTACTGTATTGCTTTTTTTTTCTTTTTCTTTCTTTTTCTGTATTGCTTTTAAAGACTAATTCAATATACATTTCAAAGAGGAGAAAGTGATACTAAACAAAATTAACATGCTACATTGTTGTTTGAAAAAAAGATTTTATATATCTTTTTCTAGCTAGAAGACTCACAGGAAAATCGATAGGTTGTATATCTGAAAAGAGTTTTCCATCTAAACCTTGAAAAGTTTTAACTTATAAAAATGATCATAGCGCAACTTTTGTCCTCAGGGTTGTTTTTATTTCTTGGCAGTACTGAGGTTTGAACTCAGGATTTTGCATTTCTTGGCATTCTGCCACTAAGCTACACCTCCAGTTGTTTGTTTTGTTGGTTGTTTTTGAGACAGGGCTTTACTTTCTGCCTAGATATGCATCTGAGCCTGGATCTACTTGCTTTAGTCTTCCTGTCATTGCTGAAACTGCTTATTACCAGTCCTCTTTATTTTAGAAACTCCCTTTATTTTATTTCCAGAGATTTTGGTTCACTAATTCCTGAAAGTATTGAGCATTTTATATGTAAATAGTATGAGTTCTTGATTTGCTTAATTTCTGACTTAGGGTTTTGCTTCCATTGGGTGTGCCAAATTTGTGATTGCTTATCATTTTCCTTTCTAACTTCAGATATTTCATTTGCAGTTGTCACCTCTCTAGTTTCCTGTCTGCCTTTAATATATAAAACCAAATAAATAAGGCAGATGCAAAATTCTACGGTAGTTTTTAATGGGTTTCAGAAGCTAATGAGCCCAAGGTTATATATTTCTTTGCTTTATTACAATGTAACATTGTAGTAAACATCATTTTTTTTCTTAGCTTTTTGAGACAGGATCTAACAATATAGATCAAGCTGACCTTGAACTCAGTGGGTTCCTGCCTCAGCTTCCAGAACGATGGGATTATAGTGTAGGTGTGATATACTGTACCTGTCTAAATTCATTGTTTTAATAGGATTTCTCTTTTTAACAAGTTCTTGCTGGTTATATAAATCAACCTAATGGGACCAAAATACTATTATTATTTTTTATTTCCAGTAGTTTCTGAAGAACCAAAGAGACATCTGAGGACCAGGAGCCTTTTAAAGTCACTGGAAAAACTGAAAGAGTTCAGCTGTGATTCTGCCCTCCCTCACATTAGAGTCCAGACAGAGCCATGCAGGGAGAGATTTGCAGTTCTGCCAAAGTGTACTGATTTTGAGGACATCAGTCTTCAGCGTGCAAAGAGTGCAATTTCTACTGAAGATTTCAAGTCACAAAGTAATCAAAAGGTATGTCACTGAAGCCAGGAGTTGGTGGCTCATGCCTATAAGGAGGCTGAGATCTGGTTGGAAGCCAGTCTGTGTGAAAGTCTGAGAATCTTTATTTTCATTTAACTACCAAAAAGCCAGAAGTGGAGATGTGGCTCAAGTGATAGAGTACCAGCCTTGAGCAGAAAAGCTGATAGACAGCACCCAGGCCCTCAGTTCAAGCCCTAAGGACAAGCATTACCTTCCCCCCCCCCAAAAAAAAAAAATGTATATAACTACACCAGAATAGGAGGTTCTTAAGTATCATTTGAATCAAAGGAGGGAGCTTTTCTTTCTTAGTTTCTTTCTTTTTTTTAATTCTTAGAGATTCTAATTTAGTATATATTTGGTAGGGATGAATTGGCTTATAGTCAAACAAAAGGTAACAAGACCCCTAAATGTTTTTGACATGTTACTTGGGTTAGGAGTACTGGCTTGGGGGATATTTTTTTTAAATTGATACTTATGTAAGTACAAGTTTCCCATAGTCCTAATTTTAAAGGGTTTGCATGGGAAAGTATCATGGGCCATACAGGTGGAGGTTCTGAGGTGTTTCAATAGAAATCTTGGCAAATATTAAGCAAAATCTTTGGTAAAACAAAAGAATATAGACTTGGAACTATAAAATAGGAAGTGAAATTTTGAGATGTTGACACGCTTACTGCAAGTGCTTTTGTTCTCTGTTTGTGCCCATTGATCTTTTATGCATTACACATGAAATAATAAGAACTGTTGATAAATGTAATAAAGTAAACTTAAAGAAGAAATATATAAAAGTATATGCAACACTAAAAGCATATAAGACATTAAAATATATAGAATTTGGAAATTTATTCAAATTGTGATAGTTTATTTGGGGCTTATAATTAAAACAGAAACTTTTACTGTGAAAGCAAAATTAAACCTGTGGAATAACTTGTCTGAATGTGCTTCTAGAAAACTTTCACATGGGTTTATCAGGTGTTAGCTTTTTACCAATTTGCATTTTTTTCTCTTTGAGAACCTACTATTACAGCTATTACTTTTTAAATTTAAGTCTTTTGGTTGCCAGGACAGTCAATTTGGACCATTACAAGGGAGCCATGAAAACATCCCAAAAGCTTCATTTAACAAACGATTTAAAAGCATCTATACGCCATTAGAACTGCAGTATATAGAGATGAAACAGCAGTATAAAGATGCAATTCTGTGTGTGGAATGTGGATATAAGTACAGGTTCTTTGGGGAAGATGCAGAGGTAAGTATTTTTCCAACCCTAGTTCATGTTTATCTTGTCCAACTATCAATATTTTTCAACATTTCTGTTTCATTTTCTGAAAGCAAAAAAATGAGTTTGATCAGTCATCCTTTAAAATACTGTCACTTAGAGTAAAAAACAAAAAATGGGCATAAACAGGTTTGGTAGGAGCTAGACTCGGGAGAGAAATGACGGTGGTGGTGTTGGGCTGTTCATGCTAATGGTGCTAGGCCAGTATTTTTAATCTATCACAAGTTTGTGGGATGTATTAATGAATGAATGAAGCATGATCATGCCAGTATGTTTTCTGGTGAAGATTCAGACAAGAAATATGAGACATATGGATGTTCCTCATTTTACCTTTGGTTTATGGATTTTCATAGCCAGGAAAAGTTACCTCTTAATGGATGAGCCCATTAACTTGACTAGCTATCAACAGGTATTTGAAATTTCATACATTCATATTGTGCAAGACAGCAATCTTGCTATCTTGTGTAAGCTGGTCTGTATTGTATTTTGAAGTGTTTGATGTAGGCTTCAGTCAAGAGGATTAAAAGGGAATTTGCACGTGTAATGGGCAAGCTTTGGGAAAATACTGATTGCATAGTTCCAAGCCTGATCAGAAAGAAGTATGGTAGCATATATATTGCCTCATAGATGGGTAGTGAAGACTTAACCAACTTTTTCTCAGTTTTCTGAATCCTGTAATGGCAGGACAGTGGTGTTCTCCAAGGAGTGTGCTGTGTTTCATGTGATGACTGACTAAAATAGCATCAGTCATGTTTTCTGAGGAGAGGATCAGATATGTAGTTGGCATCATCTGGGAAATGGGGAGGTTAAATGGTAAATTTAAGTCTGATTATAGTAAAGACAGATGTTTCCTTACCCTTCAGGAATGGACTTACTATAGTGCAGATGGAAAGTGGGGGTCGGGAAATAAGATTGTTGGAGTGAGAGTCTTTGCCTCTGGAGGGTAGTACTGATGCTATGGTGTTTTCTAAAAGAAAGCTAGGAATCAGATGCAGTTTCCTGCTTCTTTATTTCTGTCAACCATACATTATTAGTTAGCTAGTAAGACCAAGGGGTTCTCTTTTTCTCATGCTTTCTGAATTTCCTCTCCAAGTGAACTTATCATTTGTGTGTGTGCTGTAGTATCTTTTGATTGTCAGTTATTTGCATGACAAGTTCTTATTCTATTACATCTTCATGTTCAAATTGAATAGTCCTTATGAAGGGAAAGCTCAACACTAAAGTTTTGGTACATCTGAGTACATAGAAGAAGACTTGGCATGTTTTTCTGAGTTGTTCAGAGATATCAATGTTGGTTTTGAAGTCAATCTGTTGGACTTGCCAAAAACAAATGAAGCTATCAGTGTCTATGCAGGGAATGTCTTTATAACTTTTATAGTACAGCAGCAAGTATAGAAATTCTATGTGTATACCTTTGATAATTTTTTAACAAAAAACCCAGACCACTTAACAAGGATTCTGGAAGTGGAAAGTTATTGATATTTTATTTTTAATTTGTTTTAGATTGCTGCCCGGGAGCTGAATATTTATTGTCATTTAGATCACAATTTTATGACAGCGAGTATACCTACCCACAGACTGTTTGTTCATGTTCGCCGCCTTGTGGCCAAAGGATACAAGGTTTGTTTTGGCTTTAACTTGGGCATGGGAATTAGGGTTTCTTCTAGACAGAGAACATGTCTGGTAAGGTGGTAGGCAGAGGTTACTTGGTTTTAGAATTTGGCAATTTGAGAAATAAAAGTGTGTCATAATTATTACCATTATACCTTGATGTTTAAAAACATTGTTTAGTATTTGTAGTAGAATTTTATTTTTTCTTTTTGAAACAGGTCTTGTTATGTAATTGAAGCTTTCCTCACAACTCATTCTGTACCCCAGGCTGACCTGATTACTTGAAATCCTTCTCCCTCAGCATCCTGAGTGCTGGGATTATAGATATATGCCACCAACCTGGTCCTAGAATTTTTAAACGCAGAATCAGAGTGTTTCTTAGTGATCTGTTCACATGTGTTAGCTTCTTGTTATTCCTTATTTTTTTTTTTTTTTTGTTTTTCGTTTCTTTAATCAATCTTGTGGCTTGAACTCAGGACCTGGGCACTGTCTCCGAGTTTTTTTGATCATCAAGGCTTCCACTTGAATCACAGCTCTACTTCTGGCTTTTTGATATTTAATTGGAGCTAATGGACTATCCTGCCTGTGTTGGCGTCAGACCACAATCCTTAGATCTCAGCCTTCTGAGTAGCTAGGATTATAGATGTGAGCTACTGGGTGCCCAACTTGTGACTTTTTTTTTACTTAAATATTTCACCTGGACCCTGTGGACAAATATTTGCCTTAAATGTTTCTAAATTATTTTTTAAACATTATAAAGTAAAATTTTAAGTGGCTTTCATCATATTTGCTATCAAATATTTCTTATTTTGTTGAAGGTGGGAGTTGTGAAGCAAACCGAAACGGCAGCATTGAAGGCTGTTGGAGACAACAAAAGTTCACTCTTTGCCCGGAAATTGACTGCTCTTTATACAAAATCTACACTCATTGGAGAAGATATCCTTTTAGAATCTGATTTTCTTTCGCTTATATATTCCAAGAGCTCTGTTTTTTTTTTTAAAAACATTTATTATTATTATTATCTTTAAATACTTGTACAAAAAAGTTCCCATTCTACAAACAGTATATGAATACAAGGTGTCTGACAACATTGTCACCCATCACTCCTAACCCATCTACTTTTCTTTGTTTTAAAAATTGAGATTAGGTGATTACATAAATTTCACAGTTTTGTAGTATAGTGATATTTAGTTAAAGTCACAAACACATTTTAACCTTCACAAGGCAAATTGTCATTATCAGGGTCTATAAAGTTTGTGAATTCTATGAGCTTTGACAATACAGTTATTTCTTCCATATCAGGTGAGTTTACTTTTCTTGCCTTTTGCTTAGTGTAAGCTTTCCCTCTTTCCCTCTCATCCTCCCTTCCTATCGCTGTCTTTGGGTTGCTTAGTTCTTTTTCTTCTATGTCCGGTGCATCTGATGGGCCCCTTTGTTGTATGTTGTTTGCATTTCCTTTACAGCCAGGGATGATGAACATTTTCTCATGTGTTTACCATTTTTCTTTTCTTTCTTTCTTTCTTTTTTTTTTTTTTTGGTCGATCATGGGTCTTGAATTCTGGGGTGGGCGCTGTCCCTCGGCTCTTCAACTCAAGGCGAGGGCTCTACCACTTGAGCCACAGCGCCACTTCCTTCTTTACTATTTGATCTCTTCTGAGAAATATCTCTTTTGCTCCCTTGCCCATTTAATGATTGCTTTGTTAGATTTGGGAGGGATTCGTTTCTTGAGTTCCCTGTATATAATGGATATTAGACCCTTGTCTGATATATTGCTGGTAAATGTTTTTTCCCAATTAGTTGACTTTCTTTCTAGTTTGGTTGCTATTTATTTATCTGTGCAGAAACCTTTTATTTTAGGGTAGTCCCATTTATCGAGTCCCAAGGGTTCTGTTTTAAGATGATAGATTAAAAAAAAAATATTGTTCTTTCAGTGGGAAAATTTTGAGGTGGTAATGGAATGGCGGCTTCAGTCCATGGTTAGTGATTAGCCCCTTTCTTCTACTGAACATCTACAAGGATTGAAGATGGCTGGAAATACTGATTTTTAAATGTCATAGTAAAAGGAGAGCTCATCATATCCCAAGAGCAAGGAAGAGCGAGCCTGGTATGGCAGACTAGAGCTGTTTGAAATATCTTCCCTGGTATCATTGTGGGTCATGGTTACCTGTTTAAGGTCTATAAGCTCCTCAGGATCTTCCTAAAATGGGAACTAGAAAATAGCTTTTACTTCATTGAAAAGAAAACTGCAAAATTAGGAGTCTGTTAAATGCTTATAAGTTAGAATTTTTTTTGTTAGCTTTATAAATAAATTTTGCTACTTTGGAAAAAAGATTGTGGGTACAGCTTTCTTATCTTGAAGAAACCCGAGTTCTTACTCAATGGCTGCCTTCAGATTTATCACCATTCATAAATTCATTGTGTTACAAATATAATTTAAAGGTTAACCGTTATCAATTTTATTAGTTTTTTTTCTTTTCCCTTTGAGGTAGGGTTTCTGTGTAGCCCAGATTGGCCTTGAACTTGGAATTCTCCTGCCTCAGCTTCCTGAGTATCTGGGATTCCAGGTGTGTACCACCACACCCAGTTTTTAAACCTAATTGTATATAAAATAAAAGGAGAGTACATTTAAAATAACATAATGAAACTCTTTTTTTATAGCTAACAGTTTTTTTTTTACATTTTTTATTAACCTATATGAGTTGTAAAAAAGTTTCATTATGCTATTTTATTTTATTTATTTATTTATTTATTTATTTATTTATTTATTTTATTTATATCATGGAGCTTGAACTGTGGGCCTGGGCGCTGTCCCTCAGCTCTTCAGCTCAAGGCTAGCACTCTCAATTGAGCCACAGCGCCACTTCCGGTTTTCTGTTGGTTTATTGGAGATCAGAGTTTCACGGCTTTTCCTGGCCGGGCTGGCTTTGAACCCAGATCCTCAGATCTCAGCCTCCTGAGTAGGTAGGATTACAGGCGTGAGCCACCAGTGCCTGGCTCATTATGCTATTTTAAATGCATCAGCCTTAAAAGATACCCTGTGAAAGAAAGTTATTTCTTATGGCTTATTGCAAATTAGCTGACTAAGAAACTTGGTTAGCTTCTATTCAGATTCTAAGGATGTTTTCTATTAAGTGCCTAGATAGTACAGTGGCTCAAGCCTTTAATCCTAGCTGCTTGGGAGGCTCAGTTGGTGTTTGAGATTTGAGGTTAGCCTGGGCAAAAAAATCAAAGAGTGCGTTTTTGGGACTTCATCTTGCTTAATGACTGAGTGGATTAGTGGGCTTCTTTCATCCCAGCTCTAGGACAAAGTCAATGGCTCGGGTGGTAGTATGTTTCTCTCATCCCTGTGATTCAGGGATGAACAAAGAGGGAAGATTTCAGTGCAAGTAGATCCAGACATAAAGTGAGCTTAAAATAATTAAAAAAAATTTAATGTAAGAAGAGACTAGCAGAGAAGCTCAAGTAGGAGAGTGCCTACCTAGCAAGCCCCTGAGTTCAATTCCCAGTAAACCTCCCACCCTGCCCCCCCAAAAAACAAAGAGAAAAGTAAACCTAAATAGCTATCACTCAGCGCACACTCAAACTACTAATAGTCCTATATTGATTTTACCTATGTAAGTACCTGGCAAACTTGATTTTTCTTTTGCCTGAGCTTGAGTCTCTTATTTGAAGTCTATCCCTTTCCTTGCTTCCCTTTTGCTTCCATTTCTGATATCCAAGTTCTTTATGCTAAGCTGATTCATTATGCCAGAGTGAGCTGTTATTCCTGAGAATTTGAGTAATGGACTTGTTTCATACATGTGTGTACATACATATGTATGCATCTTACTTTTTTTTTGGTTGGTCATGAGTCTTGAACTCTGGGCCTGGGCATTATCCCTCAGCAATTCAGCTCAAGGGGAGTACTCTACCACTTGAGCCACAGTGCTACTTCCTGTTTTCTGGTGGTTAATTGGAGATAAGAGTCTCATGGACTATGGACTTTCCTGCCTGGGCTGGCTTTGAACCAGGATCCTCAGATCTCAGCCTCCTGAGTAGCTAGGATTATAGGCATGTGCCACCAATGCCTGCCTGCATCTTACTTTTTATCATGTCTTTAATTCCCAATTTTTTGCTCTTTTGTTGCTTTAGGCACTTTAATGAATGAAATTAATTTGCAGTATTTGAGTGTGAATTAATTGCTTTGGCTTATATATATAATATACAAACACTACATTTTATAATACATAATGTATTTTGTAATATATAATACATATAAATATAATATGTAATATTATATATATATATATATATATATGTTAACACCACATTTAAAAGTTGGGTTTTTTCCTGGGATACAAGAATGATTCAATATACTATGACTGCAAATAGAATCTAGCAAATAAATAGATTCAAGGACAAAAATCCCACAATCATTTCAATAGATACAACAGCCAACATGCTTTCATGATAAATGCCTTAAAGAAATGGAATGGGAGGAACATACCTCAGAATAATAAAGGTTAAAATTTAGCATGTGTTTTTCTTTAACCTGTACTACATGTGAATCCTCTGGTCAAGCTAGATGACACTGTGAATGTTGATGAGATAATGACCGACACTTCCACTAATTATCTTCTGTGCATCTATGAAGATAAGGAGAATATTAAGGACAAAAAAAAGGGGAATGTCATTTTTGGCATTGTGGTAAGTACTTTGTAAGTGAGGAATGAATATGTTAAAGGTATTAGTAAACTTGATAAAAATGAGTCACTTTGGAAAAGTTTCATGAGTATGTGTGCATTAGGTAGAATCATATAAAATTGCTTGGGTTTGATATAAAACAGTCTCCTCATAGGTTAATCTGATGATATATCGTGTGTGTGTGTGTGTGTGTGTGTGTGTGCGTGCATATGTGTGTGTGTGTGTGTGTGCGTGCGCGTGCCCAGGGGCTTGAACTGCCTGGGAATTATTGTTCCTTAGCTTCTGTTGCTCAAGGCTAGCATTCTGCAGTGGAACCACAGCTCCACCTTCTTTTTTAGTAGGTTATTGTAGATAAGGATCTCATGGACTTTCCTGGCCAGGCTGGCTTTGGACTGAAGTCCTCAGATCTCAGCTTCTGAGTAGTTAGGTCTATAGGCATGAGCCACTGGCACCTGACGATATGTATGTTTATGTGTATGTGTATGTGTTTTAAATTATTGTAACTATTTGATGTTCTCACAAATATAAAACAGGATAGCTATACATTTCTTAATATACTGAAAATGTTTTTCTCTTTATGTGCTTTACCAAAAAAAGTAATAAAATTGTGTATGAGATATCTAATGAGGTATGCTTTATAGGAATTGTTCTAGGAAACTGTTTTTCTCATTATAATATTACCTGTTAAATCACTAGTTACAGTTTTTTCATATGGCTCCTTGGAGCTATAGAAGATCCAGATAATTTCAATCCATGTTCTCTAGAATTTTAAGAGTTGAAGGGAGATGTGTTTTAATATGTAGACAGTGTATAGGTAGAATAATAAAACACTACTTACCGCATGGATAGCAAAGGTTTTATAGATACCTTCTATGGGATAGAAATTAAACATGGAAGGTCATGGGACTATTCTGTCCAGAGATTCGGAGGAAGGGATACTTAAGGGATAATGATAATTGGCTAAAACAGACTGTTGTGTTCTTTATCACTCAGAGACCTTAACTAAGTAGTTTGTTTGTTTGTTTGTTTCTTTCTTTCTTTCTTTTGTTATTGTTGTGCTTGTACTGGGACTTAGATGAGCCTTCCACTCTCCCTTAGCTTTCTTGTTCAAGGCTAGAAACTTGAACTGTACCTCCATTTGTGGCTTTTTGCTTGGTAATTGGAGATAATCTTTCAGATTTGTCTGCTGGCTTTGAACTATGATCCTCAGCTCTCAGCCTCCAGAGTAGCTAGGATTCTAAGCGTGAGCCACCGGTGCCCAGCTTCTTCATTCTTCATTCTCTGCCATCCCTCTCATCCCTACTCACCCCCAGTTTTCCTGGTTTCATAGGATATGCATTGAATGTTATGACTGCATTCTCCCACCCCCGGCTTTTTATAATTTTACTTTTTACATATTAGAGATATAATTAAGTGTGCTTACTATTGTTTTGGTGGTCAGGTGGTTAGGACTGTGTTCCTTTGTGATCATAATTGCTGTTTGTGCAGTGCCTTATTTATGGGATATTCACCTTTATTCTTTTGACTTGATCCTTACAATAGCCTGGTTAGAAAGTAGCTGCTTTTTTTTCTCTTTGTGGAAGAAGAAACTGAGGCCCATTAGGGTGACGTGTCATAGTTGTTCCACCAGGCGTATTAGTTAGCTTCAGGACTATACTTAGGTATCTCTGGAAAGTTCCACAGTGTATTTTAGATCTCTGTGTCCCAGCTGTCATTCAAAAAATGTCTGTTTTCAGTGATGTTACGTTTGTATCTGTTTTCAGGGAGTGCAGCCTGCTACAGGTGAGATTGTGTTTGATAGCTTCCAGGACTTCGCTTCGCGATCAGAGCTGGAGACTCGCATATCCAGCCTGCAGCCTGTGGAACTGCTGCTTCCGTCAGACTTGTCAGAGCAGACAGAGACACTCATCCACCAAGCCACTGCTGTTAGGTAAGCTGGGGAGGTGTGATGATTCCCAAACTAGATGAATTCCCAAACTGATACCTATGAAAGTTGTTAAAATAGTTTTTTATTTATGAAACTTATATGTCAACAGTGGGAATTAAAATGACCCACATTGTCACTTTAATGTAGTGTTTATAAAAGCTGATTTTTTATTTTGTTTTTAAAAAATTAACATTTCATTATTATTATGATTATAAAGGTGATGTACACAGGGATTACAATTATATGAGTCAGGTTAGGAGTATATTTCCTTTTGAACAGTGTCTTCTGTTCCTCACTCTCTCCCACTCCCTCCCTCCTATCTCCATCCACGAGTTGTATAGTTCACTTTCGTCAGTGTCTAGTGAGCTTCACTGCTGCACTCTTTTACCCTTTTTCCCTTGAGTTCTGTGCACTCCAGAAGATATGCATGTGAAAACACCATACATAGAGAAAAAGAAGACAGAATCATCAAAAAATAAAAATAAAAAAAGAGAGATCTTGTTTCCATATGTTGGGGTTTGTTTTGACATGTGTATTATTTTATATAAATATGAAGAAGCACCTAGGCATTGAGCCATTGTATTTCTCTGTGAAGAGTGTCTATCCTCTTTTGGTCTCATTGTATCTAGAATCCTGTAAAATATATCATAACCCAGTGTATTTTAGATCTAATTTGCACGTATCAGAGAACATGAGCCATTTATCTCTGAGCTTGGCTTACCCGCTTCACATGATTTGTTCTACTTCCATCCATTTCCCTGCAAAGGACATTATTTTATTCTTTCTAATGGCTGTTTAAAATTCCATTTTGTATAGGTACCACATTTTTTGGATTCACTTATATATTGTGTGGTATCTGGGCTGTTTCTTGGTCTTGGCTTTTATAAGTAGTGTGTGAATGAACATGGATGTGCAGGTGTCTTTATCATATCCTGCATCATATCGTGATGGTCAGGGTAGATGCCCAGGAATGGTATGGTTTGATCTATGTTTAGTTTTTTGAGGAACCTCCAGACAGCTGTTTAGAATGGTTGTACTACTTTACATTCCCACCATCTGTGCATTCCCCCCTCATCCCCACCAACATGTGTTGTTGAAATTCATACTGTTGGTCAATCTAACTGGGGTGTGATGGAATCCCAGAGTTTTGATTTGCATTTCCATGGATGATGAGCATTTCCTTATGTGTTTCTTTGCCATTCTTTCTTCTTCTTCTGAGAAGTCTGTCCTTAGCTCTCTTGCCCATTTAATGATTGGTTTATTAGATTGGGAGGGGTTAGTTTCTTGAGCTTCTTGTATATAGTGGATATTAGGCCTTTGTCTGCTGGTAAAGATATCTCCGAGTTTGTTGAATGTCTTTCTAGTTTAGTAACTCTGTCCTTAGCTGTACAGAAACTTCTTATTTTGATGTAATCACACTTGTCAAGTCTCTCCTATCTGTGGTGCACCTGGAACTCTATTTAAAGAAGTTTATACCTATACCTACAAGTTCTAATGTTTCTCCTACTCTCTCTTGCAGTAGTTTCAAAGTTTCAGGTCTGACGTTGAGGTCTTTGATCCACTTTGAATTGATGTTAGTGCATGGTGACAAACACGGATCCACTTTTAGTTTCCTGCATGTGGATGCCTAGTTTTCCCAACACAACTATCAAAGAGGCTATTTTTCCCCCCACTGTATGTCTTTGGCTCCCTTATCAAATATCAGATAACTATAAGTATATAGTTTTATTTCTATGTCTAGATACTGATCTTTAAAGGACCTTAAGATATTATTTAGTCATATTATTCACAATTTACCTAAGTTTTTTGGAAATATTTATTGTTTCTTTCTTAGAAGGTTTATGTAATTTGAAAATACTTCATGCTATAAATCTTGCTTCAGGCCTGTGTCCAGTAGTTTTATTTACTAGGTCTATGTCATACTACTTACTTATGAAGTAGTGTGCTGGGTACTGGCCTATAGAGGAAGAAGTTGTAGTTATGAATTTGGGTTTTCAATCCAGTAGGATAAGTAAAGGTGCATATACCTGACTGGATTCACATATTCAGTGTCCAGTGTGAGGGTGCCCTGTTGGGAAGGGGCTAGTCTTTTACCTGGACTGAGACTCACATAGTAGACTGGAGCTTGAGTGAACACTGTTGAGTAAGGATTTGGGACTTTAGACCAGGTAGGGAATCTTATAAGAATTTTTATTTAGTTTGAAACATCACTTAGAAATTTAGACTAAATTATTAAGTGAAATTCCACATGTTTTTACTTAGACCTAAAAGTGTTTATTTGCATTTAAATTTAAATTCTGAGTACCTTTTGTAACTTGTCTTTCTGATGATAATGCTAATATATGTTCATTTAGGAGAGGTTAAGAGTTATAAAAATAAAGATAAAATAAATCCAATTCTGTAACCTAGAGATAGCTATATTTTACATAGTATTTCTTTATACATTTGTCACTTTTTTCATTTCTAAACTTGGATTCATGTTGCAAAATCACTTGTATACTTTTTTTTTGGCTTAAAAATTTCATACATACGCATACTATTTGTTGCTTAAAGAGGCTGTGTTTTCTTTAACATGTATTTTGAAAGAATCCCACACCTGTAGCTATGTGTGTTTATTTCTGTGTTCTTGATTTTGATACATTGGTGCATGTGTTTATGTTTGTGCCAATTTCATGCTGATTATGTTACTATGGCTCTATAGTATAATTTGAAATCTGAAATTGTGATACCTCCAGAATACTCTTTTTGCTCAGGATTGCTTTGGCTCTTTGGAGTCTTTGTGCTTCCATATGAATTTTAGCAATTTTTTTTCTTTCTGTGAATGGTATCATTTGACTTTTGATAGAAATTACATTGAATTTGTATATTGCTTTTGGTAATCACTTTTACTATTAATTTCATGATCCTATGACCATGTGCGGTCTTTTCATCTTCTGTGTTATCAGTTTTTTCTTTAGTGTTTCAGTTATTATTGTAGAGTTCTTTAATCTCCTTGGTGAAAGCACATTTTTCTCTCTCAATTTATCTATTGTGGATGGGATTGTTTATAATTTCTTTGGTCAACATCTTCACTATTTGTATATAGAAAAGCTACCAATTTTTGTATGCTGACTTTGTATCCTACAGCTTTGTTGAGGGAATTTATCAGATCTGAGTTTTTGGTTTAGTCTTGCCTTTCTTTTTCTTTTCTTTTCTTTTTTTTGGGGGGGTCTGGTTGTGGGGCCTGAACTCTGTCCCTCAGCTCTTCAGCTCAAGGCTAGCACTCTACCACTTGAGCCACAGTGCCACTTCCGGCTTTTTTTTTTTTCTTCTGCTTATGTGGTGCTGAGGAATTGAACCCAGGGCCTCATGCATGCAAGGCAAGCGCTCTACTACTGAGCCACCTTCCCAGCCCTTTTTGGTTTAGTCTTTAGGGTATTTTAGGTATAGGATCATATCATCTATATATAGAGATAATTTCTTTGTAAGTTTTCTTTTTGTACATTTTTTTTTTTCTATTTGACTCCCTTTTACTACTTTCTCTTGCCTTATTGCTTTGGCTAGATATTCAAGCACTATACTGAATAAGAGTGGAGAGGGTAGGCACTCTTGTTTTTGAATTTAGAGGAAATGCTTTCAGCTTTTACCCATTTAGTATAATGTTGTCTATAGGTTTGTTATATCTAGGCTTACTTATGGTGAGGTATGTTGTTTCTATTGCTAGTATCTTTAGGGATCATGAAATTTTTATCATGAAGAGATGTTGAATTTTGTCAAAAGAACATCTGCATCTAATGAGATGATCATGTGATTTTTGTCTCTGCTTCTATTTAAAGACTGCATTGTATTTGTTAGCTTGCATATATTGAACCATCCTTATATTTCTGAGATGAAACCAACTTGATCACAGTGTATGCTATTTTTGTTTTTTGTTTTTTTGGGTCTGGTTGTGGGGCCTGAACTCTGGGCTTGGGCGCTGTCCCTCAGCTCTTCAGCTCAAGGCTAGTGCTCTACCACTTGAGCCACAGCACCACTTCCGGCTTTTTTCTTTTTGCTTATGTGGTGCTAAGGAATCGAACCCAGGGCCTCATGCATGCAAGGCAAGCGCTTTACCACTGAGCCACCTTCCCAGCCCCAGTGTATGCTATTTTAACATGTTGTTGTATGCTATTTTAACGTGTTGTTTTGCAAAGATTATTTATTTTTGTGCCATTTGTTATTTATATTATTATACTTGCACATATTTGTGTGTGTGTGTGTATATATATATAGATAGATAGATATATATATATATATATATATTTAACTTAGGGCCTGGGAACTGTCTCTCAGCTTTTTTGCTCAAGTCTAGTGCTGCACCACTTGAACCACAACTCCACTTCTAGCTCTTTTTTGTGTATAATTGGAGATAAGGGTCTCATGGACTTTAATGATTGAGTTTGCTTCAAACATCAATCCTCAGATCTTAGTCTCCGGAGTTGATAGATAGGCATAAGCTGCCAGCACCTGGTTGGTGTGTAAGTTTTTTTTATTTAGAATTTTTATGTTTATTATAGACATTATGTCAGTGTTCATGTGTCTGTGTTCATTAGGTTCATGACATTTTTGGATGTCATATAAGGGTTTCACCAAATTTAATAACTGTTTTTTGCTTGTTTTGATTTGTATTTCTCTGTTAGCATTGCAAATTTATAATTTTTCCTATGTTTACTTACAGCATTTAAGTTTTCTTTTTGCTTTTTTCATTTATTTTTATTTTATTTACATGTTGAACTAATCAGAGTCAAAAGTTAAACCTGTGTTTTTGTGGAGTAACTACAGCTGATTTGTATCTATGGGCAGAGTGTAGTACTGGACTACTAGAGATTCTTGTGACACTAGAATTGAGTTTAGACTGCTTTTCTCTCAAGTGACTCTGAATAAACGAACTTTGCTGTCCTTGATTATCCTTTTCTTTGATTTCCAGTCCTAGGGCTTGTACTCAGGTCCCTGAACTTTTTTTGCTCAAAGCTAGTATTCTACCACTTGAACCACAGCTCTACTTGTGGCTTTTTGGTAGTTTATTGGAGATAAGAGTCTCATGGAGTTTTCTGGCTACCCTGACTTCAAATCTACGATCCTCAGATCTCAGCCTCTTGAATAGCTAAAATTACATGCTTGACTCACAGGCACCAGATGATCCTCTTATTTATTTATTTTTTAAGTAGGGGTAATTAGAATACTTATTTTATTGGTTGTCGTAAGGATTAACTAAGTGTACATAGGTAAGGTGCTTAACATAGTGACTGTTTTAGGCAACTCTTTGTAAATGGAAGTAGTAGCAATAGTAACAATAGCAAAATAACTGTTGGCCCTTTATATACAGTTCTGGAGTTTCTACCAGTCCTTCACAGTCCTTCACTGTTGGACCTTCTTAACTATTCTCTGTTCTTGGCTCTTTATGGTGTAATATCCTACTTCAAGCTGTGATACATATATCATCTTTGGGCCTTAGGTGTTTCTTCTTCTTCTTTTTTTTTTTTTGGGTCTGGTTGTAGGGCCTGAACTCTGTCCCTCAGCTCTTCAGCTCAAGGCTAGCGCTCTACCACTTGAGCCACAGCGCCACTTCCGGCATTTTTCTTTTTGCTTATGTGGTGTGGAGGAATCGAACCCAGGGCCTCATGCATTGCAAGGCAAGTGCTCTACCATTGAGCCACCTTCCCAGCCCCAGGTGTTTCTTCTTATAACATTAAAAATATTGACTCTATTTAAAAATTTTTTTTGGGGGGGTCCAGTCGTGGGTCCTGAACTCTGGGCCTGGGCACTGTCCCTCAGCTCTTCAGCTCAAGGCTAGCGCTCTACCACTTGAGCCACAGTGCCACTTCCGGCTTTTTGCTTTTTGCTTATGTGGTGCTGAGGAATCAAACCCAGGGCCTCATGCATGCAAGGCAAGCGCTCTACCACTGAGCCACCTTCCCAGCCCTCTATTTAAAAATTTTTAAAATCATTTTTAAGGCAGATTTTGCTGTCTAGCCCAGGCTGACATCAAATTTCAGATCCTCCTGCTGTGACTTCTGGAGTGCTAGGATTATAGATAGGCATCTACTTACCATGCAACAAGTGCCTTTTTAAAATTAAGTTTCAATGTGTTTATTTCTATGTGCTTTTAGTAGATTGTCTGGATCTATTAAATCTTTCAGGTTTCTGGTAATATTCCATTATTTTATACTTAAAAAGGTCTCTTTCCATTCTAAAGGATTTTGTATGTTCATCCAAATTTTAGTCCATTTATTTTTCTTTAGTGTATTTTTTTATACTTTTATTTCTGTGGAGTGTCTACAGCCAATTTATATCTATGGGAAGCTGTTTAATGAGTTCATCAGCAATTTGAAATACTTATTTTTAGTTTTTAATTTTTAATGTACTTTATTTTACCGGGTGAGTAGAGGTCTTACCTTAATTTTTCTCTTGAATGATAGTGGTTCCACTTTAATATCCATTAAACTATAACCTTTATCAACCTGAGATGTAATTCTCAGACATCAGAAACAAAACAACAATAAAGTCGCAAACCAATTTATCCAGGGGCATTGAGAATGTCTTTATTAGGTATGAATAATATAGTGTTCCACAATTCTGTTCCATATTTACTGCCAGTAAGCATGATAGCACTTAATTTTCAAGTACAAATGTTGTTTGCTTTTGTCAATATCTTCTTGTTTGTTTTCAACATTGGTAGTTATTTTGTGTCTCAGAACATCTTTTCTTTTTTCCCCAGCAGAACACCTCAAGGTAAAAATAGTAATTTTTTTCGGTTAACAGTTGATAGGTTATATTTTATTAATTTCAGAGATGACTGTGTTAAAATTATGTGAGGAAGGGTCTATGAATGGCTTAGAATTACAGAATATCCTGAAGTGTTAGGTTTTAATATAATTTTTTTATTCTTAAGTTAACCACAAGAGGTCTCCAAAGCATTTTATATTCCATAAGATATAATTTAAGGACTGCTAAAACTTAACCTTTATTTTATTTCTCAAGATACAGACTTACTTGCTTTCTATCATATTGTAGTGTAGAACAAGTATTAGTCAAAGATGATAGTAACTTAAAATTATTATTTCTAAACAATTACAGACATAGTTTTTCTTTAATTGTATGTCTACATGAAATGTAATTTGAAGATTTCAGTCTGTATCCTAGTCTGTTATATTTGCTTACTAACTTTCCACTCATTGTAAAACTATATATAGAGAGAAACAAATGGAAAATAAGAATTTTTGATCCTTGCATTAACTACAGGAAAGATTGTTTTAGCATAGAGATGTTGTATTTTTGCCAGGGAGGAAAGCTATAGAAAGCAATAATTAAGTATAAGTGTTATTAAATATTATTAGTTCTCAGTGAAGCTGGTTTTTGAGGTAAGCAAGGTGAATAGAGCAGATGATACTCAGTTTTCAGAGAAATGGGAACATTCTAGCCATTGACATAGATAGCTTTGTGCAGGAAGTGGGTGTGGATAGAGACTTTTGCTGGGTGGAAAAGCAATTGGTAGAAGGGAAGGTATTATGGGGTGTGTGTGTGTGTGTGTGTGTGTGTGTGTGTGTGTGTGTGTACAAAAATGGCATAAACACTGAGGTACACAACTTGGACCTATTATAGAAGTGTGGAGATAGCAGATTCTCCTGACTGAGAGAAACTTTCATATTGAAAATTGAAGGAGGAAGTATCAGGACAAGAAAAATGCAGGAAGGGGTCTGGACTCCCTATGGGAAGGAAGTGAAATTCTGGGCATGGTGGGAAAAAAAACCAAAAAAACAAAAAAATACCTAGGCGAATATCTCCTGTACGTTACAATTGATCATTTCTTCTCTCCTATCCAGCTGTTGATCTGCTGGGTTTTCTGTTTTGGTTATTTCATTACTTCTAAAAATTTTGTTTGATGTTCAATTTCTTTGCAGAGAAGTTTTTTCCCTTGCTATGGCCATTTATCTTTCCATTTGTTTCAGGCATGCCTGTAATTACTGCCAGACCATTTTTACGTCTCCTCTGAAAGCTTTTGTCAGATAATTCTGACATTACTGTCATCTTGATGTTGGCATCTGCTGATTGTCGTTTTAATTCAGTTTGAGATCTTCCTGTTTCTTGGTGTAATGATTGAGTTTTGATCAAAACCTGTGCCTTTTCAATTACATTATAAGAAATGTTTTTATGTAAACTCTGTTTTAGTGTGGCTTTCTCTAGCACAGTCTTAGTTGAATGGAAGTGTCCTGCCTGGCTATTAACAGGTAGAGATAGCAGTGTAGGCTCCCTATTTGGGCTCTCTTGTAACCTGAGGGGGCTGAGTACCTTTTCTTGGGGATAGTGATGGGAGTTCTAGCTCCTTGGGTTTCTACTTGGCCTTCTTTGACATGTCAGTCAGATAGGAAAGAGTGTCTTTATCACTGATCATGGGAGTTTAATTCTAGGCTCCTGATATGATTTTCATTGACAATGTGGGGACTGAGGCCTTGTTACTGGCCAGCAGGAATGAGAGTCTTGGTTTTCTCCTTGTTCCTCTCTGACTGTCTTAACAAAGAGCCTTTCCCTTTGGCCTTCACTGGCGTGGAAGGAGGTGGTAACATAATTTTTCTGTAGCCTTTGAGTAGAGTCCAGGAGTTTTTGTCCAGAAGTTTTCTGTCTTTTTAAGCTGTCTTTTCCCCTGGTTGTTAATTTTTATTTTTTATTATTCTTTAAATTTACTTATTCATATTTTATTTATTTTATTTTTTTATTTTTTTTTGGGTCTGGTCATGGGGCCTGAACTCTGGGCCTGGGCGCTGTCCCTCAGCTCTTCAGCTCAAGGCTAGCACTCTATCACTTGAGCCACAGCGCCACTTCCGGCTTCTTTTCTTTTTGCTTATGTGGTGCTGGGGAATTGAACCCAGGGCCTCAGGCATGCAAGGCAAGCGCTCTACCACTGAGCTACCTTCCCAGCCCATATTTTTTTTCTTAATACATATTTTTTATTGTAAAGATACTTTACAGAGGGGTTACAGTTACATGAGCAAGGTAATGAGTCCATTTCCTATCGAGCATTGTTACACCCTTATTTTTATTTTTATTTTGTCGGTTCTGGGGCTTGAACTCAAGGCCTGGGTGCTGTTCCTAAGCTCTACAGCTGAAGGCTAGTGCTCTACCACTTGAGCCACAGTGCCACTTCTGTTTTTTTCTGCTTATGTGGTGCTGAGGAATTGAACCCAGGGCCTCATGCATGCAAGGCAAGCACTCTACTACTGAGCCACCTTCCCAGTCCTGGTTGTTTATTGAGGAACAACAGACATTGTAGTCTGTCTGTCTGTCTGTCTGTCTGTCTGTCTGTCTGTCTGTCTCTCTGTCTCTCCCTCCTCTCTGTCTCTGTCTCTCTCTTTTGCCAGTCCTGATGCTTGAATTCAAGTTCTGGGTGCTGTCCCTGAGCTTTTGTGCCCAAGGCTGGCACTTTACCACTTGAGCCACAGCCCCACTTCCAGCTTTTTGTGGTTAATTGCAGTAAGAGTCTCACAGACTTTCCTTCCTGAGCTGACTTCAAACTGTGATCCTTAGATCTAAGCCTTAGATCTAAGTAGCTAGGATTATAGGTGTAAGCACTGATGTCTGGTGTGGGTCTGTTTTTGATCTGTGCCTATTGGCACACTTTTTTTGTGGGGGGGGGGAGGGGGTTGTTGGCTTCCTTAGCTCTAGCTCTGGTTCATATATGATCAAGTAAACCTCGGGATCTCACTGTTGTATTCCTCAGATCCCTTTGTCTGCCTCTCAGAGTTCATTCCTGCTCCCTGAAGCAGAAGACCTCCAGTCAGGCTTTTATTTTTGTAATTGCTGTATGTATAAATGAACTTTGCTTCCTTGATACTATTTTAATCTAATTAAAATATTAATGCTTTGGTTTATATTGATATGCCAGTGTGCAAATATGTACTGCAGGTAAATTGAGTTTTCTACAGGAATATGAGTTATACTACTTTTTATGTTTTTAGTAACACTTAAAATATTTTTAAGAGCATCATCAGAGGAGAAAAAATTCTTATCTTATTGTTGTCAAATTAACAACCGAAGTATACAAAATGAAACCATCAAGCTTTGTCAGAGAGACCAGAAGGTGATTAAGTCATTTCCCTTTCTTGTAAATGTTACTCTTCTTTATTGTTCATGACAAACATCAAAGTTAAAGACCCATAGCATTTACCTCAATAGCAAGCAGATTCAGAGAGCCTAGTAAGGGCATGGATCATGCACAGAACCCTAAGTGGAAAGGGAAATGCCCCAGAAGTAGGGAAGGAGACAAGTTGAGTTATTTAGGACTTTGGCCACCACAGGTCACACTGAGTGGCACCTGGTTTACTTACTCACCTGAGAGAATTTGAAATGATTCACAGGTAAACATTTTTTACTTTCATAGTTAAATATTTACTTGAGGTGTATTTAAAAGGTGTAATTACTGAATCAAAGCTTTGATTTCATAAATTTTTATGGTGTTGAAAGAGTCTTAAGTTGGTATTTTTGAGTTAAAAAATCTGAGTGGGTTTGACAGGAATCTGACGTTGGAGTGATGTGTTTGTGAAGAGAGCGATGTTGTGGGAGGGGGAGGGGATGACTCCAGGAGCTATGCTGGAGAACCTGAAGGGGCAACATTTGTCACAAGTATTTGCTGCTTGATAATGTTTACAGTTTCTATGTTTATTTGAATTAAATCTAGTAAATCTGGACAATTGGAGTTGTAGAAAAATATAGAGGAGGGGTTTGAGGCCCCAGTGAAAGGGCATATAAGCTTTTTGGGCTACTCCTTTCTTTAAATTGGCTTACTTTTCTTATTTTCTTATTTTTAATTTTCTTATTTATTTATATTGTTTTCAGAACATTCTAATAGATTAAATTCCTTTCTTTCTTTTTTTATTCCCAAGGAAGGTCTCAGTGTTGGCAGGTGTTTTAAGTAGATTCTCAACTTACTAGAACATTCTCTGAGTTGAACATTATATATTCATTCATTTCTTCCTCCTTGAAAACATTTATTGGGTGCCAGCTGGCTGTGTATTAGGTTTTAGGTGATAAAGGTACAGAAATGAGTAAAATTCTTACCTGCTAGGTACTTATAGGGAAGAAGTAGTCACAGGAAAATGGTAGTGATGGAAATACTGGCTGTTAAGGTCTCCGTCGCCATTTAGCTGGGCATGGTAGAGCAATACCAGTAATCCCAGCACTTAGCCAGCCAGGGCAGGAGGATCATGAGTTCAAGGACAAGTTGGGCTACATAGAGAAATGCTGTCTCAAAAAGCCAAAATAAAAAACAGCAAGAACAGGAAAAAAAAAAAATCACTCTTGTGGTCCATGGGAACATCAGATTTCCCCAAAGTAGTTGGGTGAACATTCTTGTGAGTTTTCTAGAAAGATGCTGGGACCCTGGAGACCTAGAGAAAGAGTTTTCTGTGAAACAGGCAGTGGTGATGTCAGCTGTGTCATAAGATCTTCTGTGTCTTCCATAGCTGTTGTGACCTGGCACATAGTAGGTACTTAATAAATGCCGGGAAAATTACTGGTTAAATGAATGACATTTGGAAAGAGGAGAATAATGGCTATTTCCAGTTCGTTTTTCTTAACAAAAAATAATTAGGATATGAGATTATAAAGATAGAAGGGTATATAGTAGCCAGAAATTCACACAATCTATGGACTTGATGATCAGGGTAGAGTTCTGTGGGATGGATACGGCCAGCTCAGTTACTTCTTTTGGCAGGACCATGTTAATTTCCTGTCATTCTTCTATTAGTTTTATTCCTTAATTTAAAAAAATGTCACTTTAATGCAAATTATCCTTAAAAAAATTTTTTTTGTGCTGGTCCTAGGCTTGAACTTAAGAGGCCGGGCACTGTTCCTGAACTTCTTTTTGCTCACCATTGGTGCTCTACTACTTGGGCCACAGCACCACATCTGGCTTTTGCTTAGTAGTTTATTGGAGATAAGTCTCATGGACTTACCTGCCTAGGCTGGCTTTGAACCACAATCCTCAGATCTGGGCCTCCTGAGTAGCTAGGATTACAAGAGTGAGCCACTGGTGCCTGGCCTGGCATTTCTTTGTACATGCTTTTACTATAATTATTAATAGTACATCTCCTACATACCAGGGAAATGCTTGTCTCTAGGACAGCATTTGAATGTTAAAATTTTGTTATACTTGTATTTCTTTTTAAAAATTATTCCCCAGCCAGGCATGGAGGTAAAATCCTGTCATACCAGGATTTGGCAGATAGGAGCAGGATTGTTTTTGCTATTCAGGGTCTTATGTTATTACATATGAATTTTTGGGTTGCTTCTTTTGTGTGATTGAAGAATGTTGGGGTTTTGATGGGTATTGTATTGAATTTATAGATAGCTTTGGGCAGTATTGCCTTTTTATAATGTTAATCCTTCCAATCCAGGAACATGGAAGTTTTTTTCATTTCCTTAGCCTGTTTTATTTCTTTTTTCAGGTTTTTAAAGTTTTCCATCATATCTTTGGTTAAGTTAATTCCTAGGAATTTTTCTTTTTGAGGCTATTACTGATTTCAGTTTCATTCTTTTCATTGTTGGCATACAGAAAAGCTACTGCTTTTGTTTTTGGGTTAATTTTATACCCTGCTACTTTGCCAGAGTTTCTGATCAGCTTAAGTAACTTACAGGAGGAATCTATAGAATTCTTTAAATACAGTATCATGTTATCTGCAAAGAGGGAGAGTTTTACTTCTTCCTTAGCTATATGATCCCCTTTATGTTTTTCTTTTGGCTTATTACTCTTGCTAGGAATTCCAGTACTATGTCAAAAAGGAGTAGAGAAAGTAGATATCCTTGTCTCATTCCTGATTTTAGAGGAAATGTTTTTAATGTTTCACGATCAAGTGTAATGCTGGCTGTAGGTGTGTCATATACAGCTTTTATTATATTGAGGAATGTTCCATGATTCCTACCTTCTCCAGAGCTCTTATCATAAAGGAGTAGTAGATCTTGTCAAATGAATCTATTGAGATAATCTGGTTCTGTTGATGTGTTGAATTACACTAATTGACTTGTGTATACTGAACCAGCTTTGCACAAGTGAATGATCTTGACCTTACTGATAACTCCAGAGAATTCCCAGACTTCCTGCTGGAGCAGTGATTTCAGAAACAATTGTGTGAAGTGTGTAGGGATGAGAGTGTAGGTAGGGGTAAAGTGTGCAGGGATGAGGTGTGCAGTATTTCACTAGTTCACTACTTGTTTTTTGTTACTATACTCATTTGTGATTGAGGATTTAATTGCATAAAGCTTCCTAATTAACTAAAGTACTTTGTCTTTAAAGTTCTTGTCAAAGATTTGTATTATCAATTTTAATATTCTACAGATGTCCTTTCCTTGTCCACTGTAGAGAGTTTTACTTATATTTAATTTCCAAAAACAGTATTTCAAATTACTCATCTTTCAGGAGTAAATCTGTGAAGTAATGTATAATTAGCGTAATTTCAAAACATTCCACAGTAAGGGCTGGAAGTGTGCTCAGTGGTAGAGTGCCTGCTTAGCAAACATGAGGCCCTGAGTTCAAATCCCAGTACCACCAATAAAAAAATTCGACACTAACCAGTAAAGTAGTGTTTATTACTTCAAGTGGAAGCACTGAAGCTGTGTATTGAAGGAGGAAAAGAGAAAGACGGGATGACATGAGACTTGATCATGGTTTTAGTAACATTTATACAAGTTTCTCAGGCAAGAGTCTTGCTAAGGCCCTAAATGATAAACAAAACAAACTAAAACACCATCTTGGAAAGTTACAAGATTACCTAGCTATTAAGTGGCAAAGCCACTTACCGGGCTCCAAACCTATCTGATGCTGCTAAATCTGCCAGATGCCACATCTGTCTTCTACACAGAACCAAAGTCCCATGATAATTGTGTTAATATAGTTTACCACTGCTCCTCAGTATGGCTTTCAATACATTTTTCTTCCTTTGTGGTTCAAAGAGTGATTGCTTTCATTCTCTTCCCTACAGCAAAGCTGTTTTACTTTCTGCCTTAAAACAGGGGCTGGTGCTGGCTGGCTGCTGAGCCTGGACTTGCTTATCTCCAGTCTCTGTACACTTGGCCTTGCCCATCTGTCTTCTGCCCTTCCTTCCTGTCAGACCTCCAGCTGAAGAAGGTTTCCTTACTAATGTCTGTTATCTTTCCTGATTCCTTAGGGATTATTCTCTTATCTCTTGTTTCCAGGCCAGTAATTCTTTCTCTTCTCATTTTTTTTTTTAAATATGCTAGCATAAGGCTTGACCCTTAGAGCAATGGAAGTCTGAATTCTTGGTAGATTTTATTCTTCTACTTTTTTTTTTCTCTATTCAATCCTCTTAAGAAAAATACCTGTCTACCTATGAGCCTATTTACCCATGAGCTGTTTAAAATATATGAAATGTAGGACTTGGAATGTGGTAGAGCATTTACCTATCTTGTTGGGTCTAATCTACAACTTCCTCCCTAAAAGGATGATTATGAATGTATCTAAGGTTAAAAAATACTTAAGGAAAATAGTAATATGATTCATCCTGCCATTACTGATTGTGTTTGTTTTAAGAAAGCCATTAAAGACTGGAGAGTACAGTTGTAATCTTCTAAGTTTAAAATAAATTTTTTTTTTTTTTTTTTTTTTTTGGTCCGGTTGTGGGGCCTGAACTCTGGGCCTAAGCACTGTCCCTCAGCTCTTCAGCTCAAGGCTAGTGCCCTACCACTTGAGCCACAGCGCCACTTCCGGCTTTTTTCTTTTTGCTTATGTGGTGCTGAGGAATCGAACCCAGGGCCTCAGGCATGCAAGGCAAGCACTCTACCACTGAGCTACCTTCCCAGCCCAAATTTTCTTCTTAATAAAAGAAAAGTACCTGTTTAGAATTTGATTATCTATCTATTTATATCAACCAATTATCAATCATCTGCTTGATATACACAGCACTGAAGTTGAAAACATTTTACCAGGTTTTGATCTGCTCCTCTGCATTCCAGCAGGGCAGGATGTTCTATGAAGGTTCCTAGGTCCTGTCCCTCAGTACCATTTTTTTTTTTTTTTGAGTTCTGGCCATTGTTTCTTGGCCAGGCAGAGCTGGGCTTGGTACCTCACAGTGGTCATGAACCTCAAATACACCATCTGGTTTCCCTCCTAGGAGGGCTGGGTGAAATATGAATGCTTGGCAATGAAGGCGTGCCTGCCGGGTGGCAGTCACTGAGAGCAGAGAGGTGCTTAGTTTCACATGGCATCTTTAAGATGGTTTATCTCCAGCCAGGAAGGTCTGCACCTCATCCACCAGGGTATACAGGTGTATACTGCTACATTTGACTGGTTTGTTGAGATGAGGTGTTAATAACGTTGCCTAGGACAGCCTTGACACTCAATCTTCCCATCTCTGACCTCCTCACAGCTGGGAAGTACATGTGGCTACCATGCTAGCTCAAAATTACCAACTTGAAAAAATGAAATGGGGTTCATGGGATGTGAGGGCATGTTTGTAGGAAGTGTAAACATTGATTCATGAAACTTTTTCTTCCTCATAATCTTAATGTTTAAACTAAGGAAAAAGATGCTTCAAAAGGGTGAATTGGCTTCTGAGCATCCCTATTTGCAATAAACAAATAACGTGTTCACTGATTGTTTATTTCCTCCTCTTTTCTGTTTCCCAGCTACTTATTGCAGAATTCCCATGGGTCTTACTGATAACTAAAGACTTGGCCTGGTTAGAGCTCCAGCATGCATACGTATCATATATACGTATCATTCCGGTAAAAGTAAACTGAAGTGTAATATGCTCCACAAATGTGACTCCTATGTAAATGCAAGTTTTCTGATGACCCACTGAATAGGTGAAAAGAGGAGCTGGGGTCTAACTTAGCAGCAGAGCACATGTTTAGCATGCAAGGCCCCAGGTTAAGTCTCTGGCACCAAAGGCAAAGCAAAACACAACACAACTAAATGAGTAGAAAGATGTCATTGAAATTAATAATTCATAATATATTTACTTAATGCTTTTTCATTTCAACATGTAATCCTTTTACATTCTCTTTTACAGGCTAGCCTTTTTAACTCCAGGGTGCTTATTCTCAGGTCACCCCTGAGTTCTGATGAACTATACTGCAAGTATTTCATAGCTCCCATACTCAGTAGCTTCTGTATTTGGCTGTGCAGTTTATGGAGTATAGGATAGCTTTATACAGGAGCCTGGGAGGGAAAAGCAGCCCTTAACTAGACCCTTAACTACATTTCAATGAGAGAAGTTTAAACCAAAGTAAAATAAATTGTGAAAAATAGTTCAAGTTTTTCCACAATCCTTTGGAGTTGTTACTAGTATTATTTTATCTGTGAGGAAACAGACGGAGGTCTGAATGCGTGAGTGGTGGAGCAGAATTTGGAATTGGTCACTATGGTAGGTTAAGTGGCAAAGGAAATTAAAGTTGCAGATAGAATTAAGGTTACATATCAGTTTCCTTTAGATGGGGAAGAACTGATTAATCTGGCTGGGCCTAATTAATCAGTGAACACAGAGGAAGAGTTGGAAGAGATCAGAGTGATGAGCATTTTACATGCTGATACTGGCTTTGAAATGGAGGAAGGGCCCAAAAGTCAAGGAAGCTGGAGAAAACAAGGAAACAGGAAACAAGCTCTCTTCTAGAGCCTCCAGAAAGGATGTGTTAAGGATGTTAGAATTCTGACGTACAGAACTTAGAGATAATAAAGGTGTATTAAGCCACTAGGTTTGTGATCAGTTGTTACAGGACAGTAGGAAAGTAATGCACTTTACAGAAGGTGATGTTGTTTTAAGCCATCAAGTAACACTGTGGTAATTCGTTACAGTAGCAGTAAGAAGTCATATACCACCATTGTTGTGAGCCATCTCCCCCAGGTAATGATGTGAAATGTTTCTTAATGTGAATCATAGCTTTAAGAACTTTTGTTAAGAGGAAGCTACTCATTGCAATTAAACCAGACTTTTCTTCCTTGGAGGCTCAGTTTCTTTTGCTTCATTTTTTTAAACAAGCTGAAAAAAAAAAGACTAGGTGTCTGATAATGCTTAAATAGACATGACTTCTCTTGCCAATAGGAATTGTACATGTGAGTGGCAGCTAAAGTGATTACTAACCTTTTTAAAGTGTGAATAATTTGTATTGACTAAGGGATCATTTGCTATGACTTACCTTATCGATAAGTGTACTTAATAGTCATTTATGTAACTCTTAACTATCTTCCTCCAGATATTACAAAGTTTACCTGTGGGTGATTAAATTGACTAAGACTATAGATTACCTACCCCTACAGAATATAATCCTGTTTCTTCTGCCTTTCAGAAAACCACGGGAACATCCCCGTCTGTAGGTTGACTGTCATTTATACCTCCTTCCCACCTACTGATTCCCACCAATCACACAGCTTGGCCTCTTCCATATTCAGTCACTATCTTAAGGTTGCAGAGGAAAGAACTTCTTAGGTTAGTTCCAAGGATTGAATTGTGCTCAGTGAAATGTGTATTTCTAGAAGGAAGAATGCCTCTATCCTGCTTCCTCCTTGCCTTCCCTCTGTAGTCCCAGTGCAGAGACTTGCCTTCAGGGGTAGGTGTTTGAGTCACATCTGTCATTATCCTATATTAAAATAGCATATTGTCAAAGCACTGATGGATCAGTGCTCTTCACACACACACAGGAATAGGGATATCCTCCTCCTCCTCCTCCTCCTCTGCTACTCTTCCTCCTGTTCCTTTTCCTCCTGCTCTTCCCCCTCTTCCTCCTCCTCCTCCTTCTTTTGTAGAATTATATCCTGGTTGAATGTGAAAAACTGTTGGAATTCCATTGTTGGGCTTCCATGGGGCTAGGATGATGTGAGATGTTTGTGCGTGTATTTTTCTAACCTCAGAAGTGGAGAAGTTGAAGTCTTCTTCCTTGGTGTATTAGCTCCAGGTAGGTAACGCGTGTGCAATATCATCTTCCAGAATTCTTCTCTGGTTTATGGAATCCACATGCTATTCCTGCTTTTCTTTTGAGGCTCCAGGCCATGTTGGTCTAGTCCTAAGTGATTATGGATGTGTTGGGCTGGTAAACCAGCCTTGTCAAAAGCCGGGCGGAAACTGGGATTTAGAAGCAGTGTAAATAAGGAGGTGGTGATTTTTGTTTTCCAGAACGATTTTCACTTGAAACGTCTAGGTATTTTCAAGTTGTAATTTGATTTGATGCATCTAAGTAAACAGTTGTACAAAACAACCTTGTCTATTACGTAAGAGCTTGTGTAAGCATGTACCTGAGTTCAGGAGTTTGGCACACTTTCTCTGATCTCTTTTCATTTGCACTAGGGTATAGCTACACCAGACTAATTAATTTCCGTGTTCTTTATGCGTCGACTTTTCAGAGGCATAGCACAGACCAGTGGTCTCAGCATAGAAATTGATGCAGACAACCTGTGTTTGGATTTTCTTTTCAGTGCTAGAGATTAAACTGAGGGCCTCATGCTTGCTAGGTAAGTGTACTACCACTTTTGCATGTCCTCAGTCCCCTGCCCCCCCCTTTTATTTTGCTTTAGCTATTTTTTGAATAGAGGCTTGCCCTAGCTTTACCTGGCCTTGAACTATTATCCTCCTACCTCTACTTTCTGAGTAGCTGCGATCGTAGGTATATGCCATCATGCCTGGCATGTTTTTGAGATAGTGTCTTGCTAAATTTTTGCTTGGACTGGACTTGAACCATGTATCTCCCATTTTTGCTTCAGAAGTAGCTGGATTACAGGCATGTACCACCATGCTCAGCCTGGTGTTTTGGATTTTAATTTCTTCCCTTATTACTTGTAACTCAACTTCTCTGTGACTTAATTTCTTCATACCAAAACAGTTGTAAGCTGTGTGTAGTGGCTCAATCTTGTAATCCTAGCTACTTGGAAGATGGAGATTGGGCTATACCAGTTATAGGCTTGCTCAGGCAACAAAGAAATTCACAAAATTCCTGGCTGGGTTCAGCAGTCCACACCTGTTTCCCAGCTATGGGGGAATTGTGTTTGCTGGGTGGGATGCTGTGCTCCCCAGCAACCAGTAGGAGGATTGCAGCCCAGGCCAGCCCAAGCAAAAAGTGGGACGCTATCTCAAAAATAACCAATGCCAAAAGAGGTTGGCAGAGTGGCTCAAGTGGTACAGCTCCTTTTTAGTAGGTGCAAGGATTTGGGTTCAGTCCCTAGTACTGTCAGCTGTTGTATGGGCTGGGCCTAGTCTGCATAGAATTGGCTGTTGACTTTCCAGGAATTCTATATTAGTTTGTTCAAGTACTGGTAGGTTGAAATCAGCTATGGTAGGAATTTGTACAGTCTGGAAATTGGCAAATACCACCACAGCCTTCCTCTTAATCCTCTGGATATTGAAGTGCTTTGTTTGTAAGTTGCTGTCTTAGTGGATAATGACCCTTCTTGTTGAGTGTATTAGTTTTCTAAGCTGTTATAACAAAGTTCTTCTGACTAGATGGCATAAACAATAGAAATTTGTTGTTTCACTTGTCTGGAGAGGGGAAGTTGAGATCAGAGTGTCAACCATACCAGGTCCTTCTGAGGGCTGTGAAGGAAGGACCACTTGTACACTGATCTTACCTTGTAGATTTCCTTCTTTCTTCTGTGTCTTTCTTTTATATCTGTCTCTGTCCAGGTTTTCCCTTTTTATGAAGATGCCAGTCCTGTTGGATTAGGGCCTATATTAATGACCTCACTTTAACTTGATAACCTGTGTAAAGACAATGTCTAGATTAGATCACATTCTGAGGTGTGGAGATTCTGGCTTCTACATATGAATTTTCCTGGGGCACAATTCAACCTATAATATACAACTTCTTTCTCCATCTCTTCTATATTGTGTCTCTATGTTAATTCCATAGTAAAGAACTGTTGGCTTGAAAAGGAAATAGCAGGGCTGGGAAGGTGGCTCAGTGGTAGAGTGCTTGCCTAGCATGCATGAAGCCCTGGGTTCAATTCCCCAGTACCACATAAGCAGAAAAAAGCCAGAAATGGCTCTGTGGCTCAAGTGGTAGAGTGCTAGTCTTGAGCAAAAGAAGCCCAGGAACACTGCCCAGACCCTGAGTTCAAGCCCCAGGACTGACAAAATAAATAAAAAAATAAATAAAAAGAAAAGGAAATAGCAGGTAGCTGATGTGTTACTTGTGTGTATTTTTGTATTCATTGTTCTATGAATTCCAGATAATTTCATGGTTTCTTTTTAAGCAGTTCCTTCTGGGGATAATGTCAGAGTTAGTATTTACAGAGAAAAATATTAGTTTAGAAAGATTTGTTACTTCAGACTATTTAAAGTCATCGTAAGATTTTTAATTAACTTATGGACTCAAGGCCTATGGTCAGTCTTGCTGAGAAACCAGTTTTCATCATGTACGAGAGAAATCTTTGAGATGAATTTCCACTAATCTGAAAATGCTTTAAAGTTGGTACTTTTGTTCATAATTATGTAAGGTTATCCAGATCTCACATTTTTGAGAAAGATCTTTTTCTGAAAGGCAGAGCTAATGCCATGTATAATTTTTGTGGTTTTGCACTATAGGAAGCAAAAATTATGTTTTAAACTTTATTGTTAGATTATATATGAATAGATCATACTTAAAGTGTCATCTCAAGTACATAAAGATGATGTGCATTTTTTTTTTTTTTGATAGTCATGGGACTTGAACTCTGGGCCTGGGCACTGTCCCTGAGCTCTTCAGCTCAAGGCAATGCTTTATACTTGAGCCACAGTGTCACTTCCAGTTTTCAGGTTCATTGGTTAGTTAGTTAATTGGAGATAAGAGTCTGATGGACTTTCCTGCCTGGGCTGGCTTTGAACTTCGATCCTCAGATCTCAGCTTCCTGAGAAGTTAGAATTACAAGCATGAGCCACTGGTGCCTGGCATAATGTGCATTTTTGATTGAACCTTTTGAAACCTAGGCCTTAAACATGCTAGGCATTAGTTCTGCTACTGAGCTATATTCCCAGCCATGGAATTTCCCTTTTTCTTTCTTTTCCCTTTTCCCATTTTCCTTCTTTCCTTCCCTTTTCCCTTTTCTTCCCTTTTCTTCCCTTCCAATCACCTTTCCCTCTTCTTTCTTCCCTTCCCCATTCCTCTCCTCCTTCCCTCTCCCCTTTCCCTTTTCCTCTTTCCCTTTTCCTTGCCTGTCTTATATTTCTTTGCCTTCTCTTCCTTTCCTTTTTGGTTGTAAAATTAAACATAGGAACTTGAGTGAGCTAGGTGAGTAGTTTGCATGAGCTATATCCCTAGCCCTTGATGTTTTGAGAGAAGGTATTGCTATGTAGTTCAGGTTGGTTTCCTGCTGGTGATCCTCCTGTCTTTGCTTCCCAAATGTTTCATTACAGGCCACCACTTCATTACAGTACCACCACAGCAGGCTTTTTGGAATGTGCTTTTTGAAGTTAAGTATTTTTCTTAAAATGAGAGACATTCTAGTCATCATTTTTTGCTCAACAAATACTGGAATTTGAATCTTTTTTTTTTTTCTTTGTCGGTCATGGGGCCTGAACTCTGGGCCTGGGCACTGTCCCTCAACTCTTCAGCTCAAGACACTCTAGCTCTAGCACTCTACCACTTGAGCCAAGCACCACTTCTGGCTTTTTCTGTTTATGTGGTGCTGAGGAATGGAACCCAGGGCCTCATACATGCAAGGCAAGCACTTTACCACTGAGCCACCTTCCCAGCCCCTTGGAATTTGAATCTTAATCAAAAATATCTGGAATACACATTCACATAGG